>NC_133555.1:16181413-16490108 GCF_048773025.1 Camelus bactrianus
AACATCTGAGCTCCAGGCCCTGCAGAGGCAGGATGGCGTGTGTCCAGTGGGTGCGCAGGCAGTATTGCACGTTGAGAAATTATTTAATTGACTTCTTGCCTCCAGACAGAATATATTAAACTTACAGAGAATGTCACCATTTTCCCTGGCTGACCCCCTCCCATTTGTCTTAGTCCCCGCTCTCAAAAGTACCGTCCTTAATGAGTTTTGCTGCAGTTTATGCCAGCTCCTATTTGCCTAGGCTCCCTGTCTCCTTCCCCCGCGAGACCCTCTAACAGCCGGTGGTTTAGAGACTGAGTTCTGGAGTTAGACAGTTTGTTCAAATCCTACCTCTGTCCTTATTAGTGGGGTAACAGTTAGTTGTATAACTAAGAACAGCATTTTTCTTTTTCGGTCTATAAAACGGGTGGAAATAAGAGTCCCTACCTCATTGGGCTGTTGGGAGGATAAAGTAAAATTTCTGACATTCAGAGGATAGAAAAGCAACCATTGCCTGTCTAAAGTTCCCTTACACAAAACATTCTGTGGCTTTACTGAGGGATTTCTTAAATATCTCTTGCCATTTTGGGGGTTAAATTATTTAAAACTCCAGTTTCCAATGTAAATACTGAGGAACTCTTGGCATGCAGAGCTTGTGTGTTATTTACCTTAGTATCCCACTCATCTGAGCCACAGAAGGTGGGCACTGGATGATCGGGCAATGCATGTGTCCAATGGCTGTTCATGCACACCTCGTTTTATTGCACTTTGCTTTACGGTGCTTCACAGATACTGCATTTTGTAACACATCCAAGGTTTGTGGCCACCCTACCTCAGGCAAGTCCATCAGCGCCATTTTTCCAGCTGCATTTGCTTACTTTGCGTCTTCATGTCACGTTTTGGTAATTCTTGCAACATTTCAAACTTTTCCATTATTTTTTATATCTTTTATGGTGATCTGTGGTCTGTGATCTTTGATGTGACTATTGCAAAAAGATTATGGCTCAATGAAGGCTCAGGTGACGGTTAGTATTTTTTTTTAGCACTAAAGTATTTTTAAATTAAGATATGTATCTCTTTTTTTTAGACATAATGCTTTCGCACACTTAGTAGACTACAGTATAGTGTAAACATAACTTTTATGTGCACTGGGAAACCAAAAAATTCGTGTGACTCACTTTATCATGATACTCGCTTTATTGCCATGGTCTGGAACCGAACCTGCAATCTCTTTGAGTTCTGCCTGTATTAGGTCACTGAGATTGTAACAATACTAGCAGCTGACTTTGAACAAGTGCTTTCTCAGTGCCGGGCTGTATTCTAAGTGTTTTACGTATATATTGAGTTATTTACTCCTTATAAGGTAGATAGTTTTATCATTTCCATTTTACAGTGAGGAAACCCAGGATTCAGAGAGATTAATTTGCCCAAGTTCTCACAGTGTCTAACTGTGACCTTGGAAAAGACAAAGTAACTTGAGAGTCTACACTCTTGAGAAGAACCAAGCTCTGCTTGCTACCAGCTCCCTAGGGTCAGGTGGGGCGGGTCTGGAGCGGGAGAGCGGATGGCGGTGGTGGTGGGTGGTGGCTCTTCTCCAAAGAGCGATCACACAGGATGTCATCTGTTCTCAATTTCCCCCTAGTTGTCCTCCGTGGCAGGCCTCCAGCCCAACACACGTGCTCAGGCTGTTGGCCAGGAGAGAAATTTATTTGTAAGCACAGGGTTCAAGCAGGTACATAAATTACACGTATCCAGCCTCATTCCTCAGTTCAGGAGGACGCAGCGGAGTACCCATCCGGGTTTTACAGGCTGCTGGCTCCCAGTCCTAAGCTGTCAGCTGTTAGCCCTTGGGGGGTGGGGGGCTTCAGCTGCCTCCTCTACCCCACACCGCAGGCACCTTATAAAAGAGACTCCAGCACATGGCCTTCCTGGCCACAGTCTTCGGTCTGAACTCTTGGCCCAGCTTAATCCTTGCCTTCCTCTCAGTCACATTCTCACATCTTCTGACAGTGCGAATTACACACCTCACGCTCCTTAATGCTTTTCTACTTCACGTAGGATAAAGTCTAACCCCCTTCAAGTGATTTACAAATCCCTTTACACTCTGGTTCCCACCCACCTCTCCAGGCTACCTCCCAGCCTGCTCCCCACCCCTCCCCAGCACCTCCCTGCCCTTCCTGAGTGTCTTACAAATGAGCAGGATGTTTTGTTGTCCTAAGAATGGGAAGTTCCTTTTTCCCTTAACTGTTAGGGAACCGTCTTCTAGTGATGCAAAAGGTTGGGTCCACCAATATGATGCTGCTTCTGCTGGGGCTGAATGGGTATCAGCACAGTGCTCATGACCTAAATCCCTCTCTTTTAAGTCTCCTCAACCACTGACTCTTTTCTGCTTTTATGTTTGCTTTACTTGCATCATATGTATGCCTTTTGGAGGAAATGTTAAGGAGGCCCACGTGATAGAAGTTTCATAGACTCCTTAAACAGATTTGAGAGACCTCATCTCCCTCTGTGAAGCACAGGGTTTTTTTCCCGGAGGTAAAAAGTCCCACAGACAGAAACTGCCTTGAGACTAAGGCCTTACTTTGGGGTCTTCTGCAGAATTTGCCATCTGTTGAGCTGCATGGGAAGAGATGGCGTCTGCTTGGGACATTTTGGGGGATGGGAAGAGAAGAAGAAAATGCCGGCTAATACTTATTGCAGACCCACCCTGCAGCACATGCTTTCCATTACGTTATATCCTTTAATCCTCCCAGTAATTCTGTGAAGTATTACTGACCCCATTTTATGAGGGAGGAAACAGACCCAGAGAGGTTAAGGAAGTTGCCTAGGGTCACAGAGCTGCTAACAGGCAGCGGCAGTGTCATAACTCAGGCCTCATTTTCCTTCTACAAATTTGCATTCCTGATGAAAGCTGCTTAAACCATCTCTCTGCTTTAGCTCAAATAGATCTTTTGGCTTTTCCTTGTTCCCACAAGACCCCCCCTTTTTTTTTACATCTCTAATGAGGGCCTCTTGACATCTCAAGAACCTACAAATCAGTCAAATTTCAAGTTTTTGAGGCTTCAAGACGGTGGAATGGAAGGATGCGGAGCTCACCCTCTCCCACAAATACATCAAAGATAAATCTGCATGTAGAACAACTCTGCCAGGAGATCTCGTACGAGGGGAACTACAAGAAAAATCTTTATGAAACCAGTTAAACAGCAAGGTCCTACTGCAGAGCACAGGGAACTATATTCAATACCTTGTAACAGCCTATCATGAAAGAGAATTAGAAAGGAATGTATATACATATATAAAGGAATATATATATATATAAAGGAATATATAGGAATATATGTATATAAAGGAATATCTGTGTATATATATACACACACACACACACACATATATATATACATATCTGAATCACTACACTGTACACCAGAAATTAGCACAATATTGTAAATCAACTATAGTTCAAAAAAAATAATTTCAAGTTTTATCAGAATTCAGAAGTTTTGGAAAGCTGGCAGTTATGCACGTTTTAAGAGTGAAGTTACAGCATTTGTCAGTGTTTGGAATCTACTATCTGGACATTCAGGAGAATGTCAGAAATCAAGTTGGGTAATTCACTGAAGTTTCATTCAAACGTGCCTGTGTTATGAAATTTTTTCATTATGGGAAATTATTTGGGTTGTTGAACTGTTTCTAACAGGGAACGAACACTTCTTTTTTTTTTTTAAAGGAGCTTAAATTTTTATTAAATACTGCAGTCTATTTGGGGGATTTAATTGCTGCCGATATGGAAATAGGACCACTTGGGTTATATGTTCCCAGTTGCCAGTTTCTCATGTGCTTAAACAATCTGTCTCCTTTCAAAGTATGACAGTTGGCAGAAACTCTTGGGCATATGAAATTGTGATTGTTTTCAGACATTAAAAATCAGCCTTCAGATCATCCTTGCTGCCCATTCTAGCTTCATCCTCTGCTTGCCTTTTATACGAAGCTCCAGCTCACGGGCATCCTCTCGCGTGGAGTTGACCCACTTGGATGTGTGCGCCTGGAAAACTGGATTTGATGCTCCCCACCTTCGCACCGGGGTGGCTGAAGCCTGCGGTCTCCTCACATAGAGAATCCGCCCGCTGCCGGGAGAGGCAGTGAAGCGTGTGAGACCCAGGAACTAACTCTATTTCCTAGCAACCAAGGAAGACCATTTCTCCTCTGTCAGCAGGAATGCTCAGATTTATGTACGCTACAAATGCCCGTTATCACCATAATAAACCATATATTTGCGGGTGGTATTTACAGACAGCTAATCATGGCGTCCCATCCTGGCAGCCCCCAAGCTCGCGAGTTTCCCATTTGGAGCCCCCCAAAATACGATTAGGTGGATGCTGAGTACTAATTTAGTTAGCAGCAGTCCCTGACAAAGCTACTAACCGTCTAATTATGAAGGAAGATTACTGATACCATTAATTGAATGGTTGTAAAACTCCGGTAAAGTCAGATGGTAGTAAAGTCCGTTTTCAATTTACTAGGCTATTAAAAGTATTTCCGGCTATAAAATAAACAGACACAAAGCATACTGAAGAGGCTAATATGCAAACATAAAAAAGAGAAGGGAGAAGCTTGTCGTAGCAATTAGTGGTCGTGATGAGCTGTACCACAGACCCAGAAGTGGAAATTAAAGATTAATTTATGACAGCGCTCTGGCGAGGTGGGTTTGCAGGGGACGGTTCTGCTTACAGGTGGGCTGGGCAATTGTCATTTCAGTTGCCTAAAATTCATCTCCAGCTTAGACTGTGCTCCAGCCTTCCCTGGGACTGTTCTGTTACCTGTACCTAAATGAAGCTTAAACAATACATTTCCTCATTCGGAGCCTTGGTTTCCCTACAAGAGTGAGCTGGTTTAAGAGCCTCGTAGCTCTAAGAGACCCTAAGGTGATCTGTTCCGATGCTGCATCCTACCAGCCTGCATCCACACTGACCCTTAAGTACAGTTTACGTGTTCATGGTGCTCACACCATTTTTCCTGCACACTGTCCTCTCCACCTGCTCCTGGGAAAGCCTTCTCGGTTTCCACATTCTGGAGAGTTCTCTTAAGAACCCAGTCTCTGTATGGCCCACTTGCCATTCATCCTTACTGCCTCTCTCCTGGCTGTAATTTCAGTCCCACCAGCTGATAAATTCCTGGGGAGTTCAGTAAAGATGTGGGAATTGACTGAGGAGAAAGACATTCCAGGGCAGGAAGGATGCCGCATATTGGTTTGTTTCCCCTGGAAGATGTTGGAAAGATGAGAAGACATTATATAAGAACCTGCCACTATACCAAAATAACAGGAACACTAGTTGCTGTGGGTTTTGCTGTCAAAAACCCTTGAGTGTTCTGCTATCCAGAAGCAGCCATGAAATTGACTTGGTGTTCAGGCTGGCCCCCTGGCTAGGTATCGCTGAGAAAATGAATTCACCTCTCTAAGTGTGGTTCCTCTCCTGTAAGATGGGTGTAATAATAATAACCACCTTTATTGGGTTGTGAGAACTCAATGAGCTTATGGTTTACATGAGCCAAAGTGCTTAATCTGACTCCTGTCACTTAATAGGTGCTTAATAAGAGGTGACCATTATTGAGGAGGCCTTTGCCCCAGGCCAGTGAAATTTGAGTGAAGGTCTTGGTTCTACTCCCTTTCCCTGTTCCCCACTCTCCTCTGTCTGCTGCCCTCACAGTGGATTTATATAAATTAGAAAATTCAGGACAGAGCTGGGAGATCCGCGGTTCTGTCCCAACTCCACTACCAAGTCATCTAGACTTGGACTTGTCTCCACCCACTTTGAGGCCTTGGTTTCCTCATTTGACAGGAACAGGCTGGAACTAGTTATCCACCAGGCTCTCTGGTGCCCTCTTATACTCCTAGCATCACAGAATCCATTTGCAATTAAGCCCCATTCATTTGTTCCCAAGCATGTGGTTTCTTGAAAGACATATGAAAAGAAGTCTAGGAAGGGAGAGACTCCAGGCCCCTGGCAAGTAACTGGAAGAAGCTTGGAAGTTGCTATGGATTTTGCTATCAAAAAGCCTTGTGTGCTTTTTGAAAAATCCACAACATTTTCTTCCCTCTGTGCGCTGATCTTTGAGGGCCTGGCTTCAGGCTTCCCAGCGTTGCCATGAAGACCATGAGGACCCCTGAGCCTCCATGGGCCCCACATCTAAATTCTGATTGACATCAGTTACTCTGCAGCTCGATATTTCCCAGTCTTCCATCTGCACGATGGATTTCTCAGGAGGCAGACTCTGAGATGGAGATGGGTGAGCAGGAGGCAACATCTGGGAAAGGGAAGGGAAGGAAAGTGGGAAAGGAAGGAAAAGAGAAAGGGAGATTTGGAATAGATACTCCAGGGAGATCACCAGGGAGCAGTGGGGCTGCAAGGTAGTCACAAGAAAGGTCTCAGCCACCTCTCCAGGGTGAATTCTCTGTTGAGAGCATCCTTCAGAGTTATCTGAGCTGAGATCGGGGTGGAAGGTCAGGACTTTACACACCCCTGTGTCAATCAGTCATTGGCTGCAGCCCCGCGTGGAAGGTGAGGACTTAGTGGGGAGGCCTCTCTCTTTAGCCAAGACAATCTCATTAGGTTGCTGACAGTTGAGGACTATCTGTGGTCTGCTCTCCCAGCAGCGGAAGGGCTAAGTGCTGGGATGCCGGGGGCTCAGTACAGCACCCCCACTCCTCCTCATTCCTAATCACGCTGCTAAGGAAATACAAACCTCCTTGATCCTAGCCTTTACAAGTGCCCACGGGTAGAGGTTGTACAGTCTCTTAGTTTTTTCACCAATCTGGCCTCTTCCTGTTGAAAATAGATCATGCTAGAGTCAGAGGTGGCCAGGAGGTCAAGTAGAGGTGGAGAGATGGGATGACCCAGTCCCAGTACGAATACTAAGAGCTGTCAGTTGCTAAGTGCTAGCTCTATTCCAGGTTTATAATGTCTCCAATTTTCTTTCAAGTCGTTTTGCATACCTAATGCAATATTATGTAAGTTTGCTGAATCTATAGCCCTATTGCTGAGAGCAGCCCAGTCAAGGATGCATGGTCCAGGGGAGGCCAGAGAGGCCCATTCTGGGGGAGGGGGGCTGCTGTAAAAATCTCTCGTTTCCCACACCTCAAGAAACAACCAGAGCTTTGCTAATCTGCATCCGTAATGTCAGAAGTGTGTGTGTGTGTTTGGCATGTGTAAATATAAACCTTTGACCAGCCTTATGAATATTAGAAATGTTCTCCCCTTGATGAAATTAAAGATATTCACCATTAAAAAAATAGATAATGAGTTTTAGTTTAAAGATCATTATCAGTTTTTTAAATGTAACAGTTTTGCTTAGGTCACAAGTGCCATAAACAGCAACTTTCTGGCTTATATCCTGTAGGAGAGAATGGCTTAAATCTTTTAGAGACGTACCATATGTGTCATGAGTAGAGTATGGGGAGGGCTGCAGACTTTCCCCTAAGACAGTCACTAGTCAAAATCACTAAATGCTCCCATGAATGAACCCTTTCATGCCGAGGGGCGGTGGCAACAAAACAGGTCATATGAGTTGTTTTCATGCTCACTTGTTAATAAATTAATAGTTGATAAACCTTCTTAATTGTGATCAAGAGCGCCTTTAAAACTCACAAACTTGCATGGGGTGGGGCTAACCCTCAACCATCTCAGACTTCTTTGGTGATGGCTCTACTCATCATTTGAAAGAACCTAGGACTGGTCCCTCAAGCAAACTGTCTCCCATCCATTGGCAGCTAAGTCTAATCCTTAGACTTCCTCTGGCTGAATCTCTCTGGTTATTTCTGGGAACCAAATTCCTTTATTCATTTAATATATCTTTAGCAGATATTGACTGAACACCTATTATATTGAAGACACAATGCTATGGTAGATATAAAGAATAAAATGAGGTCACTGTCTTCAGGGAGATAAGACATATTCATGCGTCGCTGTGGTCCAAGGCGAACTGTGATAAGTGCTCTACTATTCAGGACACGTCATTTTATTGCGCTTGGCTTTATTGTGCTTTGCAGATACTGCTTCTTTTTTTTTTTTAACAAATTGAAAAGTTTTGGCAATCCTGTGTTATCAGATGACGGCTAGCTCTTTGTTTTTTGCAATGAAGTATTTATTTTTTAATTAAGGTATATACTTTTTTTAGACATTAACCATAGACACTTAATAGACTACAGCATATTGTAACCATAGCTTTTATATGCACTGGGAAGCCAAAATATTCCTGTGACTTACCTTGTTGCCTTACTTGCTTTACCCCGATGGTCTTGAATTAAACCTGCAGTATGTCTGAGGTCTGCCTGTATATGCCAGTCAGGTAAGACATGAATTGAGAGTGACAATAATTATATCTGGTGTGGAGGAGAAAGTTGTATTGGGGGTGGGTTTTGAAAGTCGGGTGGAATATCAGCAGAGGCGGTGGAAGGGAGAGACTGTGATGGCAGGTGGAAGCAGTCTGGCGTTCTGGAGACAGCTCGTCCCTATCTCATGGGAGACCCAATAGATTATTGATGATCCTCTGTCTCCCAGAGCAAGGGGTACAGCTGATTCTCCAAAAAAAATATAATGATGAGGTATCATGTATTACTGCATATGTCATTATGCCTTACGCATAGGACTTACTCTGTGCCAGGAACTACTGGAGATGTAGTACATAAGTTAGCTCATTTAATCCTCCCTTCAAGGTCAGTTCAGTTATTACTTCCATTTTGCAGATAAGAAAACTGAGGTGCCGAGGGGTTGAGTGTCCTGCTCAAGCTCACTCAGACAGTGAGTAGAAGGTGGACGATGTAGAAACACAGGCAGCTTGGCTCCAGGGTTCACATTCTCTACTGCCTGTCAAGAATGGCACTTTTTCAGCACTTTGGGGGAATACGTAGTCCTGGTATTGACAAGACTCAACAAGAAGAGCTGTGAAGGAGGCGCCCCCCCCCCCGCCTCCCAGCCCCATAGAAGTGGTCTCCACTCCACTGGTTTCCCAACCCTGCGCAGGGGCCCTTTCCCCACGAGGCCTGCAGGGAAGTATCAGTGGCTTGTGGCGGCTGTGGTTTGGCACTCAGGACCCAGATGTAAGAGGAGTTGGGGCTGAGTCAGGGGCCTGTGCTGGGCTCCAGAACTGAAGCCCCAGAGCGCCTGAAATAGGTGGTAACATCGCAGGTTTGATCCAAATCAAAACAGGGCAAGATTTTCCTGTTTGTTATTTTTCCCTCCAGGGGAGAGAGGAAAGGAATGTGCAGCGGCTGCTAATTGGATAGTGGAGTGACCCATTTCTTATTTTCTTATCCATGCTGAGCAGAGCGGTAGGGACTCTCTGGGGCCAGGAAGGACGCAGCAGGAGTCTCTGGGTCTCTCCGAGATGGACGGAGTTCACAGTCAGGACCAAAGCTGCCAGCTGACATGTTTTATTTGGCCTGCCTGGTGTTTAAAAAATGTTTTAAAATAGATGCTGACATTTTAAAAAGGGGGAGATGATACATAAAATTCTGCATTCCTGGCTTGTGTGGAGAAATGGAGAAGATCTGGGCTTACATCCCTACAAGTCCACAGTTCAGGGAGCTGAGCTGGGCTGCTCCGTTTCACAGGTCACCTGAGTCTACGCCTGCCAGCGTCACTCACGTGGCTTACCTGGCCCCCATCAGCATGTGAGTTTGTGACCCCAGAAGACAGGAAACCCTCCTTCCTGGGACCCTTACCAATCTCAGGACAGGCGCCACCACCCTAATGCCATGATTCAGCCAGCTGACCAATGGCCAAGGCGACAGGTGAGGGGTGCTTCCAGAGTTGGTTTAATGGCAGATTAAGTTGTCCATTATGAAGCCATTAGAATGCAGTGTGATGCATCACTGGGTAAAGAGAGAGGCTGAAGCTGGAGACAGGTTCCCAGAGTGCTCCATCCAATTTAATTCTCCTGCTTTTTTTTTTTAAACCCTAGGCAGATGAGAGCAGAGGCTGTAAATCACCCTTTATGCGATAGCTCATCATAAAGGATATGGAGAGAAATTAGAGGAGGCAAGAGAAGGAAAAGCAGTGATGAACAAGGCAGGGTTGTTACAGTGTGATTGAAGATAGGCAGGTGGTGTGTGAGAAGCTGCTGGAAATCCGGCCTGATTTGGCCATCCTGGCCTATTGGGAAAACAAACCCACCAGCCCAGCCTGCTGCTCTGCCTCTGGCATGTGATGGGGGGAATGTGTGCATGGAGGATTCACTGCAACTGTGCCTTACAGTACCAAACACACAGCATTTACTGTCAGTCAGTATGTCTCTTAATCCTAGCTCCACTGTTTTTCAGCTGTGTGACTTCAGGGAAGTTACTTAACCTCTCTGAGTCACATGTTCCTCATCTGACACATGAGGTAATTATCACAAATGCAAAAGGTGGTGCCTGAAGTCACAGTAGGCACTCACTAAATGATGATGCTTTCTTCAACGTAATATTGTAAAAGATTTAAATTGGACCATCCTCAAATGAAAGTAAACTTCACTTGCTTGGGTGACAGGTAAAAGGTGATATCTGAAGGTTCTCTTTGGCTTCTCCTGAGGAAGAGCAGAAAGACTGTCCCTTTCAGGGTCCTCTGAGTGTCCTGAGTGTCCACATGGGTTTGCCTTGAGACACAGGAAGGCATGTCCCAGTGGGAGAACTCCGTGCAAGAGGCGGGCAGCCTTAGTCTCGGTGGACTTCTCCGAGGCTCCCCAGACTGGCTGTGAGCCACCTCTGTGGGATGGACGTGTTGGTCTCTACCCTTCTCCCCCTGCTCAGTGCCCTGGGACACTGACCCCAGCAGATCCTCACCTGCTGTCTTTGTTTGGGCAGAAGCAGAGCCTCAGGTCAGGACTTGAGTGCTGCTAGTTTTCCAGGGTTGTGGTAGACCTGGAGGATGCCCATTCAGATCCTCTTTCAAGGAACGACCGATTGCCCTGGTATCGGCACCATCAGAATCTGCCTCAGTTGCAGAGAAAGCTGCTGTGTCGCTGAGGTCATGCTGCCCTTCCCAGGGCTACTAGCATCCTTCTGTGTACCTGTACCCGGAGCCTCATCAAGGTGGAGGTAACTCTTCATTGACACAGGGGACACCTAGGACTTGCTCCATGCTCTCCACCAGGCAGCTAGAGGCTTTGTTTGTCCCGTGTCACATCTCATTCCTTTGCCCAAGCCTGCTTCCTCCCCCTTCCTTTCATGGGTATTGATTCCCTAACAAAACCATGCACCCCAATTCTGACTCCACTTCCAGACAACCCAACCAGCGACAGAGCTGTTCTTAGGACTCTGGAGTGAGGGGGCCAGAAAGGAGGGAAAAGTCAATATAAGAGTGTGTTAGCAAAGCCAGAGACCTCTGAGAAGGGTCCGAGACGCCCCCTGGGAATTGCCCATGGGGAGGCCTTTCTCCATCAGCTTCCAGAACTGCCCACGAGGGTTGAACTGCCCCCGTTTCTGGGCTTCACTTACACACTGGCTGAGAGGGCTCTTCATCTTCAGAGAACGCCCTGAACAGAGAGTGGGAGCACCGGAGGTGAGACGCTGTCAGTGTGACTCTGCGCTTATGAGGAATTTCACTGTGGCCGTGCTCAGCGGAGAGCCAGGGGTGTGGTGCGGGACACTCCAAAGCGCCTGCTAGACAGTAGGTGCTTGGGCCGTGCAGAAGCACCGGCAGGAGCTGGGAGGGTGGGAGGGGAGAGAGATTGGGGTCATTTCTGTCCGGCTCCTTCCTGCCTCCGCACCAGGGCTCAGGCAGTAGCTCCACCTTCAGGGGGCTCCTCCAAGGTACTAGCTCTCCTGGGACCAGAAACACTGCTCCCTACCTCCTCCAGCCTTCCTGCCCCTGCAGGCTGAGGAAAGTAAAGCGTCCTGGTGTTACTAGTTTCTGGGTGTCTCCACCTCCCTCACTGGCTCTTTGCACCCTGCCCACGTGTCTGTTAAGATCCCCTCACTAAAGGGTCGTTGGCTGAACGCTCTTTGGGTATCCGGATTGAGACAACCGGCCAGGTTACCCTGGATGCTCAAAGCCTTATCTCTGAGTGGCCCTCTGGGTCCCTGAGGCCCCACATTCTCCTCCCTCCCAGCCAGTCTAGGTCCCCCTACAGCATCTGTTAGCTTTTGAATCTATCTCTTGTAGATACATTTCTGCCCTCCTCCTTCACAGCTTTGCCTTTTGATTTGGAGGACGAAAAAAAAACATTTCTATAAAGCTATTAAATGTTTTCCTTTCATAGACCCCAGTTTTGTACATCAGAAGCGTTGCCTTTCGTGACTACTGAATTCTTGGAAATGGGCTTCAAGTGCCTATTTTGGGAGTTAAAATCGGAACATCAGTTCTTTTTCCCTCTCTGCCTTCCTGCCACATAATCCTCATCCTCTCCAGGGTGACGATCCCTCTGGCTGGGCAGAAGGAAGATCATTTAAAAGAAGCGTGATACAGAAAGGAATAATAATTCCATTTCAAGTGATTTCTCTCCCGACAGTTATTTTCAACAGGTGAGAGGCAGAGAGGCAGCACATTTTTCGGGGAACACATAACCTCTTCTCTGCTCCCACCCCCCATCACACACATTCTCCAGAAATTCTGGAAACCCCCACGAGTGCATTCATTCAGCACATACTAAGTGAGTGCCTACTGCATGCAAGTTGCTGGGTGCTGAGAACAAAAACGTGTGATTCCTGCCCAACGCCATGGAGTTGATAATTTCTTTTGTGCGTTAGGGATTAATCCAGTGATTCACACAATGTGATGCTTCAATTTTTCCTTTGTACTTGCTGTTCCTTCTGGTTTTTGTTTTTGTTTTTTGCAATCATCACTCTTCATGGAGGACTTCTGTGGCCATGGTATCCCCCCCTCTCCTTTTGTTTCCTTTTTTTATGGTCCATCTATCCCAGATTGTAAGTTTTATGAGAAAAAGGATTTTCTTACTTTTTTAAAAACTATTTTTTTTTGTTCTCGCTAGTATTCTCAGAGCTGAAAAAAGTACCTGGCACATAGTAGGTGCTCAAACTATGTGTATTGAATTAATGAATCAAACCAAGTACTAGTAAGCATGGGGTTAAGGAGGCCTAGAGACACAGGCTTCCCAGGAGAAGTGAGAGTCGGGCTGATCTAAGAGAGGTCAGAAGGCGTTAACTCAGCCTAAAAGGGAAGCAAATAATTCCATTCAGGAAACACTGGCATGTGCAAAGTCCCTTTGGTGAACGAGAATATAGTGGGGGTTAATGAGCAGGAAGGTGTTCAGTGAGATCCAAGCCCAGAAAATGGGCCAGAGGTGTGGTGAAGCAATAATAACAGCTGACACTTAGAACAGCTCACAAAGTGCTCGGGACTATACTAGTCTTCATACCACTCTGGGAGGAAGGTACTAGACTTACTCCCATTTTACAGATGAGAAAATCAAGGCCCAGGTAGCTGAGGGAACTTGCCCAAGTCACAGACCTAATGAACAGCAGAATGATAATCAACCCCCAGTGCTCTGACTCCAGAGCCTTGGCCTTCAGTCTCTAGTAGAGGGGGTAGGATAGGCCAGCACCAGTGGGGACTAGAGTGCTATAAAATCCCCCCTGGGGGCCAGGAGGAGCAGGCAGAGACAGGCTGAGCATCCCTTGGGGTGATTCTCACACACCTCCCAGCTCTGCGCTCCCCGCCGCACCTGGCTCTCCACAGCCACACCTGCTCTGATTGGACTGAACTGTCAGAAACATGTTTCCCATATTTCTAGTCTGGATGGGCAAAATCAGTCTAAACTCCCTAAAGGTTTGGCCGCGTACCAAGAAGATCCCTTCAGAGATTATACTGAAGCTAGTGTTCTGTTCCCTGGGATGATGGTTATTTTAAAAAGCATAAAGTAGGTCACTTGCAGTGCAGTGTGTCGCCTCCAACCTTGGCTGTCCGCTAGAATCGCCTTGGGGAGATTTTTAAACGTCACCATGTCCAGACTATACCCTGACCAGTTGTGTCAAAATCTCTAAGGGTCTGACCCGGGCATTAGTATATTTGGGAGCTCCCGGGAGAGTGCAATAAGCAGTTGAGTTTGAGAACCACACCCCTCGTTATTCAGAGTAGACCAGGGACCAGTAGCATCAGTGTCCCTGGGCGCCTGTTAGAAATGCAGCATCTCAGCTGTGACCCAGACCCACTGATTCATGATCTGCATTTTAACATGGTTGCTTTCAGACCACACTAAGGTTTGAAAAGCCCTGCTCTAGAACCACACTGTTCAATACAGTGGCCACTAACCATGTGCGGGTATTTAGATTTAAATGGAGTTAAACATTCAGCTCCTCAGTCCCACTAGCCCACATTTCAGGTGCTCATTTGCCATGTGTGGCTAGTGGCCATGATATTGGACAACACAGATAAAGATTGTTTTGACCGCTGCAGAAAGTTCTGGTGGACAGCACTGTGCTAGAACATTCTAGAAAGAGGTGGTGATCAGCCACGATCTTTTTCCTTTAGCTGCTTTAGGCGTACAGATAGACAAACAGTGCTGCCCCCTTGGAAGAGACAAAACTGAGATACATTCAGCTGGGCACAAGAGGGGACACAGGTATCGCCTGCTTTTCAAAAATTTGTTTTGCACCACTTTGCTTTTACAAAAGACCTACATTAGTACCTGTTTTCAGTAACTGAAAGAAATCTGAAGAGGATTTTTGCTTTAAGTGGAAAAGACCAAAAGTGAAAATTGTGTTTAGCGCCGGTTTTGCAGCGAGCTGTCATAGAGGCAGTGCAAGGGGCCCCGCCCAGCTCCTTCCCGGGAGCCGCCCTCCACAGCTCGGCATCAGGTCGCCATAGGTTTGAACTGTGTCTGTGAGCATCTGTGCTTTCTCTTGACTTACTTTGTACATCCTTTAGCAAGATGTGTCCTAAGTTAATTGCGTCTTTTCTTTATGGCCATTTTGGCTCCCAGATGGTTTGCTGTACTTTCATATAGCGGGGGAAACCTGTAAATCTAGATGATTTCATTTCTGTTCATTTTAAATAAATCAAGAACACTACCTTCCCAAGCCCTGGATAAGTGCGGTGTTGGGGTAGGGGGGGTCCCACCAATGAGTAGGGGAGAGAGGAGAGATGAGAGAAGCAAGGTGAGTTTCTAGTATAGAACAAAATGCAGGATGGTTAAGTCCTGGTCCCCACTCTCCCCTGCCGGTCGCCACCAGGGCAGCACTAACCCACTCCCTGATCGTCGCTGTATAGAAAAGTGCTCGGCAACCAGATGTGACTGATCCGTTACTCCACGTGCAAATATGAAAAGCAGGCATTTTGTCAGCTAACCAACAGCCAGGCTATTAGTGTGACGTGGCGGGGGGCTGCTTGTTTTCCTTTGAGGGATGTTTTTCTTTGCAGGAGGAAGTTCAGTCCCTTCAGCAAAATCCTTCCTTTGTGGAGGAAAGACCAGTGATGTTTCTCCGCATAGACTGTTTGATGGCCAGTAGCAGGATGTGTAATGCAGCAAGAGCTGAACGATATGGTAATGACAGAGCACGCCAGCAGGAAGAGTGACGCCCGTTTTCCTGGGAGGGAGCTGCTCTCCATTTAGACAGACGCCCTGCCTGCTGAGTGGGGGTGAGGGGCAGCGCTCAGCAAGCTGACTGTTTGTTTGCTTACACCTTCCTTTGGGTGCTCTCCTCCCACATTACCATGGGGAATAAATGGGTGGAAAGAGTGGAAAAGCAAAATGAGAGAATGGATCAACAAAACGTGCCCAACTGCATAGCACCATGTGCCATTGAGTGCTGTTTAAATTTTTACACAGTTTTAGCTGTTAAGACTCAGTTGATATTGTCAAGTGGGAATGCTTAGCATTTGGAGATGTGTGTGGTGTACTTGTTTTATAAAATTGGTCCTCATGATTTCCTGAGGAAGAA
Organism: Camelus bactrianus; assembly: GCF_048773025.1. Taxonomy (NCBI): domain Eukaryota; kingdom Metazoa; phylum Chordata; class Mammalia; order Artiodactyla; family Camelidae; genus Camelus; species Camelus bactrianus. The sequence continues at coordinate 16,197,264 of NC_133555.1, forward strand.
GGCAGAGCAAGTTTCACCATCCCCTTTAAAGGGGAATAAAGCTCAGAGTAGTTGAGTGAATTTTCCAAGGTCACACAGCTGCTAGTGAAATGAAGACTCAAGCCATCACTCACATTACCCATTTCTTCATATGTATTTATTGAGAATCCTACTAAGTGTCTGGCTCTGGAGATGCTTCTGTATTGTCTCTGTTTTCATGTCAGAATCTAGAGAGGCTGATAGGAAAAAAAAAAAAAAGAAACAAATAAACAAATTAAATGATTACAAATTAGGATAAGTGCTACAAAGGAAAAAAAACAAACCCAGTGACTAAAGGTAGAAGAACAGGGAGAGGGGTGGGCTCTCAGGATCAGCCAATTTGCAAAGTCTTCTCTGAAGAGGAGATGTTTGTGGTGAGACTTGAAGGAGAGCAAACCAGCTAAGGCCAGGGTGAGGCAGACCGTTCCAGGCACAGGGTGCTGCATCCACAAAGGCTGTGGGCAGGAAAGCGTTTGGCCTCTGCAGGCCCCCTGAGGAAGGCAGGCTGGGTGACTACTGTCCTGGGACAGAGAGAGTCACTTAAGACAATAGTGCTCAGCTGCCTCTCACCTTCCCTCACCCCAGCGCACCCCTAACCAAGGGGAATTTTGTCTTCACCCCCCTCAGTTCCTCCTCCTCGGGGCCCAACCCTGTTCCGAGGGTTTGCACTATAGCATCAGGAGGGTGGTGGATGGAGAGGTCTGGGACATTGGAAGGAAGAACAGTAGGGCTTCACTGGGTGGCAATGACAGTTGGAGTAGAAGGTCTCAGAGGATGGATTGAGAAGAAGTCAGAGGTTCCAGGGCAGCTGCCAGCTGCGGGAAGAGGGCCCGAGAGGCTGCCCGAGGTTGTGAATGGGAGCTCCTTCAATCTTGCTTGAGAGATCACTTCTGGCTGTGTCTGTGTGTTTCTTCTGACCCACTGTTGCCCAGAGACTGGATTGCGTGGGCCCTAGAATTTATGTGGGTTACTCTGAAATATGATAGGTCAAGGCTTGAGGTCAGTCCCGGCTGAGAGCCCTGCACAGTTTCTCAACAGACTATCAGATAAAGATGGCCTCCCGCACACAGAGACTTGAGCTAGAGTTGTGCAGGAGATAACAGAATTATTTTCTTCTCTACTCAGTTACTGTCTTTTTTCTCTGTAATTCCCCACGTAACATCTTCTGTGACTGTTGAATTTGGGAATGCCCACCCACTGGATGAAGCTGTGTGCATTGTGAGCTTGGCCCCTGGTGGCTCTGAGCTCAGGAGGGGGTGCAGAAGGGGTCATAATCATCCTGATGAGCGTGTCATGAGTGCTCACTACGTGTCAAGTGCTGTTCTAAGCGTCTTACATGTGTTAGGTTATTTAATCCACGTAACAACCCCGCAGGATTGATAGGTACTATTTACACCCCCATTTTCCAGAAGAGGAAACTGAGGCACAGGGTCTTAGAGTAGTAGGTAGCACAGCTGGTATTTGAACTGTGACAGTTTGGCCCCAGAGTTTCTGCTCTTTAGCACCACAGAAATGACCCGAGAGACCCCTAAGCTCTCGCCTGATGGCAGATCCCACCCACCCCCTACCCCGCATTGGCCACAGTACTTCTTTACATGGAGTATCTCATTACATCTTCTTAACAGCTCTTTTAGATGGTACTATAATTCTTCCCATTTTGCAGATGAGGAAATCCAGGCTCAAAAAGTAAGTTATTTGGCTAGAGTCTTTCAGTTAAATAAGTGGTGGAGTCCAAATCCAAATCCAAATCCAAGGGTTGAATCTCAGAGCCTGAGCCCTGCACTCACACTGGTCACTTTTTTGAGTAAGGACCTTGTGTCTCTCAAAGGTCCCCTAGGAAAATGAGCTGCAGCCGTGTAGGAGAGGTGTGACTTTTTTTTCAGATCCTACAGATTTATTGAAACTCCCCTAGGCACCAGCTTTCATCTTGGGCGGCAGTTATCTGGTGACTGTGTCTGCCCAGTTAAACAAGTTCATGCACATGGATATTCTTAACTCAGGTGTCTCCAAACTTCTGTCTCCTGACCCCATTTCTTTGAACTCTTCCTGCTCCATCTCAGTGGTCTCACCCACTCCCAGGTGTTCACATCCCCTATTTTTGGATGAATCCCAAATCCACATCTTCAGCCCAGACCTGGCTTCAAATCTCTATCGCCTTAGTTCCACCTGCAGCCAGGACCTCAGTACCTGGATTCTCCCTAGTGTAGCAGAGGCGGGGGTGCTCACCCACATTCCACAGGGTCTTTTTTTACCCCCATTTCCCAGCTGCTGCCTGTACTTTCGCAGCTGAAGACTCCTACCTGCAACCTTCCCCAGAGGGTTGCCCTTGAGCCGTGGAAACTGCCCCACGCAGTGCTGCCAGCTGGATCCCCTGCACTCTCCTTCGCCTGACCTCAGGCAGGGAAATGGTAAAGGGATTTGGGGGGATCTGGGCAGAGCACTGGTAGCATCTGTTCAAGAATCTCGTGCACATTCCTTAAACTAGCAATCCCGACCTCCCCAACCTGGCTGCACACTTCAGCTCCTGCTCAGGCAGAAACTCCTCAGCCCTCCACAGTTCCTCTGCTTTCTGGCCTTCTTACCTTTGCTCACTCTGGTTCGTCTGCCCAGAATGCCTCCTCTCCTCCATCTGTCAAAATTCTACTCATCCTTTGAAGGCCAGCGACATTGCCGCTTTGCCCACGAGGCAATCCCAGGTTGCAATGTCGGTGATCGCTAGATATGAATGGGTCTCTAGCCATCATGGTCGAGAATGAATCTGATTCATCTTAGCTATTTTTGAGTGTTACGAGTTGAATCGTGCCCCCTCTAAGAGCTGTTGAAGTCCTAAGCCTCAGGACCTGTGACTTTGACCTTATTTGGAAATGGGGTCTTTGCAGCTATAAGTTAAGATGAGGTCATTAGGGTGGGCCCTAATCCAATTTAACTGGTGTCCTTGTGAGAGGAGGATTAGCGACTTAGAGACAGACATGCACAGAGGGAAGGTGACATGAAGGGAGGACACCATGTGATGATGGAGGTAGAGACTGGAATGATGGTCGTACAAGCCAGAGAGTGTCCAGGAAGGCTGGCAACACCAGAGGTAAGAGAGAGGCCAGGAACAGATCCTTACCAACATGCTCAGAGGGAGCATGGTCCTGCCAACACCTTGATTTCAGACTTCCAGCCTCCAGAGCTGTGAGAGCATACATTTCTGTTATTTTAAGCCACCCAGTTTGTGGTACTTTGTCGTGACCATCCTGGGAAACTAATACATTAAGTATATCACGCAGTGCCTTACACAGAGGAGGTCATTGACAAAGGCCTGTTGAATTCCGATGGTGGTGGTTGATTTCTCTAAATAGTGGTTTTACAAATTCTTTAATGTTGATGGCAACATATCTTATGATATATTGGTAGAAACTCAAAATTTCTAAACCTTTGGTTTATCATTCTATACCTAGGAGCCACCCTTTCCCCACCAACTACCCTCACTGGTAAATTCCATGTATGTTGTATTTGTGAGGGAGGAGAGAGTGTACACTAATATATTAGTTATGTATTGCTGCATAACAGGTCACTGCAAAGTTCAGCAGCTTCAAACAACAATAATTATTCCTTATTTGCAGAGTTTCTATGCATGGCTTGGCTTGGAAGTTTCTGACTCAGGATCTCTCATGAGGTTCCAGACCCATGTCCCCCAGGTCTGTGGTCATCCGAAGGTTCAACTGGGGCTGGCCTCTCCAAGTGTGCCACTCTTTGCAAATCTCCACGTGTTCACAAAATTGCAGGCTCCCCAAACTCTGTCCTTTTGGGTTTCTATGGAGACTTCATTACATAGGCATGATTGATGGTGACTGAACTCCAACTCTAACCCCTCTCCCTTCCCTGGATGTGGGTGAATGGGAGGGGATCCTGAAAATTCCAGCCTCCTAATCACCTGGTTGCTTCTCCTGGCAACCTGCTCCTGTCCTTAGGTGCAGCCCCAAAGTCTCATCATTTGTATAACAAAAAACACCTTTATAGCTCTCATCACTTAGGAAATCACGGTGGTTTTAGCTGGAGCTCTGTACCAGAAGTGGAATGAGGACCAAATATATATTTCTTTTTATAAATCACAATATCACACGTCCCTTGAAGAAGAGGGGAGAGGTGGCACTGAGTTAACTCCTGAACCACAGAAAAGCTGAGTTGACATCAGAAGAAGGGGAAAAGACTAAAAAAAAAAGGCAGAAATAACAGATGCCCATTTTGGAAGATTGTGAAATACTGCCCACATGCCTGGGTTGGACAACATTGTGGATACTAAATCTTCTAGGTATGTGGAGAGAGAAAAAAAGAAGACAAAAGACCTTCAGCCATTTCATTGTACTGTCCAGGGAGGGCCCTGCTCCTCTTGAAAATGCTGGAGAGCAAGAAAGATAGGGCTTGGTAATCCGACAGGTTCAAGTTCAAATCCAAGCTCTGCCAGTTACTAGCTCTGATCCTCTCAGGCCTTCAGTTTTTTCATCTATAAAATGAGAATAATTGTACTCATGCCATAGGACTGTCACTAGGATTAGCTGAGACTATATCCGACAGAACACCAGCGTGTGTTACTAGGCATGAGAGGAGGAGTGTAAGGGAGAGGAGATACCTAGTTCCCATTTCCTTAGAGAGGAGGACACCTCCGCACTCCGAATGTTTCCTGCTCTTGTATCACTTAACTCAAGATGAAAATCCCCAGGAAAGAGACAGGGATTGTTCAAGCTTGGATAATGGAGAAGGCCAGGTGAGGTCAGCACACCTTGCTTAAACTGACTCACCAAGACTGTTCAAAATGGAGGTGAAGTGGTTCCCCCATAGGAGAAATGGGGTGCTGTTAAGAGAAGAGGGGATCTGACACTGGGGAATAAAATACAGATACAGACTTCCACCTCAAACATCCTTGCATGCCGTGTTCCAGAAGTCCTGACTGATACATGGGCTCCCACCTTCCTCCTTGTGTCAGTTTTCCTCACTGCTGGCACCCAGAGAGAGGGGGGAGTAGGGGAGTGGCTGATGCTCTTGGTCACCTCCCTAAGGACCTTATTCACATTCCTCAAGGTTGGCAAAGCCCTGGCTAAATTTAAGAGTCCCCTGTCCCAAGTTAGGAAGGGAATCTTGCTTGGTCTCACATGATAGTGGTAATCCCATTACCCTTGCCAACAACTGTGGGCATGTGACTGTTATGGCCGGTGGGATTTAATGGGATATCAGCTGGGGGCTTCTGGGAGGAACTTTGCTCCCAAATAAAAAGAGACACATGGTAGAAAATCACCCTCCTCTTCTTCAGGCATGTGTATTGGGTGCACAGTCGACACCAGGAACTCTGGCAGCCATGTTGGCACAATGAAGAAGCAAGTCCAAGATAAAGTCAATCCACATGATGAGGGTGTTAGGGCAGAAAGATGGAAAGAGGCTGATCCTTGATCAAGTCAATCATTGATGATCTCCCCATGGAAACTCCTACCTCCAGACTTCCTGCAATGCCTTATTGCCTAGACTACCTTTAGGTAGGTTTTCCGTAACTTGTAGACAAAGCATCTGAATGTTACCTGCCCATTCACCTCTAGAGCTCCAACAGCAATGAGGAAGACTTAGATCACTGGTTCTCAAAGTATAGTCCCAACAGCACCAGCATCACCTGGAAATTTAGAAATGCAGATTCTCAGGCCCCATCCTGGTCTTCCTGGATCAGAAAGGAGGCCTGGGGGCGGCAGCAACCTGTATTTTTAACAAGCCCTCCAGCTGTTTGTGGTGCATGCTGAAATTGGACACCCCCTGCTTCATATATTACTGTGTTGTCATACATCAGAACTAACCCCTGAGAGTGTGAGAGTGTCACTCAGTGTTCCTTCTAATTTACCCTTTTCTGTCAGTGCTTGCTTCCATTCTGTTACCCCTAAAGCTCCAGGGGAAGAGAAGGAGAAGAAAGAAAGGATTTAAAAATTATTGACCAAATAAACTTCTGCCCTGGAGTTTCCATTTGCTTACTTTGGGGTCATTTCTTTCCAGACAGGATGTTGGATTTCTGGGGAAGCCTATAATAGCCAGACTGTGGCAGACATTTCCAAAATATTTAAAAACACTAATAACCTTTGTTATTAATAGTGATCCATGGGGAGCTCCCTTGAGCTTTGGGAAGGGAAGTGAGTGAGGAAGTTTGGGGGTTTGTGCAATGATCAGTGTAAGCAAAGAGAAGTGGGAGGGATGAAGGAGTCTGAGGATAATAGAAGAGGAATGGAATGGAGAAAATCACTACCGAAAAAACATAGGAAGGAAGGAAGGAAAGAGAAAGAGAGAGAGGAAGGAAGGAAGGAAGGAAGGAAGGAAGGAAGGAAAGAAAGCAAGCTCCTTCTGGTTAGGGAAGTAGGTGAAGATGGATTGGTTTTCTGTGCATTTAAACAAACAACAGGGAACTGAGGAGGCGACTCGGGTGAGGAGTGGCATGAGCAACGGGTCTTGGACTTCCAACCTCCAGAACCATGAGAAATAAATTTCATCTGTGTAAGCCCCCTTTGTTACGGCAGCCTGAGTAGATTAATACACAACGTATGCTGGGGACCTTGCACGGTCCTTGGCTCATGATAAGTGCTCAATAAATAAATAAATAAATGAATATATGAGATTTATAACAATAAACACATGAATAGGCAATAGTACATTTGGGAGATGAGATTGCTGGGGTCTTTGGATGGCTAAGCTAAGCTGAGTGTATAATTTATTATGTAGACAATAGGGAGTTTGTGAGCAGGAAACAAAAAGAAGCATATGTGTGGAGAGTTCTGAGATCTGTATGACAATAGAGTATTATATAAAGCAAACTTTAACATCAGAATCACCTGGAAAGCTTGTTAAAACACAGGTTGCTGGCCCCCACTCCCCCCACCCTTTGGTTTCAATAGGTCTGGGATGGAGTCCAAGAATTTGCATTTCAAATACATTCCCAGGTGATGCAGATCCTGCTGGTCCAGGGGCCACACTTTCAGGGGGGCAGGAAGAGAGAGAATAAAGGCTTGTGTGACCTTTGGCTGATGACTCACTGCGTGGACTGCAACAGAATGCCTGCTCTGTGAATGTTCAGTCCACACTCTGGTAGATGATGGATACTGTAGGTGGTGTGTGGAGCTGCCAAAAGAAACTGCTTCAAGAATGGCGAGCAGTGATGGCGTTGGGTTTCCGTTTTTCTTTTAAGGGTAAACCACTATAATTAGAAAACTTGGAAAACCCTGACTTAGGAAGTGAGTACATATTGGAATTGGAGAAACATAGCTTTCCTGCCTTCTCCAAGTTGTCTGTTTCTATTCAGGGAGGACTGCTGGGGGCCAGTTGCTAAAATGACACAGATTGCAAGGTTATATCTTAAGTAATGCTGGTAAAGTCAGCTGAACCTACAGGTTCATTAAGATGCTTGGTTGAGCCTAGGATGGTAGGAGTGAGGCAGTCTGTCTTTCGTGTTATTTTCCGTAGGACCCTGAGGTGAACTTTTGCTGTTTGTTCCACTCAGAAGTCCTTCCTCCTTTATATTTGTCCCTGCACTCTCCTGTCATCTTTCTTTCGGAAAGTGCTTGTCACTGTAGGGTTCCATATGGTACTTGTCAGGCTGACAGTCTCCCTAGTCCTCTCTCTGGCCTCAGGGCCGGGGAGGGGATCAAGTTCTGGCCAATCACAGTGTCCCGTCCCTGCAGCCTCAGTCACTGGGCTGAGGGGTCATGTGACCCAGCACAGCCTATCCAGGTCCTTCTCTGGGATTCGTCTATGGCTCTCAGAGGAGAGAAATCTCTTTCCTCTGAAAATGGGAAGATGTGATAATATGAGTGAAGCATGGAGCTCATCCAACCTCCAGGCATGGGTGAAGCCCTCTTGTCATAGGAGGGAATGAGAAAAGAGAGGCTGAGTTTTGGAGAGGCAGGGATGAAGGAAGAGAGAGATCCGTATCATTTGTATCACTAGACTCCTGAGGCCACTTATACATGCAGATTTTCATGTGCATGAGTTGAAAACATTTTCCTCTTTTTACTTAAGCTTGGAGGTGGTTTCTAGAAACTTAAAGAATTTGAACAAGCAAATCAATTTATCCACCTGCAGCCTTCGACCATCTAGAAATCGGATTGCGCCTGGGACATTGTTAATCCCATACTCAAATGTCTACGTCAGTGCTGGGAGGAGTTCTTGGGAGGGGTCTGAAATTTCAGGGCATTGTCCCTTGAGGACATGTAGAGCATTTGCATTCGGTTTGAATAAGCTGATGAGAAAGTGGGGGAGAGAGAGAGGAAGGCTTGGCCAGTCTTGAAGAGCCCAAATCAGTCTGCTGAGGAGAGAACGAGGAAGTGACGAGGAAGTGAAAGTGATAAAGACGCTGGTAGTGTTTTTAGTGGATGAGCTAAGACAGGGTCTTTGTTATCAGGTAGTGAGAAACCTGATGGTTCCTGGTGGTCAGGAACTTTTCCTACGCAAAACACTGTCCCTTTCATTTGTAGCGGGCACTAACCTCCTGGGGGAGCCGTTCAGGGTGAGGTCACATAACCTGTACATTTGAGTAAAGCAGATTCACCTCCACACCCTCAGCACAAAGGGCAAGAAAAGGGAGTAACAGTTCTAACAGTGCAGCTGTTCTGTCTGCCCTCCCACCCAGTGGGCTCATGAGAGGGTGACTTCCTACCTCTTACATCTCGCTGAGTTTGTGGGCATTTGAAGGGATTTTCCAAGAGCAGTTTAAATTGTACATCATTTTCATCTTTTTGATAATTTAGAACCCAACTCCATAAATAAGATGAGACACCCGCCACCTCCAGCCCCAGATTTCAGGTTTTTACTGAAGCAGGCTCTGAGGGCTTGGGGGGCACGGCGGGGTCGGGTGGTTCTCAAAATGTATCTGGTGATCATGTGAGGCTCATAATACCCATTTATAAGCTGTCGATAACTAAGTTCTGTGTTATTTGAAATCGCAATCACTTTTGGACGCCTCTACTTCTCTGGGATGTTGTAAATGATAAGCACATCCAAACCACCTTGTGATGTGTGGGAAAATAATCCTCTCAGCCCAGTTCACCTGGCAACTCTTATCCCATTGAATCCCCTCTAGCCTCCAAGGCCGCAGCTCTGCCAGCAGCAGCACGCGTGAGAGGCTGAGTTTGGCAGTTGGTCTGTTTCGTGTGAGGTGGGCCCTTGCTGTTTCCCTTGTCCAGGGGCACTTTTTAATTGGAATGATTTTTTTCATTTGATCTGACTTCCTGAAATAGAAGACATCACCCACGAACTCCAGAGAGTCTGTCAGCACAGAGAGCAGACTGTCCCTGGTTCTTGGCTTGGCTGTTTGGGGCAGAGACACAGCTGTGGAGGAGTGGGAGCAGGGCGAGGTGCAGCATATTCAAATCTGATATTGAAACAGTTTGTGTGTGTTTCGGGAGTAACCACAAAATTTGACACGCCATCCCCACCCAAACCCCAAACCCCAAACTAGTTCCATGCCAATAGCCAGGCCTGCTCCACTCTGTGGTCTCAAAGCCTCTTTTGAATGGTTTATTTCTTCCCATTTACAACTCCCAAAGTGAGCTGTTTTTTAAGGGGAAATCAGTTTCTATTAACGTCTAGGAAGCCTGAGTGGGTCTTTGCTGCTCATTTGTCCTGCTTTGTTTAGGCCACAGAACCCTTTGAGCCGGTCACCAGGTCGGCTGGGGCCTGTGACGGGCACTGTCACCTGATTTATGCACAGGGATGGAAGGAGGGGTCCTGTTGTAAATAAGGCTAATCAAGCTGTCTTTGGGGTCAAGTTCCAAACCCCCACACACACCTCACCCTCAGTGTGTTCTCATTTACACTGAGGAAAAGCGAAGGGGAGAAGGCTTGTTAGAAGCCCGATGCTGGCGTGTGGAACTGATCAAATGCTGTCCGGTGTGTGTGCACAGCAGGATTCTTTTCAGAAGGAAGGTGGCGAGGAAGCAACACAGGTCCTGCAGATTAAGGGACTTGATGCACGACTCTCGGTGGTGTGATTTTTGTGTCAATTGCACCCACCTTGGATTGCTTCCCTTTCTTTGGGTGGACTGCTTTCCTTCATTGTAATTTTACTGCTTAATAACCCCAGCCCCAGGCTTCCGAGGCAACATGCCAAGAAGATGAAGTCCACTTTTGAAGTCTATCACCTCCTCCTCCTTCATTCCTCACCTCTTCTCCCTTTCCTTCTCACCCCTCCCAACGACCTCTGAAGCATTGACTCTCCCTGGGTGGCACTTCCTTTGTAACCCACCCAAGCCTGTCATTTTTTTTTTTCTGCTCTGTGCCAGTGGTGAGCAAACTTTGTTCTGTAAATAGTTTCCGCTTTGCAGGCCGTGCTGTCTCTGTCGCCGCCACTCCAGTCTGTTGTTGTGCCATGAATGTAGCCATCAATGGTGCGTAAGCAAACAGGGGTGCCTGTGTTCCAGTAAAACTTTACATACCAAAAAAAAAGGTTAATGGGCTGGATTTAGCCTCCAGGAAAAATAGAATGAATCCCTGTGACATACATAGAAGATCTGCAAGGCTTTTGAGAATGTTATCTTGGCAGAAACACTGCCAGTTTGGACTGAAAGTGACAGAGAGGAAAAAAAAAAATGAAAGAAAGCTGTCAGACTCTGCACATTCTACAGGCAGGAAACAGACTGATAAAACTACTCAGCTGAAGCAAGTGCTCTCCCACACGCAAAAGGAAGGATGACTTGGACAGCAGAGTGGGCCCGCCAGGCCTTGAAATCTAATGGAGTTAGATTGGATTGGAGTTAGAAATTGCTTGGGACCAAGGAGTCCTTTTTGTCCCCACTTTTAGAATGGGAATGTCTATAACTGTTATCTCAATGGGGTCTGTCTCACCAGGGACAGGTAACTTGTTTGCTAGTTTCATTGGCTTATCTACGGGGAGGAATTGCTGCCCTGGATGACTCCTATCAAGAGCCTCGCCCATACCACATTTAGATAGTGTGGGTAATGAGATTTGAGATTGGAGCTGATGAGATTTTGGACTTGAGTTGATGCTGCAACTTGTGGAGAGTTTGGGGGACCTCGGAATGGGGTCTTAATCCCCAGAACCTGTGAATATGTTACCTTACAAGGTAAAAGGGACTTTGCAGATGTGAGTAAGTTAAGGGTCTTGAGATGGGAAGATTATCCTGGTGAGTCCAGTGTAGTTTCAGGGGTCCTTATAAGAGGGAGGCAAGAGCATCAGAATCAGAGAGAAATGATTTAAGGGTGGAATAGATGTGAGAGAAGATGCTATGCTGATGGCTTTAAAAAATGAAGGAAAACAGGTGGCCTGAAAGACATGTAGAAAAAGCAAGGAAACAGATTTCCCTCTAGGGGCTCCAGAAGGAGCGCAGGCCTGCCCTTAGCCCCAGTAGGTTGATCTCTCAAGCTATAAAATTATCAATTTTTTGTAGTTTGTATTGTTTTAAGCCCACTAAGTTTGTGGTAACTTACTATAGCAACGAGGGAAACAAATACAGATTTTGTCAGCCCTGTCTAACCATACACTATGCTAGGGGCTCTCATGGGTTACCTGCTTCAGTCTTCACAATAACCCTTTGAAGCAAGTATTATTTTTATCTGCACTTACAAGTGAAAAATGCTGCCTGGAGAGACTGACTCAGTAGCTTAGTCTCTTGGACTCCATCATCATGTTTCTGGGACATACTGCCCTGCTCAGGCAGATTTCTGCTTCTCTTATTTTAGAGTGCCTTCTCAATCCTCATTAAAGTTTACTTGTCCTGGGTCCCAGTTTCTTGGAACCTTTTTCCTGCTCCTATGAATATGTTCTTCATTCACTCTGCCTACAGTGTCTGAGACCTTCCAAGGGCCAAGCATTGGTTTAAATTTCAGGAGAGGTATATAAAAAAGCTGTCCATTTCAGAAGAATCATCATCCCTCTCTCTAAAAAAAAAAGTTATCTTTTTTGACACAGTACACAGCTTCATCTATGCTATGGACTGAATGTGTCCAAAGAATTCCAAATTCATATGTTGAAGTCCTAACCCCCTAATGTGATGGTATTTGGAGATAGGGCCTTTGGGAAGTGTTTTCATTTAGGTGAGGACGTGAGGGTGGAGTGCCCAGGATGGGATTACTGTCCTTATAAAGAGAGACCCCAGAAAGCTCTTTCTCTGTCCGTTTCTCTCTCTGCTATGTGAAGACGTAGTATGGAGGCAGTCATCTGCAATCCAGGGGGAGGGCTGTTACCAGAACTGAGTCACTTGGCACATTGACTTTGGACTTCCCAACCTGCAGAACTATGAGAAGTATGTCTTTTGTTTAAGCCACCCAGTCTACGGCATTTTGTTATAGTAGCTTGAGCAGACTATGACAACCTACAAAGCAAAACAAAATCAAATAAAACAACATCCCCCCCCCCCAAAAAAAAAACCACTTGGGCCAGCAGCTAAAACAGTCTTACAAATTTGTGGTGCACTGGGCTAAGCAGGAGACAGCAGCACAGAGTGGCAGGCTGACTGTAAGCTGGCACTGGTGATCCCTGCCTCTTAGTGTTTATGTACCTGTGTAATCCCTGTTCCTTGAGCGTGGGTTGGCCTAGCAGTTTGCTTCTAACAGATAGAACAGAACAGAGGCGATGTTGTGTCCCCCTTGATTACATCATGTAAGAGCTTAATGTCCACCTTGCTAATAGACTGCCTCCTCTGCTGACTTTGACAAAGCAAGTTCATGTTGTGAGCAATACAGTGCAGCCCATGTGGTGGGGAGCTGAGGGCGGTCTCCACCTGACAGCTAGCAAGGAACTGAGCTCTCTGTCTGACAGCCTTCCAAGAACTGGATCCTGCCAATCAGTTTGAAAGTGAATCTTTTCCCAGTCGAGCATTCAGCTAAGATCCTTGTCCTGGCCAAACCCTTGATTGCAATCTTCCCGGGAACCCGACTAAGCCCGCTAAGGAGCCAGACTCCTTACCCACAGAAACTGTGAAGTAACAGATATGCGCTGTTGTAAGCAGCTAAGCTGTGGTAATTTGTAACACAGTGATAGACAGCTAATACAGGTTGAGAGCATGGTTTCCTCATGAGTTCACATCTTGCCTCTACTATATACTCCTGTAATCTCGGACCTGCCATGTACGTATTCAGAGCTTTCATTTTCTTCTGTGCAGAGTGAGACAATAGGAGAGCCCACAGCATAACAAATATTCAATTATTCTTAGGTGTTATTATTTTTTAAGTGCTAAGGAGTCACAGGAGAGGGTAATTTAAATTTCCCTGGAATCAGGGGGAAATAATTATAACTAGCACTTATATTGGGCTCTCAAATTTATGAGCTAACATGGAAATTATCGAGTTTGATTCTTACTGCAGTGATTTCTCAACTGTAGATGATTTTCTCTCCCAGGGGATATCTGGAGATATTTTTGGTTGTCACAACTAGTAGAGGGTGCTACTAGCTTCTAACAGGTAGAGGCCAGGGATGCTGCTAAACAATGCAATGCACAGGACAGCCTCCTATAAAAAAAGAACTACAGGACCAGAATATCAGCAGTGCTGAGGGTGAGAAATGATGCCTTAGCAATCCTATGAGGGTGGGTGTGATTATCATGTATGTTTCATGAATGAGAAAACAAGCCAAGAGAGGCTGAATTGCAGATGTAGGAGATCAAATAGGTGGTAGAGGGTAGAGCTGGGGCAGAATTCTCTATCTTCAGGCTCCAAATTCATTCCTTTTTTTTTCACCTCCACTTTCCCTACCTATCCTGTCTGGAGACCATTGATTTCAGCCTGGAGTCAAGATTCAAGATAATTTGGCCCAAAGAAGGGACCGTAATGGTGGAGATTCAGGCTCTGTAGCTGGAGGAGGAGGACCAGAATTCTTTCAGAACAGATATTTTCAGTCCCCACTTGATAGGGGGTTGGGAGTGGTGTTGATAAGCATTTCCCACCAGAATTAAGAGACATTCTTGCCAAAGTTTGAACTTGAACTTTGTATTTTATTCCAACTCTTGAGATGATTTCAGGCTAACATAAATATTCCAGCAACATTTCTGGTCACTCTTCCTGCTGAGACCTACATCAGTAAGACTCCCTCAGTCTGTATTCATGTCCCCATTTGACAGATGAGGAAACTGCCTCAGAGAGGAAAGCAGGGGCTTGGCAAAGGGCATGTCGGTTGCCAAGGGCAGGGCTGGGATTTGAACCCAGGCCCTTCAACTTCCAAGTCCAGATTAATTTCCACAGTAGAACTGAGGCCCCTGTACATACGAGTCTCTTTGCGGGTATTTGTGTGTGTGTGGTAGGGGGTGTAAAATGTTTCTGGCTTTCAAACAATTTACTAACTAGAGGAGGACATGGAGTTATAAGCAGGTGACTAAACTGTAAGTGGAAATGAGACCATGTGCTTCAAAGGGATGTAAACCCCACACTCCTGGGAGCACAGGGAAGAGAAAGGTTCCTGGGGGTGGGGCTGAAGGATGCATGGAAAGTCTACAGTGAAGAGGTGGCACTTGAGCTGAGGCATAAATTGTGGGCAGAGCAAAAAGGATAGTGCCCCAGTAGATTCACTTGTTAAAAGTGGTTTCTGCCTCCAGATGCTTTAAAAAAAGTTCCTCATTCAACTTCCAGCCAGTATGCAGTGATGGAGCTTTGGGACCCCACCCAAGTTCTGATTATTGCTCTTTTCCCCTCCTTTCATACTTGTAAGCCAAGCAGCCCGAGTTCTGTAAGCTTCTGTTCAGGCCTAAAGATTTGCCGTGTTTGATGTGCTCTGGGGTTTCCATCATTGTCGTGATTATACTAAATTTGTAAGACAAGCTTCTTATCACTGCTGTCTATCAGCACTTTTGTTTTCCCGTTTTCTGCTCATTTTCCCAAAATAATGAGAGCTAAGAGCTCTTAAAATAGTCAGATAATCACACTCACAGTCACTAACACACGGAGCGATGTGGAGAACAGAACCGTGGGCCAGAAGACCACACACGTCATACACCATCTGAACCATCCATTCAGCTGCCTGTGAACAGAAACCTGATTTCTGTGTGTGAAGGAGGAGCTGGGGGCTCTCACAGCAGAAAGTAGGAAAGTGCTGATGTTAGGAATTTATTTATTTATTCATTCACTCCATAAATACTTCTTGAATACCTACTCTGTGCCACGCACTGTTTCAGGGATTGAGGATGCAGCCACAAACAATGTACGAGGTCCCTGCCCTCATGGAGCTTCCAGACTAGATGGGGAGACAGGCAATAAGTAAGAAATCCACAAACAGGGTAAATTCAAATTGTGAGAAGTAGGATTGCTGAATCAAATACAGGCTGTTCAGTTAAATTGAAATTCCAGATTAAAAAATCCATTATTTTTTTTAGTAGCTGTATTTCTGAAAATTGCATTCTGTACTTTTATTTCTTAAATCAGGTAACACTAAGGAAATACATGGAGTAACTGGGATGGTGTGTCATTCAGGTTTCCACCAAAGGAAGAGTACCAGCAGGGTACCCATATTTAGTGATTTATTGCAAGGAACTGGCTTAAGCAGGTATGGGGGCTGGATGGGCAAGTCCAAAACTCAGAGGGTAGGCCATCAGGAAGGGCAGGCTGGAACTCTTGGACACAAACTGAAGCTTCTGTCTACAGGCAGAATCTCTTCTTCAGAGAAACCTCGGCTCTGCTCTTAGGGCCTTCAACTGATTGGATCAGGCCCACCCAGATTATGGAAGATAACCTTTCTTGCATAAAGTAAATGGATCATAGACTCTATTCACATCTACAAAAACCTTCCCAGCAACATCTGGATTAGTGTTTTATTGAATAACTAGGGAATATATCGTAGTCAAGTTGATACATAAAACTGACCATTATGGATAGGAAGGGGAGGGGTGTCCACAGCCAGCAGGAAAGGCTTCTGTGAGGTAGGGACATTTGAATTGAGACTTGAACATTGAGACATTGAACACTGAATTGTATTATAAGAACCAGGAGATAGAAACATCCCAGATTGGGGGTTGGATGGGAGGAGCAGGTGCAAAGACCCTGAGGTAGGAAAGAACATATCTTGTTTTAGGAACCAAAAAAAAAAAAAAAGTCAGCATGCCTGGGGTGAAGTGATCATCAAGGGGAGAGTGGTACCTTGTTGGGTGGAAGAAGAAGATACTGAGTAGGTCATACAGAGAGCTGTGTACAAAAAGTTTATAGAACTCCAGGACTATTACTCTTTGTAAAAAGATGTTGATAGGTAGAGAAAAGAGACTAAGCGCTGAAAAAGGCTTTTTCCTGAAGTATTTCTGGGTATCTGGTGGGTTCTAAAGCTATTTGATTGCTCAAAAAAAATTGTGGGTCATTTAAGGTGTGGACTCCACCCAACTGTAGTATCAGGACTCCACAAAGTAAAATTCCTTTTTTTTTTTTTTTGGCAATATTTACTTACTTACTTATTTGCTTATTTAATTTTTGTTGAAATATCATCATTTTACAATGTGTCAATTTCTGGTGTGCAGCATAATGTTTCAGTCTTACATATACATACATATATTCATTTTCATATTCTTTTTCATTATAGGTTACCACAGGACGTTGAATATATTTTCCTGGTGCTATACGGAAGAAACTTGTTGTTTACCTATTTTATATATAGTAGTTAGTATCTGCAAATCTCCAACTCCCAGTTTATCCTTTCCTATCCCTCTTGCCCCTGGTAACCATAAGTTTGTTTACTATGTCTTAAAAATTCTCATTATTGTTTCTGAAAAGGAATCTTTTCAAGAGCTAAAGAAAACATTCGATAGATGGGCAGCCACTGTGGGGCATCTCCA
Source organism: Camelus bactrianus (assembly GCF_048773025.1). Classification (NCBI taxonomy): domain Eukaryota; kingdom Metazoa; phylum Chordata; class Mammalia; order Artiodactyla; family Camelidae; genus Camelus; species Camelus bactrianus. Next base: position 16,214,048 of record NC_133555.1, read on the forward strand.
GTTTAGAGCTTTTTTCTTCAACCAGTCTTTGCCTTCAGGAACTCTCCTTTGAAGGCTGGAATTGTCAGATGGCAGGCCAGTTGTTTGCAGGAAAGAGATGATTATGAGACAACATTTCTGTGTTTGGGGACTTACGGTCTGATTAAGGAGAGAATCCAACAATTTTCCTTAAACAAAAGACAAATCAGTTTTACACATTCATCCTGTTTTAAAATTCCACAGTCAGCTTTGTCTCCTAGAAATTGTAAATTTTTATCTGTGCACCCTCAACAGTGTTGCAGGAAAAAATACTACCTGAACGAGGTGGAGATTCCTGGCATCCATCACTTCTCGGAATTTGTCTATCGTCTCCAAGTCAGACCACAATCCCTCCAAAATAGCCATAATAACTTTGGGGAAGTCACTTATTCTCTCTAGACCTAGGTTTCCCTATCTGTTATTTTTAAAGAAACTTATTGTTTAAATCTATTATTTTTAAAGAGTTCAAGATTTCAACTCTGAAGTGTTGTTCTGCCCAAACATTCTGGTTCCATGAGAATTCTCTTGATTGTAAATTGTTCCCATGCGGTGCCTGGATCTGGGAGACAGTAGAGGCAGGAAATGTTGATCTTTGCTGTATATCATGTGCTGGAGCAACTTCATTCCCTTAAGATTTTGATGATGAATCTTTTGTCTTATATCTCCCCACTCCCACTAATGAGCAAATGGTATGTGGTTGTATTCGTTATCTATTGCCATGTGACCCCTGAAATTCAGTGGCTTAAAACAGCAAACATTTACTGTCTCACCATTTCTGTGGGTCAGGAATTGGGAGTAACTTAGCTCGGCTGTGACTCAGGTCTCTCGTAGCTACAGTCAGGATGTCATCTGGGGCGGTCATCATCTGAAAGTTTGCCTGGGACTGGGAAATCTCATGCATGGCTGATGGTCGGAGGCATCACCTCCTCACCGTGTTGGCCTCTCCATAGACTGTTTGATGTGTCCTTATAACATGGCAGCTGGCTTTCCCCAGAATGAGTGACCCTAGAGAGAAAGGAAGAAGATGTAATACCTTTCACCACCTAGTCTTGGAAGTCATACCTCGTCAGTTCTACCTTATCTGTTTGTTAAAGGTGAGTCACTAAATCCAGCCCCAAAATCAAGGGGAGGGGAATTAGAGTCTGTGTTTCAATGGAGGAATGGTAAAAAACTTATAGACATATTTCAGTTACTAGAGTTGTATCGTGTGTGTGTGTGTGTGTGTGTGTGTGTGTGTGTGTGTGTGTGTGTGTGTTGGAGAAATTTCACTCCTTAAGATTTTATTTTTTAATGGAGATACCGGGGATTGAACCCAGGACCTCATGCATGCTAAGCATGTGCTCTACCACTGAGCTATTCCCTCCCCCCTCACTCCCTAAGATCTTGGTGATGTTTTTCCTCCAGCTCTCTCTCTCTTTCCAATTTTACCCCCAACTAGTAGCTAAGTAGTACATAGTCTATAACTTATCTCTCCTTCTGTTTCCTGTAACTTATTTTGAGCAGAGTATAACCTGGCTAAAGAAAGCCTGAACATCACAGACATCACTGCTTTGCTGCTTTCCTGCTTTCAGGTATTACTTAACTATCAAGGTACCAATTGGCAGATCTTCCCTCCCGCATCCTTTGTGTAGTCCGTTACTTGGGGATAGAGAGAGAGGAAAGTGGAGGGTAAAACAAGATTTTATTTTTTTTTCTTTAACTCCCTTAGATGGATGAGCCGTTTTATGCCACACTGCATCCCATGATAGATTGTGTAGAAATATTCAAGAGCCAGGCTTGGTGGAGGATGGTCTTCCCCAGTGGCAGCCAGCTTATCTGATCGGAGAGTATGTGGCCAGGACACCAGACATTAACTGCTCACGGGTGACTGGTTCCCCTAGAAGTCGACCTGAGACAAGGATTTGTGTGCAGGTTGTTTATGTGGGAGATCCCAGAAAGGCTGGTAGGAGCTGGAGATGGGATGGAAAGGCAGGCAAAAGGAGTGGGTTAGCAGGCCATTTACTCCCTGTGTGAGCGGAGCTTAATCCTGCTGGAGAAACTCTGGGAAACCGTGTAGAACCCATGCCTCCGAGTTTCCTTAATTAAGGGAAGCGAGGGAGCTGGATTATTTATCTGCCGACTCCCACCTGACTTTGAGAGCTGCTCTGGATTATTTCTCTATGATGTTTCTGGGGCTGTGTAACAAAGCACTGCAGACTGAGCAGGTGAAGACAACGGAATTGTGTTGTCTCACAGCCCTGGAGGCCAGAGTCTGAAATCAAGGTGCTGTCAGGGCCAGGCACCCTCTGAGGTTGCTGGGGGAGGGGACCGTTCCAAGCGTCTCTGTTAACTTATGGTAGCCTCAGGTGTTCCTTGGTTTGTAGTGGCCCACTTCCAGCCTGTCCTCACATGGCATTCTCCCTGTGTGTCCTCAGAGCATCTCTCCTCTGTACACGTCTGTCCCCTTTTTTATAAGGATATCATTCCTCCTGGATTAGGGCCCACCCTCATAGTCTCATTTTTACTACTTCTGTAAAGAGCTTGTTTCTAAATAAGGTCATGTTGTGAGGCATTGGGGGTTAGGGCTTAAATGTATCTCTTTTGGGTGGACACAAATTTATAAGACCCTGTATATTCAGAGCTGGTGTCTGTTGTTGGGAGGAGGAAGGTGCATCCAGTAGGGATCCTGGCTTAGGATCTTTGGGGTTGGCTTCTGGATTTGGGGCTCCTTGGATTACTTTGAAAAAAACCAAGGCTTAACATGTAGCCATACACAACAGAGAAGGAGATAGGAGGCCCCAGCTGCATGAATCCTCATTGTCTGGGTGCTCAGGCTACAAATCGCCGACTCAACCCTGATTCCTTTTTCCTTTATTTACTCCTCGCAACCCACAGCAGATTATATCAGCTCTACCAAAAAATTTTATATCTGGAGTCCATCCATTGCTCTCCATCAGCACTGACATCAGCTCTAGGCTGTCTTCATCTCTCCTCTGATTTACTGCTGCAGCCTTGTACCTGGTCTCCTAACATCCAGGTAGGCCTGCCCAGGGATCCAGTGCCTTTGTAGTAGTTGTTGTGGGCTGAATTATGTCCCCCCGAAAGTCTTACGTTGAAGCCCTACTTCATTCCCTTTGAAAAGGACGCATCAATTTGCTTTTCAGTCTTCAGTTCAATTTCTTTCTCTTATCTTTCCTCGGCCTCTTTTCCCCTCTTTCTCTCTTCTTCTTCTCTCTCTCCCCACCTCCATCCCATTCTCACTTCCTCTGAATTCACAGCACTCTGAAAAAGCTGAAATGTCATAGATGTAGAGTATTTCCACTGGGTAATATTAATAGAAATATTCTAGAAAGAAAGCTGACCCAAACACAGGTCCATCTAGGTTGATTTTGGCAAAATGAGGTCTCAACTTTCCAAACTATCATCCCCTCTCCTCATGCTGGGTTTCTCCATCACTGCCAACGCACAAGTTTCTCTTGTCCTTGACTTGACCCCTCTGATGTCCCTTCCAAAACCAGATAGTTAAGTAGATAGATAGATTGATTGATAGATAGATGGTGTGTATAAATAGATATGTAGATAGGTAGATAGATACATAGATAAATGATAAAAACTTTTTCCACCCTACTTCTCCTGGGGTAAATTATTTTCCCCTAAAATCACATCTGCTCCAAAACAGAGATGCTAAGAAACTGATTGCAGCTGGTGTTTTTGAGCTGGAGCGTGTGTCTGCCCAGCCAGGCTTGGCCTGTCAAGTTGGAAAATATGGGATAGGAGAGGGACAGGATCCCAGACTTCTCATAGAGCCTGACTTTACTGCTGTGCCTCCCAACCAGCCAACAAAACCCGCAGAGAGGGATTAAGGGCCGTGTGTTTCTAGGGATCCATCTAAAGACACCTGCGGGTCAGTTACCATATGGGCCAACTTCCCATGACTCCGTTCACTCCTACTTTTTAATATGAGTGAGGTCTGGTTTAAAAGGAGCACCAGAAATGACTTCTAAAAGAATTTAAAAGCTGGGTATTGATGGGTGAGATGTAGTGCATTCCCTTCTGACTTGGTAATGCTGAGGTTTCCATGGAGCTAGTCCACCACGGAGGATGCTGCTAAGCCTCACCTGGATCCCTCTCCCTCGCCTGACCTGACTTCCAGCTGCCTGGGAGCTTCCTCTTGCTTTTGGAACCTGCTGTGAACAGCCCCCAACTAAGTACTGATTGGATGTGGTGTGTAAAATCCCAGCTCCCCCGTGGGGCAGGGTTGCCCTGAGTCGCCTGCTCTATGCTGGCTCCTAGAGTTTGTTCAGTGGGACTAAGCTCTAGGCACCCACAGCGGGAGCTGGCTTGGAATCATGCCCTTTAGTGACTGCTATCCCTTCCCTCTCTCGATCCCCACTTGCCCACAGTCTTTCCTTCCTCCTCAGATAAACCACCTGCACTCTAATCCTGTCTCAGGGACCACCTCTGGGGAAACCCAAACTCAGACAGACAGACAGACAGACAGACAGACAGACATTCATTCGCAAGCATTCCTCCACTGCCTTTGCTGTACCAGTGAGTATTTGAAAGGCTGTGACCCGTACAAGATACAGAAGATGGGGCTGGATCTTACGAACTTTAAAACCTAGCTGGCCAGATGGGTTCATCCAACCAAGGACAGTACAAGAGTGGGTTAGGAGCCCTGTCAGAGAGCCTCTGTGTTGCATTTAGAGAGGGTGGGGGGGTGGGTGGATAGGGGCAGCAGGAGAAAGAGAAAGAGAAAAGCCAGCGAAGAAGCCCAGCCAACTGCTCAGTGGGAGCCTTGTGCGGGGTATAACTCGGTACCTAACCTGGATCTTCCTCTTTGTACATCCGCCTCTCCCTGGGGGATGTGCATCCTGAGGTGACCCAGCTTGGAGACGGACTCGCATTAACCATGCCTCCAGGAGTGTAGGGCCTAAGTCAGAAGGCCACGTTGTGAGCTTAGTAGAGTAAGTGAATTTTCACCAGTCACCAGGCAGGAGCTTCATGTAGACTCAGCAGTCCATCTCCTCCCCCAGGGGAAGGTGCCCGTGGCAATCCCAAAGTCCTGAGTTTGTCTAGGAGGCCAGGGAACGGAGTCAAAGTCAAGGCCCAGCAAAGATGCACAGAGATTTTTAAGACCAAGATGAGGGATCCTGAAATCATTCATTTGTGATGGTTTTGAACTTCCTTTAGAGGGAGAAGACATTTTCACAAGGTCAGGTTGGTGAGGCTGGGATTCAGGAACAGCCAGCTGTGTAGCAGCCCTTGTGAGGAAGACCATGGAGATTGAACAAAGCAGAATGAAAGGATTTTTGAGCAAGAGTGGATACTCCCTACCCACTCTCACTGCACATGCACACATAGACACTGAAATAATTTGTCATTGAACATGGCCATTGAGTATGGGCTTTCTAGTCAGGCAGACTTAGAATTCAGTTCTCACTCCACCAGAAATGGGCTGTGTGTGGACAACAGTCTCTGAACCTCATCTGTAAAATGGATCTGATAATGCATCAGGTTTCTAAAGTAGGTGAGGATTCAGTGGGATTATGCGTGAGAAGTACTGAGCTTGGAGCCTGGCTCATAGTAAGTGCTCAATCAATGGTAGCCACGTTATGTTTTGTTTGTTGCTGTTGTTAAATTTCCACTCTCTTGGCTTTCTGCAGCCCGGGGACAGTGGCAGAGAATGCAGGTGTCCTCCACACTTGGCAGTATCCAAAGGCTCAGTAGTTGGACTAGGGAATCTGGGGCAACAAGGGAGCCCAGGATTGAAGTGAAAGTCACATACACTCAGGAGGGGCAGAGAAAGAGAGAGGGGGCTAGATCAGTGTTTTCCAAACTTTGCTGTGTGTGCACATTGTTGGGAAACTTGTTGAAACATAGATTCTGATCCAGTAGGTCAGGGCTTCAGCCTGAGATTCTGCATCTCTAACAAGCTCCCAGGTGATGTCAGTGCTGCTGGTCCTCAGCCCATGCTTGGGGTAGCAAAGATCCAAGGCTTCGATGTCAAATGTCAAGCAAATTTCAAGTCCAGAGAAAAGAAAGACTGGAAATTAGAGTACAAAACCCAAGTGTGGTCCAGGCGAGGCAGCGATGTGCTTTGAGTTGTATTTTCTACCGCTCGTCTGGAGCTGTGCTGTCCTGCTTGGTGGCCACCAACCCCATGCGGCTATTGACACTTCATCCTGCTTGGGATGTGCCGTGCATGTAAAACACACACTGGATTTTGAAGACTAAGTACAAAGAAAACATTGTAAAATAGCTCAATACTTTTTTAAAAATGCTAGTTACGTTTTAAAATGATAATGTTTGGGATATATTGTGTTGAAAGAAAAATTTTATTAAAATTAACCTGTTTCTTTTAACCTTTTTTTTTTTTAATGTGGCTACTAGAAAATTTTAAATTACACTTGAGGCTTACATTAAATTTCTGTTGAACAGCACTGCTCTAGAGAGAGACTCTTTCTCCCCTTCTCTCTGTGCTCCTGCCCAGAAATCCATCCTCAGCAATTCCTGTGGTGCCTTGGGGAAAACACGAGATGAGAGAGGTTCATTGCTCTGAAGGGGAGACAGACAGGCCCGCAAAAGGGAGCTGTTTGGGAGGAACAAGGCAGAGACATGCCAAGTCATTCTCTGCAACAGCAGGGCTATTGCCATGGGGCCGGCTGGGCGGCCCAGGTCCCTGAGATGCCAGCCTGCCATGCTCCAGTGCCTTCTGTCTGGGCGTCTTCAGTCCTTTTGCGAGTTCTCCTCCCCATCCTGGGCGACAGGTAATTAGCAGGGCCAGCTGGCCGCCTCCACTGGGCACTGTCGCCAGAGAGCCGGCAGCCGGCCTGCAATTACTGTAATCCTGGCTTGGCCTTCCGAAGAGAGCTCTATTCAGTCTCCCTCTGCAAATTGGCGCTGGGTGACGGAGTCTGTAACCTCCACATTCTCGGGGTGTCTGTTGGCAGTGAGAGACCCACAGCAGAAAGTCCCCAGTGTGTGTACCTGCCGCAGACTTCCCTCAGTAAATAACCCGGCAAGCTGGGCAGAGTCACTGCCTGCTGGCAATACGGGGAGGCGGTATTTGAAATGTCTCGCCCAAGCCATGTATTCCCCAGACAGTGTCTTCTTCGTGTTCCCAGTAACTCCTTTTTCAGGAAAGTGTTTTCCAGGAGAGGCAGCCAGTCTTTCCAGCTCCAGGAAGCTTGTACAGGGAAGATCCCTGGCATCTCAGAAATACATTAAGAAGGATGCTTGAAAATCCATGAACCTCTAGGTTCTTTGCAGCTAGAAGGAAACGAGAAGAAAAGACTATTTTGTCAAGCAGGGACCAATGGCAAAGCCGGGTCAGCAAAGAGGTAGCAGGAAGATCCTTAGAGTCAGTGGGCTAACATTTTAGCTTCTCAGCCTCAGTCTCCTCATATGTAAAATGGGCATAATAATAACATGTACCTCCTAGGGCCACTGCAGGGTTTAAACGAGACATTCTGTGATGGGTTCAGCATGGCAAGCACTCCAAGGTGAACTCTACAAACTAAGCACAGTAATAGGGAATGGACTCTTAAGAAGCAAGACAGATGGAATGCATATAGATGGAACCATCAGAATGTTCCAAACTGGAGCACTAAGATTTAAGTGGTAGGGACTCTTTTTAAAGAAATGATCTTTCCCTTTGGGTGGAGAGCGAGAAAGTGTTCCCTTGGAGGCGTGGTGGGTGTGGGAGCCCTGTCCGCCTACAGGAAAGTCTGCCCTGTGTCAGCTGTGAGGTCCACTGTAACATGAAAAGGCAGGGTCCCTTGTTGAAAAATCCAGAAAAAAGGTGCCATTGAAGAAATAGAAAACTTTTCCATTCTTCCAGTGTCTGTCTGTCTCTTTCTGTCTCTGTATCTGTCTCTCTTCCCCTGTGTTTCTATTTGCTATTTAATGTCCCGGTCCCTTGAGCAGGGGATGCTCACCTGGTCAGTGCAGAGCATTGCAGGCACCTGGGAACCTGCCACTCAGCATTCACCCCGAGGCCTCTGCCCTGCACCCCAGCTTCCCCCTCCCAGCAGCCACCAGACTCATGACCTTTGCCCTATGCCCCAGCCAGAGATGAAGAAATCAATCCCCAGCCCACAGGGAACAGGCAACCCCATGCTGGGACACATCCAGGGGCCAAGTGGTGGGGTGACTGCAGTCGCTGGGCAGTGGCGGGGATGGGGAGGCTGAGCAGGGTCTTGGGTATCAGAGTGTGCAGGGGCAGGCAGCAGAGGACTCACCATGGGGAGACAGAGAGATGGAGAGGCAGCAGGAGGCAGGACCACACACGCTCCACTGTCCCATAGGAACTGACATTATTAGTGCTTTCAAGGTGGTGACTGTGGAGCGTTAGACAGCCAGGGGCCCCTCTGAGTGTGAGGCCTGTGTGCCTGCACCACTTGAATGCCTGTGAAGCCAGCCCTGGCTGAGCTGGCTGGTGTGTAGTCATTCGACACCGTGTTTCCTGCCCCTTGGGAGCCGGATCCCTCCTCTACCACTCACTTGTTCTGTTAACTCGAGCAAGTCCTTTAACTTGTCCAGGCCTCAGTGCCTGCATCTGTCAAATGGGAAAAAATGATAGAACCCGACCCAGAAAGTTGTTACAAAGATCCAAGGAGATTATGCAAGGAGGGTTTAGCTTGGTGCTTACATAAAGCAGAACATTCAAAACTGTTAGCTATTGCTAGCACAGTGGCTATTAAAAGGAAGGATCCTTTTCCCAGTTTCTCTTTTGAAGAAGGTATCCTTCACACTTTGCCAAAGCTCAGGGATCCTCTTCTTTCTTCACAGTGCCTGGTGAGTGGCTGAAGGAGACAAACCAGTGGGCAGGGTTCCACTAACTTAAATAAGAAAGTGGACAAGCTTAGCCACACACAGGCTTTTGTGCTGGTGAGGAATGCTCCTATCACACCTTCAGCCTGGGCCCAGGCCGCTGAAAGAGGCTGGGAGGTAGTGAAATGGCTCTGTCTAGCCTTATCTGTCCCTTCCCAAAAGCTGATTTCACTCCTGTTTTCTTAAGAAGCTCTACTCTAAACTCTTTATGAGAATTCACACCCTGCCACCATCTGCATGACCTTGAATGAATCACATCGAGTAGCGTCTCTTTTGTGTTTAGTACACAGCCTCTTTACTAGAAGGTAAGCCACCTGAGCACAAGGTCTGTGTCTGGTTTTGCATAGTGTTAGATCCTCCAGTGCCCAGTGTGATTCCTGACTTGTAGGAGACACTTAATAAACGTTTGTCAAAATAATGGAAGTGTGGATGGATGGATGGATGGAAGGAAGGAAGAGATGGTTGTATTTTGTGAGCTCTGAGGTCATTCCCAGCTCTGACAATCTGTTATGCTATAAGTCTACTTCATTGTTTCCATTTCTTCCCTTGAAGGAAGAAGTTAGAAATGTCAGAACCTCCTCCTCTGTGATGGGCCCTGTAAAAAGGAAACCACATCAAAAATGTAGGGTGGGTTGGTTGGATGTTCCTGACATGGCGAGGGATTGAAAGCTGGATCTGCTGGTGCCATTTTGGTTCTATGGAGCTTTTCTTCCAGGTCATGTTACCTCTTCAGGTTTCTAGGGCTCCTACTCCATTCCCAGAGGGCCGCAGCTCACCAAAGGTGTTGGGTTGTCAGATGGAGACTGAGGCAAGTTGGCAAGTTCTCTGGTCTCAGAGAGTTGCATTCCTTCTGTATGATTGGCTGGCAGCATGTCCATGAGTGTCCCCAGCAGATGGCCATGGAAGGGCAACTGGCCGGGCTGCCATGTGGCTCCCTGGCACCAGAACGGGTGGCATCACTCCCAGAGACCCAGAGTCTCTTGATCTCCCTTAGCTGCTCTTTCCGTAGTCCCTCTTCTCCTTCTTTCCCCCTGGGTTAAAGTCTTTCAGTTTATCTGGCATTAATGTGTTTTGTAAATATGCATGCAAAAGTTTCTGCCTTGAATGTAAACCAGTGTTTTGTTTTGTCTTTTAACTCAATAGTCAAGAATTTGTATCCCTCCTTCCTGCTTTATTTTCTGATTCCACAGTGATTGCTTTTTCCCAAAGCTGTGGGTGACTCAGTCTAGCTATCTGGGCTAGGGAGAACGATCTCTAGGGTAGGGATGGCTCTTCAAACTTTAATATGCATATCAGTCCCCTAGGGATCTTGTTCAACTGCGGTTTCTGATTCAGTAGGTCTGCAGCCAGTCTGCGACTGCATTTTTAACAAACTCTCAAGCGATGCCAATGGTGTTGCCTCAGGAAGCTCACTTTGAGCAGCAAGGCTCTAAGGAAAAGAAAGAAAAGTCCTAAGAAGGATGAGCAGGGAAGAACAGGCACATTGTCTAATATTTCAAAACATTCTTGTACCACATACAGACTTGAGTTCTAGGAAAAAGTCTGAGAAAGAGGGAGAGAGAGAAAGAGAGAGATGTGTAGCCAACTGGTCTACTCCCCTGCTTTTGCTCCACATGGAAGCTGAAAACCAGATGGTGAAGAATTGTTATCAACAGTCCATTTTCACAGTGTGGGGCGGTCACAGAGTCCAGGGAGGGAACCTGAGGTACTGTCGCAGTGTAGCATTTTTTCCTGGCCCCAGAAATTACCCTTCAGAGACAGGATGGGATCTACCCTCGTTCCCTACTCTGGGCTCTTCTTTGGATTGAAAAGAAGTGCTGGCCGTCTTCCTGTCCATCTGCCTGCCAGCTGGAAAGCACTTTGCTTGCCCTGCTGCTCTCTCTCACACACACAGCTTCCCAAATGCTCTGGGCTAATTGGAACTCAGATAGGGAGATGGCCTCGGGCTTCAAGTGGCATTGTCCTCTCTCTTCTTGGCAAGAATCCAGGGCCAAGGGATCATGCAGACAACAGCAGAGAGGGGTGTGAGGGCCCTTGAGCGGCCAGCACTCACAATTCAGAGTGTCTAGGGGGCTTGGACCTTGGGACCACCGGAGGGATGGATGGCATCTTTCACAGGCTTTGTGTTGACCTTTATAACGCAGGGAGGCAGTGACAGCTGCAAATGGATTAGATGCTCAAGAGCCCTTCTGAGCCACTTCTCCTTTGTCCGTTGGGATCTTCAGTTCAAAGGCCCATAAGAGTCCTTGCACATTCCCTTTCAAGCCAGACTCCAGCCAGCCCTCGAAATCCTTCTAAAGAAAGATTGAGTAGGGCTTAGGAGAAGACTGTTTCCACTCAGCTAATAAATGAGGATCTTGGCTTGCCTTCCTAGGTGAAGGTCGGAATTGAGGTTTTGCTTGACTCTTCAGCTAATCAATCTCAGGTCGGAGATTGCAAACCCAAATGCCTACAGGGGCCAGGCAGGAAATGCGAGGGAGCCAAGAGGACTCTGTATGAGAAAACCAGGAGTGCTAGAGTCAAGGGGGCGGCTTCGGCTCGTTGTTGGCCTGTGGGTCTGTGGCCCGCCTTTCCGAGGCCCTGGGATTTGGAGAGAGACATTCTGGAAGTCTTTATTTTTTTTTAAATAATAGCAATAAGATGGATAAAGTATACACAGTGTGCCAAGTACTGTTTTGAGCACTTTCAGTATTTCATGTTACTTGATTCTCACTATGAGATTATGAGGAAAGTACCATTCCCCAGACAAAGAAACTGAGGCTCAGGGAGATGGTCTTTCAGCTGGGAAAGTGACAGAGCTGGGATTTGAATCTAGGCCGTGCGGCTCCAAAACAAAATCTGTGTCCCTAACCACCATCCTCTGTGGCTGGCCAGAAAAGAAATGTCTAGATTCTTTGTAGTCACACTTGTATTTGCTTTCTCTTGCTGTGTAACAAATTACAGCAAACTTAGTGCCTGAAAACAGCACCCATTTATTTGCTCACAGTTGTACAGGTCACAAGTTCACATGGGCTCAGTTGGGCTCTCTACTTAGGGTCTTGCAAAACCAAAGTTAAGATCTCAGCTGGGCTGGGCTCTTATGTGGAGTCTCCAGGGAGAATCAGTTTCTTAGCTCATTTATGTTGGGAGAACTCAGTTCCTTGTGGGTTTATGACTGGGTCCCATTTCCCTGCTGACTGTAGGCCCAGAGTTCTCCCAGCTTCTAGAAGCTGTTCTTGGGTCCTTGTACATGATCCACTCCATCTTCAAAGTGAACAACAGCCTGTCAGATCCTTCTTGTGCTTTGAATCTCTGGGACTTCCCTCCTGCTACCTGCCAAGGAAAATGCTGTGCTTTTAAAGGACTTGCTTGATTGGGTCAGGCCCACCGGGATAACCTCCTTAATTAGGTCCACTGACTGGGGACTTTACAGCTGCGGAACCCTTCATGACAGTGCCTAGATTTCTGTTTGATTAAATAACAGGGGATGGGAATCTTGGGGGTGGGCGCCGTCTTCTTACCATAGCACTTTAAAAAGTATTAAAATCTTGTTTATGACAAACAAAACGTCTACAGAAGAGGGGTTGGGGGTTTTCTGACCTTTGATCCTTTCTTTTGTTTATGCAACAAATCTTTATTGAGTGCCCAGTAATTGCCAGCGTTACGCTGGGCACCGGGGATACAGCAGCAAACAAGTCAGACAGCCCTGCCCCGATCTCCCAGACACCACATCACAGGGCATCTGGGGGGTCCTGGTGGTGAAGTGGCAGTCACCATCCCTAGGCTCTATTCCTGTTACTCTACTTGAGTATTTATTTGTCTTCAGTTACATGCCCCACAAACCCTGTTTGTTTTTTCTCTCTGCCCTGAATATTCATGACCACGAACTGCTCAGCTTCCCTAATCAGTCTCCTGTGTGAGCTACATTCAAACAGGGACCCCATCTCATACCCACACGTCTGTTCTGATGTCTTGGCCAAAGCAAATAGAATTATGAGTGAACAGGAGCCTGCTAAATTCCTGGCCCTGGGAGACAGCTGCTCTAGATGGGACAACTGAAAGTCCCAGGAGCAGGACACCAGATGCTGGCTGGCATCGAGAGGACAGGAAGAGATGGGGTCATTTTCCGATTGCCAGTTTTTTATGAGTCCTATGGTTTGAGATATCAGTAGCCTCCGAAAAGTAGAGAATTTCTCCCTCCATTTTGGGATTAATATTCCTGAGATCTTGAGCTGTTACCTGATGCTAAAATATGATTGTGCACAGCCAAATGGTCTGATGCAATATGCATAGCCTTGTGGTTTAATAGTCTCATTAGTTCAGTTTCATTAGTAGTTACTGAGACATTTGCTTTAGATGCTTTGGGAATGTAAGTAGTTTCCTCACCCCGCACCTTTCTCTGCACACATTCTACCTCCATGTCATCCTATACGGCCCAGAAACAGACGTGTATATTTATAAATATATATATATATCTGTGTGACATCCAGGAAGAAACAGAAGAATGCAGAGGTGGTCTATGTGGTGGCCTTCTGTGTTGGAATTAATCGGTCTTTCCTTCCTCCACGCTCCTCTTAATGCTGACTCCCCAGTGTTGGGATCATCGGGATCATCGTGGGGATAAAACCAGATCCCGAGGGGCAGTTGCATTTGACTTGATGGAGAATTATCTCCCTTCTCTTGATTCCTGGAAAAATGCAGCCAGGCTCCCTGCAGGGTCCCCCTTTCAACTACAACATACCAGGGAATCACAGGCAGTCCACCAGCGTTTTATTTGCACGAAGATTTACTAGACCTGTTGGGAGAATTAACCACCAGCACTGAGTGAGACTCACAGGACTAGGACTGTAAGAAGGAAAGGAGTAGGGGTGGGGTTGAAGCCCATCCCTCAGCCCCTAAATCGGGGCTGTTGGCATGCGTTGTGCACTTGGTGTGCCAGTATTATCTCATTGGATCCTCACAATAATCCCAAGAGGTGGGTCCTATGGATACCAGCACTTTAAAGAGGCAGATACCAGCTCAAAGGAACTTGGCATCTACTCAAGGAAATAAAGGCAGTGAACTTCAGAGCCCAGGTGAGGGAGGATCAAGACATTCCCAAGATGGTCTGGGGACAGCACTTCCTATCAGCTCAGCAGGGAGGGTGCCATCCGTGGAGGACACGGAGGACCAGTGTTCATCTCCCTCCGCCCAGCTAGCCAGGCTCATGAGAGTTGGAGGGAAGATCTACAAGACTGAAATCAATCAATTAATGAATAAGGCTTAAAAAAAACCCCCCCACCCCGTATTAGCATTGAGGGGGCTGTCTGGGAACAGACGGAGAAATGGGTTCTGGGCCTCTCCCAGGAGAGAGTGCTCAAGTTTTACTTTGTTTTAATTTTCTCTCCTGATGAAAAATTTGCCATGGTTAGAAAAGCACTGAATAAACAGAACTGTGACTGATGTTTTCCAATTTCCCTAGCGGATTCCACTTTTTTTTTTTTTAAGAGTTCCATCAATATTTCAACAGTGTCAACATGGTTGCCCTTCTGGGAGGCTGAGGTGAAAGCAGGGGTCCCCATGTCTCCCTTCCTCCACGTGGCTGATGCCGGGCTTCTGTCAGGGGCCCAGAGGCTCAGGAATTCGGGGTGTAAAGGGGGCAGACTGCATTGGGGCCACACCCTATGCTGTCTGCACTCACCTCCGCCTGCGAGGGCAGCTCTTGCGTGCTGCTGCTGGGGTTCTGTGCATTCTCCTTGTAGGGCAGCTGTTTGGGCAGCACAAAGAGTGAATGCTTTGGAAGCAGTCTGTTATGGACCGAAGCTTTGTGTCCCCCTAAAATTTGTATGTTGAAATCCTAATTCCCAAGGTGATGGTATTAGGAGGTGATTAGGCCAGGAGGGTGTAGCCTTCATGAATGGGATTACTGCCCTTGTACAGACACCCCAGAGAGCCCCCTCGTCCCTTCCACCATGGGAGGACTCAGTGAGAAACAACTGTGACCCAGGAGGTGGGCTCCCACCAGATACCGAATCTTCTAGCAGTTTGATCTTGGACTTCCCAACCTCCACAATCATCAGAAATAATGTTCCCTCGTATATCAGCCACCTAGTCTATGGTACTTTTGATAATCACAGCCGGAACAAAGACACACCCTCCACCAATACGGATGGAGAGACCACACCCAGCCCTGCACAGTCAGGTGGGAGGGCTCCAGGCACGGTCTGCCTCGTCTCCCAGAGCTCCCAGAGGAGTAAGCCCCACCTGTCCCCAACAGGAGCTTGGCAGTGCCCCCTACCGGCTTCTTTCCTCTCCCCTCTCCCTTACCCACTCCCTCACTTGTGCTTCTGCCCGAATAAACTATTTGCCCTCAAGTCTTTGCCTCGACGTTTGCTTGTAGGGACTCCATGCCAGAGAGGAGCCACCCAGGAAGTCCAAATTGAAGTGCAAAAATCAGAAAACTAGCAAAGAGTAGCGCCAGTAACATTAGACGGGGAAGGTTGGGGGAAGACCCACCCGGAAACACTAAGCCGAAGGAGGCCCGATGCAGAGAGTGGTGTCTGCAAGAATGAGTGTCTCTGTCATAGGATGGAAGACACTTCTCAGAAGTGCACCCGCCACCTGCCTTGGTCCTACTCGGCCTTTTCTAGTGGGTGGATGATACCGCAAAGCAGGGCTGGGCTCAGGTTGAGATTCCCATAGCAGGTGTGTTTGTGTGTGTGTGTGTGCAGGAGAGAGCACTGACCTAACCCAAGAAAAACTCCAAGGATTAGCCTCAGCCTCCCCCGGGCTGGGTACGGATGGACTTAAACGGGCAAGTAGCCCATCCTGACAGCAGAGACAGATGCAGAGTTTGAGAAGAGTTACTGGCAAGATTCTCCCACTTGATCATGCTTGGCGTAGCAGATGCAAAGCCCCAATCTTACTATTCCTTTCCTTCTGAGTCAGAATATGCCAGAATCATTGTCATGAGCTGGGCCTTCTTCCCCTCCATTCACAGATTGAAACCCCCCCTCCCCCACCAACCACCAGCCTTCCAACTCCATTCCCTCTCCACTCCATCTTTCTGCCCTCCTCCTTAAAGATCACTCTGGGATGGAACAATACCCAGAAAGGTCTTCAAGGATGGTCTAGACTCACTCAGTGGCAGACTCTGTGCTCAGGGCTTTAAATGATGATCAAATTATGTTCTGTTTAAAATCCTGTTTAGCTCCCCTTTTCAGATGAGAACACTAAAAGCTCAGAAAGTTGACTCATAGGCCCAGTGTCACACAGCTAGTGCGGCCCATCTGGGATCTAATATCAGGGCAGGTTGCCTCTGAAACTTGTTTTCTTACCCGCTCTGCTGTTTTGTCTCCTACAAGTTTGTTCAGTTACAGATATTAAGCATCTGAAGTAGGTGACAGTTCTAATCAGATCTTGGATTTTTAAAGTGCTTTACAGTTTACAAAGCCCTTCAGTCTACATGATGTCACTCTCACCATGGCTCTGTGTCACTTGGACAAGAATTATTAGGATGCGGTGCTCAGCACAGTACATAAGTTGCAGCCACTGCTAGTAGTAGTAGTGTCTCTCTCCTTTTACAAGTAAGGAAACTAAGCCTCAGTTCAAGTGACTTGGTGGTGACACCCATTCAGTAAGGCGCCGAGTGTTGGAAACCTGCACGTAGCTGGTCCTGTCGCTCTTTCTCTTTCTCCATCTGGTGACTAGTCTGCTACATTCTCCCGATGAGTCTTCGGATCCTGCTCTTTTCTTCAGAGCCCGCTGGCTAATTTTCTCTGCAGTGCACAGGGCCTTCAAAGAAATGTTTATTCCCTGCTCTAAGCCCAGCACAGAAATCAGAAACAGGATGTCAAAAACATAAAGGCTCATGTTGCAATGCTGCTAGAATGCAAAACTAGGAAAATTTCCTTCCTTCTCTTGAGAGGTTATAACAGGATGGCTAAAAATTAACTTGGGCTTTTCTGGGGCATGGAAACAGGGAGACAGAAGTACAGATGCAGTTCATCGGGGCCTGCTCTGATTGGAAAGCTGGTTCTGTGCTGAAAGACGCTGCATGGACGTGCACCATTCCCACGGTATCAGTCTGGGAGGCCACAGAGGTGAGGAAGGAGAAAAGAAAAGTTTGATGATATTATGGTCCACATTTCCCATCTTTCCAGTGAACTGGCTTGATCATAGCCAGCAGTGTTTCTTCCTAGAAGGTGGCTTTGCCCTCAGGGGACGTTTTTGGTTGTCACAAGTAGGGTGAGGGGGTGGGCAGAATGCTACTGGCATCTAGTGGATAGAGGCCAGAGAGGCCAGAGATGCTGCTGAGCATCCTTTGGTGCCCAGAACACATCATCCAACCAAATGTCCATGCTACCAAGTACCAGCTGAATATTCCTCCTGAATGAACCCTATCAGCAGAGAGCAGTGGAAAGAGAAAACATATGCCTTCTTTTGAGGGTACAAAGGTGACATTTCTTTGAAGTGTTTCATCTCAAAATTTCAAAATATTACTGTGACATGGGGATTTAAAATGAAAAATATGTATTTGATCTTTGTCCCCCTTCCTATCACAGAGCTCCTAAAACACTTGGAATTTCCTGTGCTGAGACCTATAATTGCGTCTTTTGTTATG
Organism: Camelus bactrianus; assembly: GCF_048773025.1. Taxonomy (NCBI): domain Eukaryota; kingdom Metazoa; phylum Chordata; class Mammalia; order Artiodactyla; family Camelidae; genus Camelus; species Camelus bactrianus. The sequence continues at coordinate 16,231,461 of NC_133555.1, forward strand.
GTAATTAGGTAACTTTTGGACCGTGCCTAAGAATGGGGGTGAGGTGGGGAGCTGATTGCCAGTGGAGCTGGCCAGGTGATTAGAGGGCTGGAACCCTCCCACCCCTCATCTGCTAGGTGGAAGAGGGGCTGAAGATTGAGTTTAATCACCAATGACTGGTGATTTAATCCATCATGCCTATGTAATAAAGGTGCCATAAAACCCCCAAAGGACTGGGTTTGGAGTGCTTCTGGGTTGATGGACACATGGAGGCGCTGGGAGGGTGGAGTGTTCAGAGAGCGTGAAAACTCTGCACCTTTTCCCACATGCCTTGCCCTGGGCATCTCTCCCATCTGGCTGTTCCTGAGTTACATCCTTTTATAATAAACAGGTGACCTAGCAGATAAATGTGTGTCCTGAGTTCTGTGAGCTGCTTTAGCAAACTAATGGAGCCCAAGAAGGAGGGTCATTGGAATCTCCAATCTGTAGCAACAGAGGATGGTTGGAAGGAACCCCTGATCTTTAGCTGGTTGGTCAGAAGCACAGATAACAATCTAGACGTGTGATTGTGTCTAGAGTGAGGGGCTGGAGAGGAGGGCAGTCCTATGAGACTGAACCCTGAACCTGTGGTATCCAACCCTCTCTACAGGTAGAGTCAGAATTGAGTTGAATTGTAGGACACCAGAGAATTGTTTGGCAGTGTTGAGGAAACCCACGAGTTGAAATTTTTGCAAAAATCTTAATTATATTCCACCCCAGTTCACAATTCATTCTTTTATTTGTTCATTCATTTAGCTAAGATTTACTGAGCACCTACAGTGGGCCATAGCTGAAAACTGGAAACTGGGTTCACCTCTTAGTGGGTGTTGAGCTGAAAGACACTGCCAAGCCAAAGATGGGGAGAAGAAAGGATTTATTACCTGCAGCAAGTAAGGAGAACACGGGGGATCTTTCCCAAAGCAGTGGGTCCCCGAAGAGCAAAATTGGGGAAGTTTTAAGCTAAGGGTACATGGATATTCACAAAGGGGCTTGAGCAGAGAATACAGCGCAGAATTGGGACAAAGGTTGACAGAGTCCAAGCTTTAGTTGCAGAAAGTCACAAGGGTTAGAAAAAGTCAACATCATCACTCCATCCTTCATCTGGGTGGGGGCTTTCCTGCAGATTGTTATGTATGTCCCTCGAGGATTCTGTTTTATTGCTGAACTATTGTTTCTCGACTGCTTTTCCTCTGCTCCTGCATTCCCTCACTTCCCTTAAGATCATTAATTACTGAGACCAAGGCCAGGCAGGCTTAGATCATAAAATGGCTTAGGCCAAAAATGGCTTCTCTTACGTCAAGAAAGCGAGGCCTGTTTCTCTTTCTCCAGAGACTCCCTACATTCTCTGCTTACACCCATTCTGGGCTCTGCTTTTTTTTGCTATATTAGGACCCTCTCATTTTCTGGTCTTAATTAGCTGACATATCAGCTCCTTAGAGAGCTTTCCCACCCCATCTAAGGCAGTTTACCACCTGCTTGCATTCTCATGGTCCCCATTTTACAGATGAGAAAAAGGAGGCACAGTTTATTCACTTGTTCACTAAATGAATGATGAAAATAGATACAGACCCCCCCCCAGCCCTTGAAGATGTGCTGTGTTTATGCTGTAGGCATATGCTTGCTAATCTCATGCTCCTAGGGGTCATGACCTCATTTGAAAGGGTTAGGAGAATGTACAGGCTATATAAGATCTGCTGTAGGCCTGTTACTTCCTCACAAGCTCTTTGATCTTGGGTAAGTCAAGTCCTCGTTCTGACCTCCAAATGGCTGTGTGTGTGTGTATGCGTGTGTGTCAAAAAAATCAAAATAATAGATAAACAAGATTATATACTGCATAGCACAGGGAAATATATACAAGATCTTATGGTAGCTCAATGGTGAAAAAGAATGACAATGAATATGTGTATGTTCATGTATAACTGAAAAATTGTGCTCTACACTGGAAATTGACACAACATTGTAAACCGACTAAAACTCAATAAAATTAAAAAAAAAATCAAAATAGGATTGAACTGCAGCTCTTTTCTCAAATGATACCTTGTGGAACATTGACTTTGGGAAGTGTTACTAGATTTTCATCCCCCAAAATGGAGGATCTCTGGTCAAATATATGTGGAAAATGTTTTAAATAAAGATTTATTTTAAAATGCAGGACTTATCAGAGCCTTTCATATGCTACTGTATGGTATGCATGCCCAGGAGGAATATGCCTTTTTCTTTGTTTCCCAAGCATTTCTGTTCAAGGAAACCAGTTTCTGAGAAGCTCATTGCAGGACTTGAATCCCTCAGCATATACCTTGGGCAATGTTGGACTGCCAATAACTAGGACCCTCCCTCACTCTTACATTCAGAATCTTTACGGTGTATAAGGGTAGTGGGCATCGGTCATTCTCAGCTGTAGACCCCGTGTTTGTGTCCAAGCTCTTGCTGCTCTCCCATACCTGAGGGAGAGGTCTCCTCTCCTGCCTTGGCACATTTTAAGACCACATTTCTCACCCCTCTTATCTTTAGGGGCGGGGCTTGTGTCTCGTCCTGGTCAGCAGAGTGAGAGCAAGAGGCTGGCCCTTCTAAACCGTCTCTGCTCCACTCTCAGATCCCCCCTCAATTCCTAGACAGATGCTGGGATCCAAAGAGGCATCTCAAAGCCCTTGGAAGTATTGGAGCTACCAGACAGAAAGAATACAGGCTTTTAAAAGCTGCCAACCTGTGGTTGGACCCAGAGAGGACTGAGCAGTTCTGCTGTTGTCTGAAGCTGCTGAGATCCAGGACTCGTATGTTACAGCACTTTGTTTAGGCTGATGAATGGTGGTCATTCAGTGAGAACGTTTCTGATCAGCTTAGACCACACTCCTGTAAGATACGAATGGGAGATGAGGAGACAACCTCTTCTTTTTCACACCTTGAGTCTCCCACCATAAGCCCTGCTGACATTAACTGGTGCCTTGTATTTTCTGGTGTCAGTAACCAGAGGCAAGGAAAGACACCTGAGGAGAATGTAATGCTGTCCCTCCGGCGGCAGAGCCTTTAATAATGAGGACTGATGCTCACAGGGACACTCTCCTCCCTTTCTTCTTTTAATTTAGAACCAAAAACAGAATGGAAAAAAAAAAATCCTTGGAAACTTATGTGCTGTTGTCAAGCACAGCCTGAGTTTCCTTGGGCTGTTGTCAGTTTCCTGAGGGTAGAGGGAGTCCTTCTTGACACCTGTCAAGACACTGGCACTTCCCACCTGCCTGTGGTTAAGAGGCTGACAGCTTTTGCCGGCCAGGTGTGGGAGCAGTGAATTGTACAAGGACCAGGCCTCTCTTGTGTGCCGCACACCGGGATGCCTGGGGCTGCTCGGGGGGCCCCTGGGGCTGCCAGTTTCCCCTGCTGAGCACCCGCGAGCCCCATGCCCGGCTCCAGGAAGTGACAGAGTCCTTGCTGCAGGACTTTCCTGGCATCCTGTGTGTCTGGGATTTAGCTCTAGGGACCCTGGGGGAGAGAAGGCAGACCGGGATGGGCTGGGTTCAGCTCCATCTGTCTCTGGCTTCTCTTTGGCATCTTGGCTGTGCTCTTCTGCAGTTCCCTGCCTCTCTCAGCAGCTGCTCAGCAGGGGACAGGAAAATTACTCTCCTGTCAGTGCACTGGTCTAGGGAGGAGACTTCTCCAGGCATCCATGGGCCAGAAGTTGTCCAGCATGGCCAAGACTGAGAGATCAGACCAGGTAGGTATCTGAATCTTCGAACTGAATCTTGTCTTTATTCCTTCCCCAGCGAGCATGGCTGCTCTGGGCTGAGATAGTAGCCCAGATAAACTCAACATGAAAATCATAATCCAGCAAGTCATGGCCATTCTTGTCAATTCTCTTAAAGGTTAATCTGCTTTTCTCCTTATTAATGAAGGGCCTCGGAAATGCAGCCGGGCCTCTCCCGTGTTTTGGTAGATTTGGGCTAATAGGCTATTTTATTTCCATGGTAACAGCTTCCAGTGTTACAGGAAGATAATTTTCCAGACAAAAGATTTGTGGGTCTTATTATTCTGCAGGGATCTGACTGTGCGGCTGGGAAAGTGGGTTCAAGGGCTGCCCGGGATTGCCAGTTCAACCCATTCTGGGGCACCTGTTTGCCTCCGGCTTCTGGGTCTCAAGGCTTGTTAGTGGGAGACATTGTAGGAAATTGGCAGGGACTGAATAGGAAATTGGCAGGGACTGAATCAAGATATTCTTCGGAAGACAATGCCCTAAATTCATTCTCTTATCAACCAATGGGATTTGAGTGAGAAGTGGCTTGTATTATCATAATCGCTGGCACAACAGGACCCTCTATGGAGTGAGTTGGGAGCCAGCCTGCTTACAGTAAGGGTCTCCCAGACAGTAGCTGAGCCCTCACCCTCTCACCTTCCAGTCTCAGGGCAGACTGGTAGAATCCTCTCCTCTTAGACATTCAGCACATACTTCGTAACTGCCGGGTACCAGGCAAGACACAGGGAGACAAAAGATGAACAAAACAGGCATGGCTTCTGCTTCAAAGGAGCTGAGTTTATTGATGTGTCAGGAAATGGGTGGGTTGAATAGAAACAAGAAACTACCTAGTGATGGCAGGACGTTTGATGTGTTATAACAAGCACGACTGGGATGCTAGGGGACACAGCAAGATGCAGGGACAGAGCTCTTTTAGAAGGACTCAAGAGCCGTGTAGGAGTGAAAGCTGCTGAGACATTATCTAAGTGACTATTGTGAGCCAAACATAATCCTAAATTCTTGAGATTCAAACATGAACAAAACCAGGCAGATTCTTTGCTTACACCCTGGTCGAGTAAAGAGATATTAATCAACATTGTACATTACCATTGAGATCAGTGCTGATAAGTTCTTAATGCAATGAGATACAGTGAGATGGGAATTTGACCAAGACAGGACTCTTGTGTATGGTTGGGCAGGCTGTGCACTGCACAACTCTAGGAAAAGCCAGTCACGACATGGACATTGTAGATTTGAATACTTATTTACCATGATAGTTTTCTGGAAGATGGCAACCAAAATGTCTTTAAGAAAGGGGTGCCATTCCCTAAATTGCACAAAATTCATTCAATGGCCTTGTAGAGCTCCTGCCAGCAAAGAAAGGAAAGTCTTCTTCAAGTAAGTGACAGTCTCTGGGATCCAGACAGTGTGGAGGAGCTCAGTGGGTGGAAAGAATGAGGAGGGTGTCCCAGATGTAGGAAACAACAGGCGCTTGTGGGGGTAGTTGTATCCCGTAGGCTGAAAAGAGGCCAGGGGCTGGAAGAAATAGAATAAGGGGCAGCAGGATGGTGCGTGATGAGCTGGAAGGGGAGGCAGGAGACACATCACACAGGTTTGGGTTGGAATTTCACTTTCTTGGCTGGAGTTTCTGGTGATGCTGGGCCACCTGGGTCTTAAGTAGAAATAAGTGGGTGAACTAGATGCAGCCGTGGGAAGGGGCCATTGGTTAGTTATGGAAACGAGGCACACTTGGTGGCCCACAGTCAGACCAGTGACTCTGAGAGTCTGGTCCATGGGTCACTTGGGATCCATGTTGCATGTTGTATATGCAGCCCCCTAAACCCCACCGAAAACTACCAAACAGAATGCTGGGACAAGGCCTCGGACTCTGCATTTTATCCAGCAGGCCATGTAATTTTAATCGCAGCCTATGTTTGAGAATGGCACAGTTACCCTCATGCCTGTGACAGCTACATTCAGACCCTTACCCTGCCCTAGCTGATTATGAGACCTTAAGCAAGCTCAAGGCTTCCCTTGGATTTATTTCTTTATTGATCCAGTGAGTTCCATAATATCTGCTCTTTCTTCCTAGAGGATAGTTCACTCATTCTTCCCCTGTGTTCATTGAGAAACCGCTATATCAAGGAAGCAAACAAGTTTCATTTCATGTGTTAGATCCAATTCCATAGGAGCAGCTGCAGGGAGGCTGTGCTGAGAAGGATTCTAAAGCTGTATACTGATTGATTAAGGATGTCTGTCACCTGCATTAAAAGGGAGATAGTGGTAAATCAGGTCTTAAGCTAGAACTATCTTAGATGAGATGTCATCCCCTCAGAGCAGCCATCCCAGACCACCTAACATAGCATGGGGCACACCTCCCTCCAATCACTGCCTGACCTGTCTCCACGTCATTTCCAGCCAAGCCATCCTTATTGTCTGTATCTCCCTCATTTGTTTAATTGCTCTGGTCTTTTTCACCTTGTTGACTGTAAGCCCCATGAAGGCAAGACTGTGTCTCCTTGGTTCACTACTGCCTTCCTCGCTCTTGGCACAATGTAAGTGCTCATTGAGCAAGTATTGAATGCATGGGTAAAGGGATCAGGGGTTAACCATCCCAGAACTCAGTGTGAGGCTTTGCACAAAGCACAGAAGACACAGTACTGCTTGGCAGAGACCAACATTCAGATAAGGAGATAAGACCTGCTCAGAAGGAGGAATAAAACTTAACCCAAATAAAGGAAGCATAGTGTAATGTGACTCCAGGAAAACAAAAACAAAAACAAAAAAACCTTCTCTGAGAATGTCATAAGGTATAATGACATGATCAGTGTCAGTTTGCTCTGAATAGTTGTAAGTGCTTTATGAATACCAGGGCCAGTAAGTCAACATTAGGGAGGGCGCCAACAGAGAGGAGGTCATATTAATGAAGGCACAGACATGGATGAGCTGGAGTCCAAATTAAATACAGGCTTCAGGACATCTGTCCCAGAGAAGTGAATACTTAGGTTCACACAAAAACCTATACACAGATGTTCGTAATTCATAGTAGCCCAAACCTGGACACAACCCTGACGTCCTTCACCAGGTAAACAGTTAAACTGTGGTCCATCCATACCATTGAATACTATTCAGTAATAGGAAGAAACAAACTATCAATACAGACAGGGCAGGAGCTGAATGAATCCGCAGAGAATTAAGCTGAGTGAAGACACCAATTCCAGAGGAGCACAACACTCCCGAAATGACAAAATTATAGAAACAGAGAACAGATGAGTGGTTGCCAGGGGGGTTAGGGAGGAGGGAGAATGAGTTAGCTGGGAGGGAGAGGGTGGGGTTATGAAAAAGCAACTGGATGGATCCTGGTGGGGGTGGAATTGTCCTTGATCTCCAGTGTGGTGGTTGGTGGACCTGCTAATCTGCACATGTGATAAACATAGATATGAGTCCAAGTAAAACTGGGGCAGTCACAACAAAGGCTGGAAACTGCATCACTGTCAAGAACCTGGTTGTGAGTTTTGCAAAATGTTACCATTGCAGAAAAGCAACCGTGGGCTGGCTGTCTTTGTATTACTGCTTACAACTTCATATGAAACCAATTATTGGAAAATTTTAAAGTAACTTAGAAAAAACAAATTCTTTGTCTTCCAGCTTGGTTGAAAGCTGAAAGCTCACCCAAAGTGTATTTCAGCACAGCAGATTCCTTTCCATTTCTTGCCCTCAACCCTCCCCAACTTCCCCCAACAGGACCAAATTGCTCACTGTCCATTCTCTCAAAGACTCCTGGCATTTCATGTAAACTGCACAAGCTGTTACAAACTGTAGCTCCAGCAACGCTTTCTGGAAGACACCACTGCAGCTCTGAGTGTCCAATGTGGACACACAGCCGGTTTACCAGCTTCCAGACTGGCCAGATCTGAGGGCATTTGCATATTCAAAGGGCAGCCCATGAGGTCACACTTGAAGGAGACTGCTCCTATTGCAACCTGTCCTTCCATGGTGATAAGATTCACGTCCTTGATTCTAATTGCTTGCTTCCCACCCAGCTTCCTTGCTAGGGTGTAAGCACCGTTAGGACAGGGAGATAGTGGCATGTTCCTTCTGTCACCCCTGACCTATGATGCCTGTCACACAGATGTCCCCATAGTGGCCATTTGTGATTTCTGCCTGCCCAGTGTCCAGTTGTCTTTCTTCTGACAAGAACACCTTGTTTTTCTTTTGGGGAACACCCATCCCCCGTTACAGACAGTTTTGTGGATGCTTGAATCAAAGTGCCCTGGTTCTTACTGTAGCTAAGGGAAGGCAGGAGACCCAAGCCAGGACTATCAGAGTTGGGGAGTGATAAGCCCTAGATTTTCATGAAAATTATTTTAAAAGACAAACTTTCATTCCCCCACGGTTATTGTTCTGATAGATTATCAATGGGGAGCTTTGGGAGGCTTCTTGTTGCCTTCCCTTGGAAGAGTTTGTCTGCAGTGAAGCCAACACAGTGGAAAGCAGAGCTGAGAAGTGGAGAGACAACAACTCCTGATGCATCATTTGAGCACCTGGATCTAGCCATGCCTGAAGCTATTATAGCCTTGGACTTTTCAACCATGCGGGTTACTCCAATGCTTTTTTTTTCTCGCTTGTATCACTTGTATTTGGTTTTCTATCACTTGCAATCAAGGTTTCTAAATCATCCGAACACTTAGTAGGTATTCAACAAGTGAATGAATGAACAAATGTGATGATGCAAATATTTATCATCTCCCCTGGGACAGGCACTATTTTAAGTCCCAAAGAAGCAGAGGAGTAGCAGAAACAACTGTTTCCCTTGAAAGCCAAGTATGTGGCCTGACAAACTAAAACAATTATGACAGCCTCTCTTTTTCCCTCTCCCACCATCAGAACTGTGACTCACACCAGCGCTAAGGCATGGCCCACGGAGCCACTAACACGGATGCTCACATTCACTTCTGAAGCCAAGTGATTTGGTTGTGTCTGGTTATCAAATGCAAACTTTGTCACAGCAGGCGTTTCGGCTAGACATTAGGGGAATATTGTGGTACCAGATGGTGTTTCTGAAGAAGGTTGTCCTATTTTTGCAGCTTTCAGATTTGACAATAAATCTGCCTGGCAGGCCTCGGATGTGATTTGGCCTCAAAATTGTCTCTGTTAATCCTTGATGCCGTGTGTATCTGTCAGGGTCCAACCAGGAAAACAGAACCCACTCTGAGTATGTGAACAAAGGGAATGTAATGCCAGGAACCGATTACACAGATGAAGGAAGGGGCTGAGAATGGGAAACAAGCTACAGGGAACTGAGAGGCACCCTGGGGGATTTGCAGCAGCAGGAAGACATCACTGTGACGCGGCTAGAGAGACAAAGGGAGCAGGTGGTGGCACCTAGGTCCAGGGCTGGAGTCACCTGGCGGAGGCTGGAGCTGTGGCAGGTCAATGTGGTGAAAGTCTGTGCCCAGAAAGACAAATGCCCCATGCAGGAGAAGCCACCAGAGACATGTGAAGAATGACTACCCTTCGCTTTCTCCCACCTTCCAAACCCACAACTGCTGCCTCCTGTTGGCCACACCCAACTCAGCACCTTCCATTAGCCACAGCCAACCCAGCACCTGGCCACATCCAACCCAGAGCCTTGAGCCAGGCAGCCTCCAAAGCAGCCTGCAGGGTCAGCCCCCTATGAGAGAGAGCAAAATAGGAGTTGATAAGAATGGATCTGAGAGCCACCAGACCCAGGACTGCACACTTCACTCACCCAGAAGCCCCAGAAGCTACCATTTGGGGGTTCCCACATGCAATGGTTCCCTTCTCACCTGGGAAGAAATGGACCATTGAGGTCCAAAGATGTCATCATCAAGTCTCTGTCTGAAATGGGGATCAAATTCCAAGACTCAGATACTGCTAATGGGGGTATAAAATGGAATGACCACCTTAGAGACCTGTTCAGCAGTTTCTGATAAAAGAAGCATATATCTACCCTATGACCCAGCAATTCTGCTTTTAGGGATTTACTCAAGAGCAGTGAAAATACTGCACACAAAAAAGAGCTATACAAGAATGTTTATGGCATTATTTTCATAATAGCCAAAAATTGGAAACAACATAGATATACTGCAGGAAGATAGACAAATGCAATTATGATAGAGTCAGACAGTGGAATCCTACTCAGTGATAAAATGAATACACAACTGTTACACACAATCATGGGAATGGATCTCAAAACGTTGTAGATAAAGAAGTCGGACACATAACAGCTTGTTCATTTATGTAGAACCCAAGAGAGACAAAAATCTCATCCATGGTGATAGGCATCAGATGGTTGTGGGAGTGAGGCTGGAAACTGACTTGGAAGGGACATGAGGGGACTTCCTGGCGTGATGGAAATGTCCTATGTCTTGCTTTGAGTATCAAAACTCATTCAGCTGAAAACCTAAGATTAGTGCGTCTCATTGTACATTATTTATACGTCAAATTAGTTGTAAAAGACTCCACTTTGAAGGTACAGAACAAATGTCATGCTTTTCCATTTGGTCTGTACCATCAAGAAGAACAGCATTGTTATGTCTTGGCCGACTTCTTACTCCACATTTCCATTTTGTGAGATATAACCCAAGAGCAGAGGAAGGGCACTTGGTTTCTTGCACTAATTAAATATGGTAGGCAGCCCTAATGTCCCCACCATCCACATGACTCACGGACAGCAGGTTGATGGGTGTTTTACATTAAACTAAGTGACCATAAATATTTAATCACGTGACCACTACTTGTAAATACATCACCTATGACTGCACATTTATTTTGGAAATAGTGCTGATCTGGCTTCATCCAGATATCCAGTAAGGGTCCCTGGGATAAGATACTAAGGCAAGAAATGTAGTAACCATTCGGCAAATACTGCTTCCCCAGCATTCATTTCCTAGTTCCCAACTGCCACTCCCAGTGTATGTTTAGGGGGCCCTGTGGTTCCGGGGAAGCTAGCTCTTCCCATCCCCATCTCTGTTCCTGCCCGTTCTAGTTGGGTAGCCCCTGCCCAGGACTAAGCCAATCATTGACTTCCATCCCCCCACCACCACAGAGATAAGATGAGGGTGGATACGTGACCTCAACCATCCAGTCATACTGACTCCCAGGACTTTGGCTTAGAAGGACTCTCTCTCCCTGAGGACAGCTGTGGTTTGGAAGTGGAAGGCCTGGCCCTGCTGTAGCCATTTCTCTTCATGAGGAGAGCCATGACAGGGGCAGAAAAGAGAGATGAGAAAACTACAGAAAAATAGGGCTTAGCCCTGCTGACATCATGATAATATGTCTGAGGTCAGGCCTTTCTCTCAATTTTCTTGGTTACCTGAGCCAAGAAACCCTCCATATGGTTTAGGCTAGTGTGAGTTGGGTTTTGTTTTATTTGCAACCAAAGGCATCTAACTATTCAGTGATAACCAGAATGCCAGGCTCATGTGAGCAGCAGGCTGAAGTCTGTGAAAAAGGGTAGGACTGGGAATCGGAAGACCTGAGTTCTGGTGCTGGCTGGGTCATGAGTGAGCTGTATGACCCCAGGGAAATCATTTCACCTGGCGGGGTCTGTCTTCTGTCTAGTAAGGCAATTAGAAAGCAGGATTCCTGAGTTCTTTTGCATTAATAGCAGTGAAAACTGTTAATAATATGAATTAACTAATTTGTTAAGTTCTTGCCGTGTGCCTGTGCTGTGCTCATTGCTTCAGAACCGTTATTTCCTTCTATTCATGTATCAGTTGGGGTTTAATCAGGAAAGCAGAACCTCTGTGAATATTATAGAATGAGGGATTTATTTTAGGAACTTAAATAACTATGGGAGAAGCTAGAGATCCCAAAAGGAGAGTTGGAGGATCAGAATGAAGTTAGCAACCAGTCCACCAACCGCTCCTCCGGAAGCAATGGTGTAGGTGGAGAATGGGAGGTAGCTAGAGAACACAGGAGGGCAGGCACGTTCTGCTGCCACAGTGGCTCAGCAAAGGAGAGCCCAGGGTGAAGTCGGCCAGAGTCTGGTGAGGGACCTGGGGTCCATGTTGGTGAGTTGGGCTGGCAGTCAGAAAGAAGAGCTGGCAGCGAAGTGGGAGGAAGTGAAGACAAGCTGGAACCACTAGTACCTACGTCTTCATCTGTCCCTCACTCCATCAGGAATCATGACCTTCAGAGATTAAAGGCTGCTGCTTTACTTCTGCCTCCCAAACTTCATGCAATTTTTTTTTTCCCGAACTGCAACCTCGGTACACACAGGGAAGGGTGTTCTGGGAAATGTAGTTCCAGCATAGCCAAGTCAACAAACTCCCAAGAAAACAGGGTAAACATTGCTTCCAAAATTTAAAGAAGCTAAACAACTTGCCCAAAGTCATCCATCTCGATAGTACTAGAACCAAGACTAAGATGCAGGACTTCCTACTTCTACTTAGTCCTTTTTCTGTTGTACTTGATCACTTGTTCCCAAATTTAGCTTTGTTTCTCATATGAAATGTAGTTGATTTTATTCATTGCATTTTTCTCTTGTCATTTTCCTCCTCAATGATCAGTGTCATCCCTGACCCTGTCTCTGGCTTCTTCCACTTCACTGTCCTTTACCTTCTTAGTTCCTTACCCTCATGGCCTCATGACCACAAAATAGCTGCTGCAGTGCCAGGCAACACATGGGACAAGACTGCAGCCAGCTGAAGGAGAGACAGGGGTCTTTCTTTCTTGCTCTCTCCTTCTCTCTTCCTCTCTCTTTTTATTGGTTGAGAGCCCCTTTCTCAAAAGCCCCCATCACTGGGAACTGGGTTATATTCATAGGAAGCTTGGAAAACAAGTTTCCAGATTTCATTCTCTATCATGGGAGGTAACTTTGCCAAGAAGAAAAAGAGCAGAGAGAACATTATCGGGCAGGCATGCAATTGAGTCCACTGTGCCCTCAGAGCAGTTCCTTCTTTCTGACCTTGCCTCTCAGTCAGCAAAACTGAATGGTTTTGTCTGTGTTTGATTTACACAATGAGTGGAAAGACCCCTCTTCTATGGAAATCCCTAGACTTGCCTGCATTATCATCACTATGTGAAGAGTCTGAAAATAATAGGCCAACAGTGCAGTGCCCTCCAAGACAGGAGTATTAACACTTCACTAAGCACATAGATTAGTGTTTCTCACCATTTTTACCATCCCTTCCAAGTAGCCTTTTTAGTTGTTTTTTTCCTGATCAGCCTTGCATGAAATTTTGAAATAACAAATGTGTGTCTATCTGTGTGTCGTTTTGTATATCTGTAATTCACATGTAGAAAGATTTTCTTTACACCCAAGACTCGGTTTTCTCCTCCTTGGCTGTGATACGGTCCCCATTGAGAAAGGAAGATCTGGGCCCCATATGGGGCTCTTTCAGGCATATACTCGTATTTTCCAAAGATGTGGATACTAGTATTTGTCCAGTCATAATACTCAAGTGTGTCAACCCAGCTCTGAGGAGGGGATGAATGTTTGCCTCCATTTCTGACTTTCCATCTTTATTCTTGCCAAGACTAATTCATCCACCTTAGTTTACAAGGCTTCCCATGTGGAGCTTATAATAAAATATAATTACAAGTTCAAGAAAGGGGCCTGGACAAATGAAGGAGCCCTAGAGAGAGTGTGGTTATTCATTGGGACTCTGTTTGCAAGTAAGAGACAGAGTTACTTTGGAGGAGGAAGTGGCCACTGATGGGACATTGTGTTAGTTTTCCAGGGCTCCCGAAACAAGGTACCGCAGACTGGTTAGTTTAAACAGCAGACATTTACCGTCTCATAGTTCTGGAGGCTGGAAGTCCAAGATCAAGTTGTCAGCCGGGTTGGTTTGTTCTGAGGCCTCTGTCTCTGGCTTGTGGGCGGCCACCTTCTTCTTGCTGTGGCCTCATGTGGCCTTTCCTCTGAATATGTGTATCCCTGCTGTCTCTTCCTCTTGTTTTAAGGACAGAGTCATGTTGGATTAGGGACCACTCTAATGACCTCCTGGGCCCTTAGTGACCTCTTTAAACACCCGTCAATAAGTACAGTCACATCCTGGGGTACTCGGGGTTAGGGCTTCAACACGTGAATTCGAGAGGGACATGCTTCAGCCCGTTACAGCTACAGGATATCTCATGGGCTCCATCAATAGGATGATGGCTGTAGCACAGTAGAGGTCAGGGCAGCTCCAACTGGTATTTGACATTTTTTCTTCTAGAGCAAGAATCTCAAACTCTAATGCTTCCGAGCCCTAGGAGGCTAGAGACAGGAGGGCAGTGATAGTACATGATGTGGCAGGGATTTGGTCAGCTGGAGTGCAGCTGCACCACCTAAAGGGGGTGCTACTCAGCTCCAGCTGATTGCATGCCTTCTAGGAACAGAGGCTCGGTCTGGCTAGATCATATAATTTTCTGAGAGAAATTTTTAAAATCTGGGTTGTTTTGGGTTTTTTTTTTTTTTTTTTTTTTTTGGGTAGAGTTTCCAATTAAAAAAAAAAAACAACTGTGCAGGCCAAATAAAACGTCTGCCAGCTGGATCTGTCCTGTTTGTAATTCCTTCTTTAGCGCTTTTTTGGGATGTGACTCAGCTGCCTTCTCTATGGCTTGGTTCTAAGGGGACAGATTCTGATTGGCTGAGCTGGAGCCAGACGTTCCTGGGAAGGATAACTCAGCAGAACAATGGCTACCGGGTGGGCAGAGAGACAGAGAGTGGTCCCTAAAGAGGAGGGTCTCAGCCCAAACTGCGATCCCCCTGCAGGGGAGGGGGCGAGGTAGAGCTGTTCATGGCGTTTCATTGTCAGTGGGAGTTGTTTCATCCGGGGGAGCAACTTCCAACAGCTTCCAGAAAAGAAAGATTGAGATGAAAGAGGCTTAAGCTGAAGCACCGGAAATTTAAATCAGACATTTGGAAAAGCTTCCAAGGGGAGTTGTAAAGCTCTGAGCATCTACCGTGGGGTATCAGGCCCTATCAGATTAAGTCAAAACAGATCAGTCGTTTCTGGTCTCCAGGAAGACCTTGTCAACCATCCATCTTTGTCTCCACTGCCTCTCCCCAGTCCCCAAATCCCATTTGCTGCCATCCCCCAGAACAATGAGGACCAATGCTTATCTCAGCAGCTTGCAGATCAAAGTCTGATTTGGGCACTGGAGGCCCGTCCCACCTGCCTCCCCTGGACTCCCTATTGAACCACCAAAACCTCCATCAAACCCTTTAATGTTGCTGCTTCTATGTTTAGATGATGTCTTTATTTGAGGAAAAATAAACATCTCACTGTGATGGGCCAAGACCAGTGGGAAAACTGGCGTTGTCAACTGCTATTAAGGAAGAGGATGTGTGGAGGGTGATGATAAATGTTGTGCAAAATTAATTATTAAGAATCAGGTTGGCACCCCTGTTCATCTACTTTCACATGCCTTCCTCCCATCTATTAACTTGTGGCTATTTGAAGGTTACATGTGCAAACGGAGCCAGAGAGATCAGTGGGGGACACAGCTGTTTGGGGGAAACAAATTAAGTCACATCTAGTGAGCTATTTTGCTGTTTAAATCCCTTCTAAAGATATCCTGAGACCAGTGAGGGTTCTTTCTTTCTTCATCAATCAAACGCAGCTCAGGCTGCAGAGTTCTGTCCAGAGCTCAGAGGGCAGCAGATGCAGAAGGGGAAATTATAGCATCAGAAAATTCCCAGCTGCTAAACTCTGCGTGGATCCACTTCCGATGACTTTTCTATCTTTTATTATTTTTTAGAATGAATTTGTGTAATGCTTTACAGTCAACACAGGATGTTTTCTAACTTTTCATTCATTAGAATCAGTTTTGGGGGTGCCTATTTATTGTGTGCCAGGTTCCAGGGTGGTGGCAAGAGGGAGAGGCAGAAAAACAAGTAAAGAAATCACCGAGTTAGATAATGGATGATCAGGTCTGGATGCCAGAGGTGGGATCTAAATGTTTAGAAGGAACTGTGTCCAGGAAGATGTGGGGAGATGTGTTCTAGGACAGTGATTTTCAGCCAGGGGCGGTTCTGTCCCCAGAGGACATTGGGCAGTATCTGGAGATGTTTTTGGCTGTCACAGCTGGGGACAGAAGGGGTGGCTACTGGGATCAGTGAGTAGAGGTTATGGATACTGCTTAGCATCCTTCAGTGCACAGGACCACCCCAGAGCAAGCATCGAGCTCCACGTGTCAGTAGTGTCGGGTTGAGAAACTGTTCCAAAGACAATAGCTTCAAACAGAGGGAACAGCATGAAAATTGCAGGTAACAAAAAGAAAAGTGAGGACCTGAGTATACTAATTCGTTCTTGCTGCAATAATACTATAATGCCACCACTAAACTCAGTGGCTTTTAACAGCAGGCGTTAATTTTTATTGCCACAGGTCTGGGGTCTCCTGAGATGGCTCTGCTTCTGGCCATGGCCAGGGTGTGGGTTAGACTCGGATGCATGGCACATCTTCCCTCGCTCTCCTTGGACGAGAACCTGGGGCACATTCGTCTCCTGGCGGGTCACAGAAGCACAAGAGTCTACCATACTATACACATGATTTCAAGGCTCTGCCCGCATCATAACCATTGACCTGCTGTTGGCCAAAGCTAATCTCACATCCAAGCCCCTAGTCCAGGGACGGGCGAGTTCACTCTATCCCATAAATCCATGGCTGGGTGGTTACAGAAGGTTGGGAATAGAGTACAGTGATCCTCTCCATCTCGCTGGGCTTGGCAGAGAGGGGGATGGGGCTGAGAAATAGGCTGGGGCAGGATCAGAGAGGCATGGACTGTGGATCTTACTCTAAATGCCCTGAGAAGCTATTGGATGGGTTTAATCTGAGGAGTTGCACATAATCAAATGATGCTGAGCAATGATCAACGGCTCTTTTATGAACAATGGATTGTGGGAAGCAAGAGGACGGCGGGGAGACCAGGGAGGGCACTACTGCCATAGGCCAGCGGAGAGGGGACAGTGTCTGAGTCTCGGAGGATGGCAAAAGGGGGAAACCTAAGTGCAAGTTTTCAGGAGGTATTTCAGGAAAGAATCATATGGGCTCATTGATAGGTCTGGGATCTAAGGGAAGGAAGAAATTCAGGGATGACTCCAAGAGTTTTGTCTTGAGCCACTACACTAGATAGCAGGTGGTACCACTTATGGACATAGAAATCTAGGGAATGAACAGGTTTGGGCAGAAATCAATCTTTATCCCATTTCATTTAATGTTTGAGCAGAAATCAGTCTTTATCCCATTTCATTTAATTGTCTCAACAACCCTATCTGGAGGTACTTTTATTTTCTCCTTTCCCTAGAGGAGGAAACAGGGACTCAGAAAAGTAGAGGAACGTGCCCCAAATCGCAGCGCTGGTCAGTGGCAAACCTCAGGGATATTTCAGGTTTGGTTCCAGACCATCACAAAAAAGTGAAAATCTCAATAAAGTGAGTCACACGAATTTTTTGGTTTCCCAGTGCATATAAGTTATGTTTAGTATACTGTCATCTATTAAGTGTGCATTATGTCTAAAGAACAATGTACACATCTTAACTGAAAATACTTTATTGCTAAAAAATGCTAAGCATCATCTAAACCTTCAGCGAGTTGTAATCTTTTTGCAGTAGTCACATCAAAGATCACAGATCACCATAATGAATATACCAATAATGAAGAGTTTGAACTATTCTGAGAATTGCCAAAATGTGCCACAGACACGAAGTGAGCAAACTCTATTGGAAAAATGGTGCTGGTCGACTTGATCGACACAGGGTTGCCACAGATCTTCAATTTGAAAAAAATACACCAGCTACAAAGTGCAGGACAATGAGGCATGCTCATAGTTAGTATATACCCAGGCTACACACTGTGCAAGGTTGTTTCACTACTTCTCTGGCCCTGTAGGAGACACCATGGTGTGAGGCTGCTGAAAAGCTTGCCTGCTTTTGAATATATTTTTTTCCCAGACCATACGTTCTAGAATCAGTCATTTATGTGCTAGGGCAGTAGGAAGCTGATGCTAGATTGAAAGCGGGGAGACTTGGACTCATTTCTCAGCTCATGTGCTATCAATTTTGTGTATAAAGAATGCAGCTTGTTCAAAGAATGAAGACCAAACGCCTTTCCTTGGCCCTGAGAGTGTGAGCCCACGGCATCCGTACCGGCCACTCCCTCTGTCAGGTTCCTCATCCGCTGCTCTTCCAGCACTCATTTCCTCTATAGAACTTAGCACTGTCAGTTTTCCAGAATGGTTCCTTTTCTCTTTCTCCTGCCAGAAGTATGAAGGGATTTTTCTCCTGCTTTCCCTGCAAGACCCTAGTGGGGCTCCTGGAGGTGAAAAATCACACAAGTGTGGGGAGCCCGTCGGAATTTGTACCTCTCAAGCTAGTCCACTCTGAGCCTCCAGCAACCCATCACTTATGGGACAGGGTGTTCCTACCCATACTGGCTCCAGTCCGGGGTTTTCTGCTCTCAGGAACTGCGCTTCTCTGTGCCCACCTGTCGGTCCCTCCAGTTTTCCAGGCAGCAGTTTGCCCTATGATCCCAATTTCCTGATGGATCTTAGAAGACTTTTTACCTTTGTTTTGTTTAGCATTTTTCTTGTCATGAGGATGAAAGTGACAGCTCCCAAGCTGTTGCTGTGTTGCGCCAAAAACCAACATTATATATATTTTTTAATTTTGTGTCTGCCTCCTGTTCTTGGTAGAGGTTTTCTCTATTATTTCATTGTGTTTCCTCAATGTCAGGGAGCGCAGCTTTACAGATAAAGGTGCTAAATATTCTGGGCTTGTGGATGAATATGAGAACCTGGGTTCTTCACTTCATGTCAATTTTTTTAGCTAGGAGTTGAATTACATAATCTCCCAAAGGTCCCTTCTGGTACATAAACCCTATGATAATGAAGCATGGGGATTTCTTGCAAAATGTGACCTGAAGGATAATTCACCAAGCCATGAAGACTCTTTAACATAAATGAAATGGTCCACTTTGCTATCCAGTCTCCTTTTGGAATTATATAAATTCATGAAGACCTCAGCCACCAAATGAAGGGGCCCTCAGCTCCTAGGGACTAACAAGGGTGGAAAGGACCAGAAAGTCTTTTAAATATTTTCAAGAACCACTGGAAATGATAGGTTTTCCTATTATTAAAAAGATGAACTCAATAATGCCATTCATTAATTTTTAAAAAGTGAGAATGAATTAATTACTACTGAATGCATGCTGTTTTGTTTGGATGACATGGTATTTCACAACACGAAACACAGGGTTATTTAGAGGAAGGAAATTATCAAGCCAGAAGATTGAGGGGGCAGTTTGGGAAACTCAGAAGATGATATTTCAGGTTCCTTCAGCTTCAATCTCCTGCGACCCTTCCCACCGAGTTAGAACCTATGTCATGTTTCTCTGATCTGTGTTTGTCCCTGTTTGGGGGCTCACATGCCATGGACTCATGGTGGTTTGACCTGCTAACAGTCCCTTCAGGATTGATTCAGTAACACCATCCTGATTAGTGATAAGGAATACATCCCCAGCCCACCCCCAGACCATGGTGATTGACTAGAATTAGCCCCAGCTTCTCAGCTCCATGGTGAGTAGGTGGCCAGACCTGGCCAATGGGTATATTTCATTTGAGGGCTGGAAATGTGGCCAGTCCTGCACAGTGAGAATCAGGCCCAGGACTTTAAGGAAAAGTGTTTGGAAGAAAGTTTTCTTCCACGACATGAGACACTGGCCAGGCGCAAACCTATAGCTGTTTGCAGCTGTCTTGCCACCATACAGCCAGTGCATTTTGGGCTGGAGTCCCCAAGAGGAAGACTCTGAGGCAAAGGTTTGTGTGCAGGAGATTAATTTCCAAGGTGATCCCAGAAGTCATGGGAAGGAGAATAGGAGAACGAGACAGGAAAGAGAAGGAAGCAGAAACAGAGAACGTTAGTGAGCAGGTTGCCCCTGTGAGCTCCTGGGCTTACCCCTGTCGGGAACATCTGGAGAAAAGTGTACCCCAGAGTTGTCCTACTCAAAGAACCCGCTGTTTTTGAGTCTACTAACTCTGTCCTTCGTTGGCTAATGGCTGCTCCCTGGGCTATTGACTCCTGATGTCTTTGCCTGCCTGCCACAGCCTGAATGTATTTCTGTGGCCGGAGAAAGCCCCCAGGCTGAGTGAGATTCACAAGAGCTGCAACTGGGCACCGTTGGTGTGGACAAGGGGTCTGTGCACAGGGCACCCATAGCATCTGCTGCGGAGGCCTTCCCTGAGAACGGAGCTAGCACAGATCAAGCAGGGCAGAGGTGGAGAGGGACCAGGTCCTGACCCCACTGTCTGGCACCTGCATCCTCCCGTGTCTCAGCCAGCCCTTTCCCTGGACTTTTCTTTATCTGGACCAGTATCTCTCCTCCATCTCAAAGATGATTTGAGACTGGTTTCTGCCCCTTGTCCTGAAGAGATCCTCATGGGTGCACAGCCTTTTATCCTGTCTTCTAAATATTCCAACACTTATCTCCCTGTATCTCCCTTAGAGGGTAGAACCTGTAATGAATTTGCCCTGAGTTTTCTGCAACGCCTGTCACAAGGTTTGTATAGTTTTCTGGGAATACTTACAAGATGAATGAATGAGTACTGAAAAGACCCGTCAGAACTGACTGCAAATCTGTACATAATAGAAGCCCATTTTTGGCCACATGGCAGTGGGCAAGCGACATAGGCGGAAAGCAGTTGGAGCTGCTTCACCTGATAGTGGTACCCACCTGGGGAGCAGGGAGATTACTAGGTCCCACTGGGACTTCCAGGTGAAAATGTCCACGTGCTTGTTCCTGTCACACAGAAACCTAAAGCTTCCCTGGTTCTAGTTTCTTCCATAGCCTCATTTTTCAGCCTTTCCTTCAATCCAGAGTGCTATATCATGGCTTCTGATCAAGTCTTTACTTTTCCTTCATTTGGTCTGATTTTGTGACTCAGTCTGTCGCTGGCCACCCCAGAACCCTAACCAGCACAGTAAATACAAAGCAAAACCATCCCCACACAACCCAGTGTCCTCTCGTGTGAGTCCCAGATTCTGTCTCTGGCGGTGGCGACACGGGATTGTGTCATCCAGCCTGCTTCCCTGTAAGATGCTGACTTTAACAGATTAGAAATGTTCCTGGCACGTCCCACGCTTCCGCTAATAAATGGTTCCATATCTATCATGAATGAATTTTTCAAGTCTTCCGTTACTGGGCTGTGTACCTACTCAGAAGTACATTTCCAGGCAATTTTGTCTGAATTACATGGTTAATTGCCTCATATTTCCAGCTTATGTTACAGGCCCTCTAAGTTAGAATGTGGGAGAGAAGTACCATGTATCACTTCCTACACAGGGGACAAATTCACGGATGGAGCAAGGCATATATTGATGGTGAATGCTAATTTGTTTCTAGCTTCCAAGTACAACTAAGTTAAAAAGAGCCCAAAGATTAAGGGGTAGAAAAATCAGCCAGTTATCCGGAGACGTGTTTTAACTTCCAAATTTTATATTAATTTATTCATTAATCTGTTCATCAAAGCAGGCACACATGCAAGGCTCTGTGCTCGAAATGTTGAAGGGCAGAGACACAAGAGTGCCCTCACCTTCCATTCTGTGTAAGCTAAGTTTCACTAATAAAGGTGTAATACAAAGCAAGATAAGATAAATCTCTCCCGGAAGTTTAGGCAATAAATCCTATGGGAGCTCCTAGGAAGGTAAGTTCGGTCCTTTCAGGTGAGATTTGTGGTCAGAGTTGTTCCTAAAGGTAGAATCTGGATGGACCTTAAAGGAGGGGTGGGCATTCATTGGGTGAGACTGAGGGTGACATCATTGGAGGACTGTAAAGTTTCCTGGCACAAGGAGAGTTGGGGAGACGTGCGAGTGGAAGTCCCCAGTGTGAATGTCTTGTTGACTCCTCTCCTGGGCTGTGACTTCCCAGCCGTCTCACTGTATTTGCAGTGACGTTGAGGCTGATCTCGCTTTCTCATTGCAGTAGCCCTGACACCCATCACAATAGTCGTGACTAAAGATGGGCCCTTTTCCACGTTCCTTCCCCATCCTCTGCTCAGGTGCAGGTAGGGTTAGCTCAGTGGAGAAGGTTGCAAGAGGAAGCAGGGGACACACCCAAAGTGGCAGTTGGAGGAGAGTTT
Organism: Camelus bactrianus; assembly: GCF_048773025.1. Taxonomy (NCBI): domain Eukaryota; kingdom Metazoa; phylum Chordata; class Mammalia; order Artiodactyla; family Camelidae; genus Camelus; species Camelus bactrianus. Next base: position 16,253,288 of record NC_133555.1, read on the forward strand.
AATAAAGGGCCTGCTTGTAAAAGGTGTGGGCGGGAGGGACACAACCAGTGTGGTGCAGGACGGGGGTGGGAGATTGTTGAGCTGGTAACATAAGGGGGGTTATCACCTCTAGGCCTGAAAGGGTAAGGCAATGAGGGGGTAGATTTCAGAACCTGGAGGCAGAAGGGCCCCCCTTACATGGGGCCACTGTGATGTACTCGTCCCAGGTCTCTTTGAGTGAAGGACTGGCTACCCAGCCGCTGGCAGTGCCATCTTGCCAAGGTCATGCCCCTTCCTGGTGCAGCCCACACCCAGTGACTTACAGACTTGAGATTCCAAGGGCCTGACCTTCTGGGCCCAGTGCTGGATGACTCTGAAGCACCACTGTAGCTCCGGTCTCCCAGTGGGGTTCGCCGAGGCAGTTGCTGGGTCTGCATCAGTGGGGGCTGTCCCTGGCCCCCCGGGACCTGAGCAGCTCTGCTTGGGCCCAGCTCTCATGAAGTCTTTACTGAGCAGTTCAGTTACATCCGTGCTTTCTTCACTCGGGGGATTCAGAGGTGGTCCAAGCTCTCGGTCGTGGACATTGGCCATCCCACCTCCTTCCGTCTGCCTCCCTTTTCCTCCCAGCTCTACATATGAGGTGTAATACATATGAGGTGTCCAATGTGGGCCAGATACTCTATCAGGCACTGAGACTCAAAGGTGAGCAAAAAGCGGGCACTGTCTTCTGCCCTTCTAGAACTTTCAGTGTAATAGAAGAGACGCACGTTATTCCAGTATTCACACGAATAATGCAAGTTGCAGCTGTGATGAGTACTGTGATGGAGTGTTACCTGATGCCCCAAAATGATATAATTGTGAGCTTTGTGAGAGGATGTCGGGGAAGCCCCTCCTTCCCTTACCCCCAGGAAGCCAGTTCATAGGGCAGGAGAGACCCAAAGGATGATTAGGAGTGAAATAACTAAGGCAGGTTCCAGGCAGAGAGAGCCACACGTGCACAGGCCTCAGCTGGGGAGGGTACAGGGACTGGAAGGAGGCCAGGGCCACAAAGGTGGTCCAGTGGCCCAATACGGGGTGTGGTGGCAGCATATACGACTAACAAGAGAGTTCAATGAGGCTAGAGATACGAGCAATCTGATAAAGGAGGAAAGAACTGCTGGAAACTTGGTTTAGTGAAGGGCACTCCCACTGTATTCATTCACCTTTCCAAAGACTCCCCCACTTACACTGACAAAGGCTCTCTCCTTGACCAAACTTCAGTTAGGCTCCTCTGAGCCCTCTTTTTGACTAGGCCTTGTCTGTGGGCCCTGTGTCTGGGCTGCCGACTCCAGTTTTTACAAGAAAACTGAAGTCAGTTTAGTGAGAAAAACCTTTGACATCGGATCACCCTGTCCTGCCTTCAGCAAGAATCCTCTTAAGTCATTTTAGCAAACCCCCCTACCCTTGTCTCGTCTTAGTAATTTTCCATCCACTGACACCCTCACCCCTGGTTCTCCCCTATTGCAATAGTCTCGATACCTGTGGCGACAGTCCTGAAGAAAGTCCTCCTTGCCCTTTTAACAAGTGTCACAATAAAATTTTTAACACCATGCAATGCTGTGATGCATTTATATTTCATCCAATCCATGTCAAATTACTTTGTCGTAAGTTTCATTTGTTTGGAATGTTGAATTTCATACCTTGAGGCGTTCTTGGTTTTGGGCATCCATTTGTCATGTTGAGTGGATGTCTACTCACAACTTGAAAAAAATTATAGCCAGTGCCATTTGGTACTTAGCAGCTTAGAAGTAAAATTTGAAGTAGTGAAAATAGGCCGTTCAAAGGTGACTGTAGGACGATCAAATGAGGAGACCAAAGCCCATGCCTTGGAGATTGTCCATAGTTAAGTTCAGAATAGGACATTCACCATGAAGACAAGAAGGCATTTCAGGAAGAGCAGACTGTGTCCAGATGTCAAATATAGGAGGAGATAAATGACTGAGGTGACTATTAACCACATTTTGTTACTGTTGTTGCAAGTAACAGAAACCCAGGCACAACTGGCTTAAGCAAAATAATTCACTTACATGATAGAAAATTCCAGTGGGATCTCTTCAGGTGTGGTGGACACAGGGTCTCATCATGTGCCATGAGGACTAGAGCTGTCTATGCCTCTTGGCTCTATTTCCCTCTATACAAAATCCAGGTTTTGTTAACATGGCAAAGTGGGCAATGGTGGTTGTACCAGAAGCCAATGAGTTACTAAGACTAGGAACCTCGCCCACTGCTTTGATGTAGCCTCTGTTCATATTATGGTGCCCACCAAGTCTAGACTTGCATTGTCCCAACTCCAAGTCAAGTAGAAAACAAAGCCTCTGTCTTTGTTACTATTCTGAGAAAACCCAGGTCATGAGCCACGTTGGATGACTTTGGTCATTCCATCAATCGTGAACCAGTTACAATGGACAAGGGAGTACTGTGCTCCGGTTACCAGCCTGAGTAACACGTGTATCCTGAAGACAAGAGTGGTGTCAGTCTCAGCAGGGACGGAGCTCATAGGAGGGCTGGTTTCCCAAGGGCAATAAGGATTCTGTGACCAAAATTTGAGGAACTGGGTGATGGACAGAAGAAAAATAATAAATGTCTTCTGTGAAGATGGAATAGCCAGATGTTTCATTCTGGAGCACTCTTCATGAAACCTCACGATAAATCATACTTAAATACGTAGGTAAAGCATCTGAATGATTGAGTCAGTTGTATCCCTCTCCTCCGGGTGTCTTGTCATCGTGAAATCACAGCTTCACTTATCCCAGTAATTCGGTTCATTCTGAGGTCTAGAAATAGTGTCAACAGATCCACAGTTGTCAAGCTTTGGGGGAAGTACAGACTCCCCCCACACACACATGTAGTGCTATTCTTGGAAGAATGATTGTGAGGACTGAAAATGAATCACTTTGGCAGAGGAGGGTGGGTTGGTACAATACAAATGACTTTCAGGATAATGGCGCCTCCTCGCCCAAGTGGCTTTGATGGAGATGGAGTGTTCTCTGCTCCAAGTCTCACAAGGGATTCAAGCACTCACTGAACACAAGAGCCAGGTCACTGACGCATGAGCAGGGCTATTGCTTGCTGCATGTTTTACAGACTTTATTCTGAGGGGAAAGTAGAGAGAATGTGGAAGGAAGCTGTGGTACACTGAAAAGACCACAAGGAATGCCTGCTGTCTTTTATAGCTGAGCTTGCTCATTTCTGTTGATGGGTGACCTGCTTCGGGGAGCCCGGGTCCTCCTTAGCCCTGTGCTGGAGTAGCAGAGACTGTTAGTGGCCAATATCCATTGCTCCCCCAACCTCATCATTTTCTACAGTAATAGAAATCCCAGTTTTCACATGGGCCCATAACTGCAAAGTAAAGACATTTCTCAGCCTCTGTTACAGCTTAGTAAGGCCATGTGACTGAGTTCTGTCCAGTGGGATTAAGCAGATGTGGTGTATATGTACAATTTCTAAAAGTGTCCTTTGTAAAAAGGGATTTTGCCTTTCCACTCCCTTTTATACTTCCTCCATGCTGGAAAGAGGACTAGAGGACTGGAGCTGGCGCAGCCATCTTGAGCTGTGAAGCAGCTTGGAGTGGGGCCAGGCATAGCGGAGCATAAGATGAGGAAGAGCTTGGGTTCCTGAACGTGGAGATGCCAGAGAGCTCTGGGCAGAGTAGCCAAACTTCCAGGTGTAAAAGTCAACTTCTGTCTAATCCAGCCACGGTTATATGAGATGTTCCATTTCTTTTTGGCCAAGTATAATTCTTTCTTATATATGTGCTAATTCGATGCTCCTCTGGAAAGATTGATTCAGCATCGGGCATGTGAATTTATTCTGCACGGAGATAAAAGAGGACATCTGATGGGACTCTAGGAATTTCTTGCTCACGTTTGAAGAGTGAGACAAAACAGAGCCGCTTTCTTTTTCGGTCTTGTTTTTTGTTTGCTGCTGGATATGGTGCTGGAACTGTGAAAGGGATCTTGGGATGCTGAGTGGACCCAGCCCAAGGCTGAGCGGAGGCTGGCAGACCAGCTAGTGGGAAAAAACCAGTATCCTGATGACATCATCAAGTCATTTGATGAACCCCCACCCCCGGGAAGCCATGTAACAACCAGGCTTCCTGTGACAGGAGATGATATCTTTTCTTTACTTAAAAAAATATGCGTTCCCTTGTTTTCTTTCTCTTGAAGCTGGAAGCATTCTAGCAGCTACATAAGTCCACTTCCTTCTTCGTAAATCCAGGCACATGAGTGAGTGAGTCAGATAATAAGAATGACATCAGTAGTAACCGCCGACGTTGACTGAGCCCTGAGTGCGCAGGTCCTGTGTACGTCCTGTGCACACGCTTCATCTGCTTTCCTCCCCGTGCAGCCCTCCTAGGTTATCTTTCATTTGCCAGATGAGAACATTTGCCAGATGGAGGCTAGAAAGGGAGAGCAGCTTTTCCAAGTTCTCTCAGCTGCCTAGTGGCAGGGTTGGGATTGGAGGTAGGGAGGCAGGGGGCGTAGAGCTAAGGCCTGGGCTCGGGGTTCAGCAGACTTAAGTGGCTGCACGTGTCTGGAGTCTCAGAGTTTTAGACATGAAGGGAGGGGGTTCAGACTTCATGCTCTTGATGGCCCCTTTCAGGTCTGGCCATTGGTCTAGAGGGGGTGCTCAGGGCCCCTCCCTCCAGTCTACTTGCTCCTCAGATCTTTTTTGGGTCGTAGCCAGAGTGGTAACTTTTTATTTTGAAATAACTTCAGATTTATAGAAAGCTTATAGGAATAATACCAACGCCTTACATATCCTGCATCTGGATTCCCTGTTGATGAACATTTTATCACATTTGCTTGGTGGGGGGCTGTGTGGGGAGAAGAAGAAGGGGACGGGAGGGAAAGGCGTGGAAGGGAAAGGCCAGGGAGAGAGGGGAGAGGACAGGAAGAGGGGGAGGGGGAGGAAGAGGAGAGAAAGAATGTTCCTTTGTCTTTAAATATTTTACTGTTTATTTCCTATGAACAGTCTCCTTATAAAAAGATGATACATTGAGACAAAGGCCATCATCCAGTCCAGGCCCCTTTCACATGTCGCTGCTTGTCTCAGTGTTGTCCTTTATAAGTTTTCTTTCTTCTCCAGTCTCGGATGAAATCTGGGGCCACACATCCCCTTCAGCTGGAACAGTTCCTCAGTCTTCCCATCAATTTCATGACCTGACATTTCTCAGGAGAACAGGCCTGTTAACGTTATCTTACAGAAAGTCCCTCAGTTTGGCTTTGTCTGATGTTTCCTGGTGATTAGATTCAGGTTATACATTTTTGGCAAGAATGTCATAGAAGTGATGTGTTTTTCTCAGTGCATCCTATCCAAAGGCAGGCAATGTCAATTTGTCCCATTACTGGTGACATTAAGTTTGCTAACTCTGATTTAGAGGGAGGCTGCCAGGCTCCTCCACCTTAAAGTGACCGTTTTCCTCTTTATAAGTAGTACACGTTCTGTGGGAAGAGACTTTGAGACCACGTGAATACTGTAATTCCAGAGAGATCTGTTCCTCAGCAGACTTTTACCCAACGGTTTCAGCAGCCCTTTATGATTCCTGAAGTCATCAAACATTGCTTTGATGCTGGCCAAGTGCTGGCTTCCTTGACTCTTGAGTGTCAAGAGAAAAGCTGCTCCAGCCACAAGAAGGAGTGCTCCTCTTCTGAGCCAGCTGCATTCCCCAGATGGGTCCCTCTGCCTGGTTAGAGGGTCTGGATCACCTGGCCGTGATCCCTGTGTTCAAGGTGTCCAGACCGCCTTCTCTCCTCCGGGCATCCTTGGAAGTGTGGTCCTTTCCCCACCGCTGGAAGAGGGGCTAGAGATGGGCCTCCTCCCTTGTAGGGTAATGAGGTCTCTGATTTAGAGAGTTTAGACATTGAGGGAAACTAGAGCAGACCTGTGGGGCTCCTGTGTTTTGGGTTTGTTACTGACAGTGCCACCCTGGGCTCTGAACCACACACCACAGTCATTCCCCACACATACCTACTGCACCTCAGCTCTCCTCCCGGTCCCTCTTCCCCCTTTTGTCCAGGTGGTAGGATATTTTGATATTATCTGATGCTACCACTCTGTGTGTAGTATTTCCTAAGACTGCCAACCCTTCCCCAACTTTGGACAACTGGGCCATCTGCTTTTTTTGTCTCGGGGAAAAGATTATATGGAGGACAAGGCAGAAAATTCTGAGGGTTTCATGTTTTGAAAGCCATACATTAAAAAAAAAATTTAGAATAATATAAAGTAGAAGAGAGAGATTATCTTGTTTTTTTGTACCCCCTGCCCCTTATGAAGTTCTTACTACCTAGGCTGCAGAGTGAGAATGTGTGAGAACCAGAGGGGAAGAGGAGGAGGCCTGGATGGTGGGTATTCCTGACCCCACCCACGAGCAGTGAGCAGATGGCAGAACCCTCACAATGATTTAGGGAATTTGAGAAGATGATTGTACCTCACTCTGGGGAGACTCCAGGGACAAGGCAAGGGCCCAAAGAGGGTCACAGGCCTGAGAAATTTGGGGAAGGGGCACAGCTGGAGCACAGGGAGCTGGCAGTCACGGGAGAGGACGTAGAGCGGCCGGCAGGACCCTTTATCAGAGACCGGGCAGAACGGGGCATGTCAGCAGATGCCAGGGCGGAGATGGAGAGAGGACAACCTCTCCTGCACACAGACCTCATCCTGGGAAACTTAGAGGCAGTTCGGCACCAGGGAGGGGCAGGCTCTGAAGTGACAGAAATTAGGTGTCTGTCACCACGTGGGATAGGAGCTCATGATAAAATTTAAGTTGTTAATCAGGAACAAACAAAAGTATGTTTCCTGTGATCTGATTTTGCAGCCTGAGACTCATGCTCAGTCCACATGTTTAGTCTTTCTCTTCTCTTTCTACTTCCCCATTAATGTCACCCCCCTTTTTCATTTTCACATTCTGGATTAGTTTGATTAAGGTTAATCACATACAACAAAAACACTCAGAATATCAGTGGCTTAAACAAGAAGGAAATGGGTTTCTCTCTTATGCAAAGAAATCTTGAGGTAGCAACCCAGAAATAGCAATGTTATCATCAGGAACCTTTTATCTCTCTGCTCCATCTTCCTAGCACTGGTTTCCATCCTTTCAGTCAACCCATCATCCAAGATGGCTGCTGGAGCTCCAGCGGTCACAACCAAATTCCAGAAAAAAGCAGGGGAGGACAAAAACAGTCTCTTGGCCAGATGAGTCAGCACCCTTCGTGGGACCCTTCTGAAAGTCTCACTCAACACCTACACCTTTTAGCTCATTGACCAGAATGAGGGCCACACCCAACTACAGGGGAAGTTGGGTAATGTGGCTCTTCGGCTGGCTGACCCCTGTACTAAAAATCGGATCTGTTACTAAGCAGGAAGGGGAAATGGATATTGGGTGGTACCTAGCAATTTCCTCCAAGCCACCCCTTTTCTGTCCCTACATTTTCTTTCTCTCCTCTCCACCTCTCTAGGTCTCATTCTTTCCTCTCTTGCTCTGAGTTCTAACCTCAGGGGACAGTCCCTGAAAGAGGCGCCAGCCTCCCAGCCCCGGTGTGCATCCGTAACTCCACACAAAGGGGCGTTGTTTCCATCACGTTCATTGGAGTTGGCAGAACACACCGGTGCCGTCACGCTTGCCTTGCCCACATGTTTTCAGTTTCATGTGGTTGCAATGGATATGCTTCCTTCCTGACGCCGATTAAAGTTTCAGCCCCTCTTCTGCTGCCCATTGTGTGTGGTCGTGTGTATGTGGACATGTGCCAGGGAAGTCATTCCAGAACCTCCAGGAAGGTGACCAGGTGGTTCTGTGAGCTGGAGCTGACATTGACATTGACATTGATACAAAAAGCTTGCAGCACAGGTCCCCTAGAAAACACTGGAGAGTCTCCCCCTTTGCTAAGGGAAAGGGAGGAGACAGGAAGGAACTGACATTTATTAAGTGACTCTCCTGTACCAAGTCCTATGATTCTCAAATGTGGTCTCTTATTTTCCTTGTATGCCAAAATGATGAGGTGGGTGGGTGCTTCTTTTAGTTTGGGTTCCACGTAAAGCTGACCTGACGCCAGGACTTGGGTGCAGGTATTTATTTGGGCAGAGATAACAGGAAAGTCTGTGAGGAAGTGATGTACTGGTGAATGTGTATCAACCAGCTCTCCAGCAACACCAACCAGCACCTGATTTGTAGCACTGGGTGATCTCCATGGTGTAAACATGCCACCAGGGCCAATTTCAGGTCACCGTCGTAACAGTCATGACATCACTAAACACAGAGTTGGGAGGTGTGCACGCTTGGCTCTCACACATGAGCACAAGCTAGCTCCAGCAAATCGAACGTGAGACAAAGAAGGGATAAAGCCAGTGAAGGATGCCTTCAGGAGCAGGTCCCTGCTGTGAGGGTATGGGCGCACTCTGGGAAGTGACGTGTGGCATACCTCAGAATCCACCCACAGGGCCTCTGGGACATTCATTGGACTCCCTTCTATTGGCTGTGGCTGCCACTGGGCATTAATCTTCCTCCACATTCAGTTAGGCTACCAGGCCTTGCAGCAAGCTCTCAAGGCATTTACAAAAGCCTTCAGGCAAAGAAGGTACTTGAGGTGGGAAGATGTCAGCATGCTGGGAAGATCCTTTGCTCAATTGGGCCAAGGGTACAAGGGATGGAGCGGGAACAACACCTGCAGCAGAAGGAGCCAGCACACCTCATCTCTGAGGGACTAGATTGTGAATATTTTACTGCCTGGCTTTGCATGCCACATACGTGTCTGTTGCATAGTCTTCTTTGTTTGTTTGACAATTCTCTCAAAATGTGAAAAAAACATCCTTAGCCTGTGGAGCCGAACAAAATTGGGGTGAAGGTCATGGCTTGCCAACCCCTGGCCTCCAGAACAGCAGTAGCAGGATCTGGGAGCCTGTCAGAAATGCAGACTGTCAAGCACCACCCCAGCACTAAATCACAATCTCTATTCTAACAGGATGTGCACAGTAAAGTTTGAGAAACACTATGCCACTGTAGAACAGTTTCCATTATTCAGGTGAGGAAACCCAACCCTTAGAGAGCAAATGCAGGTCTGCGTGGCAGAGCCAGCGGCAACTTCACAGTGAAGCCTAGCAGGCTGGTCATGTGAGTTATCTGCAAAGATGTGGTCATGTGGGGCCCCTGCAGAGAGGTGATGTAGAATCCTTGGGTCCTCGCGGTAGTCCATCAGAACAGTGTACAAGGCATTTAACAGCTGCCTTCTTCACTTCTGTGGCTCTCACTGGTCCATCTTAGCCCCGAGGGACATTGACTTGTTGCATTTTTGGGTTATGTTATCCCATCCAAGTAGGTGCTGAGGAAGTCAAATTCCACACCCCAAAGTATGCTGTTTCTCCTGTGCCTGGAAGTAGAGGGAGGGACCAGAGCCTCAGTGGGTCAGGTCAGTCCCAGACTCCAGAGCAGATGTGAGGGAGGCAATGCAAAAACTTTGCTTTTATTCCAGGGGAGACTGGAGCTGCTGTGGGGATTAAGTCAAGGGGTGGGGGTGGATGGCTCGTATGTAGATGTGGGCTCTTCACTGATAGAATAACGAGAATAAAGTTATATTTTCTCCATTCCAGCACACGCCCAACCATCCAGGAAACACCTATTTTTATTGGGAGATGTTTTAGCTCAGATTGCCTAAACAATAAAGTTTAGCATCATGAAGCTGAGTCCTTATGGGGAGCCCCATCAGGTGGATCTCACACAGTTTGAATATCCAAGGTTGTTAAGAAACAACATATGTTCATCGAACCACTTTTTAAAAGGCTAGATTCAGGGCTCTTGTCTTTTGAGTGTGGAATGTGAGCTAAGGGCCAGAACGGAACTGTCCAGAGTGGTGGGGGGTCCCGGGGGAGATGAGATAGCCATCTCTGTAAGAGAAACCCAGGAGGAAGACAGGGAAGATTTCCAGGAGTTTCAGAAAGTTCTGTCTGTGCTGTGCTCTAAATGTTATTTCCCAGTTTCCTTGAGATCATCAGCAACATCTCCATTGTCTCCTAAAATGTTGCAAAATGGATTTACCTGGGGCAGAGGCATTTGTCAAAAGTAGGCTCAGGGCAAGCTGGGGGTTACTTGAGATGTTGGCTTTACCTGGGTTTTACCAGGTGCCAGTTTTTCCCCTGAATTGGTTAGATTCTTGATTTCAAACAGCAGAAATTAACTCTGGTTCCTTTCAATGAAAAATGAGTCTGGAAGAATATAGGGGACTGGGGGATTAGATATTAGAAAATGGTCAGAAACCAAGGCAGTTCCAGTAGGTCAGTCAATAGGAAGATACACAGTGGATTTTTAACAGGAAGCATCTGTCACGGAGACCATCACTGCACTGCCAGAAATGAACCAATCCCCTGTGTTGAGGATCCCAGCAGGGGCTGGGAGTTGGGGCGGGTGTGTTGTGTAACCTGAGCTGCACGTGAGGATACCTGTGCCATGAGTCAGACACTTGAATCTACACCATAGGTGTGGCTTTGATGCAAGTCCTGAAGGCTGTTTTTGGAGCTCATGTGAGAAACACCTCAGAGGAATTAACATGGAAAAATGACATATCGTTTCCCCCAAGCCTGCTATTTCCTGCCTTAAGACCTGAGCTGTCAGCTGTATAAGCAGCTGGTGATTGAAGGCTTTTCAGCTTGAGCTAAGATGATGGCAGGACATGAAGCTGGAACTTTGGAGATAATCTCAGTGGTAAGACGTGAGGGATCACGAGCCCTCCCACACTGCAGTTTACTCTGCTTTTGTGCAAAGCCAGCCCTGTGTGCCGGGAGACTGTGATTCTCCTGAAAGAACCTGAGTGAGGGGGAAGGATAGGTCCAAAGACCTGTCCAAAGATTTTGTTCCGTTTGTACCTGCGGGGGTGGTGGCAGAAGCCAGAAAGAATCTGACATCATCCAGTTAAAGTTTATGCGTAATGAGATGTTTTTGCGCCATCAGTTCCCGTCCTACCATTTGGAGTTCTGAATCCACAATTGTAACATAAAAATTATTTTGAGCAGAAGGCAATTGAGTTCCTGAATTTTCTAATTGCCTAGAAACAAAGCACCGCCCCGCTCCAAAAAATCAGAAGAACTCAGTTTTCATAAATCCTCTCCCTCCCTAGGAGCTTCCAGAGAAGACTGACTCTTAACCACCAGGAGAGAAGTCTCCACTCATCATGGAAAAGACAGTATCATAAAACTTTCCTATCTCCCATCTGTTCTCTTAATGACCCATTTACCTTTGTGAAAAGTCATTTGTTTTCCACTAAGTGCCCTGCTCTGCCTCCTCTTCCCCATTAAGATGGTATGTGAGCTCAAATTCTAGCCATTCCTTTGAGTCACATTTTTCTGTGAACTTCTGTATGTCCGTGATTCAATCTGTCTTTTCTCTTGCTAACCTAGCTTTTGTCAGTTTAATTTGCAAGCCCCCAAGGACTAAACCTAAGAGGGTAGAGTAGAAGCTTCCCTCTCTGGAAAACACTTTCATACACAGTTCTGCTTTTAGGATCTGGATTTTTTCTCTCTTTTCCTGTGAGTGTGAGTGAGTGAGTGAGTGTGTGTTCTCTTTATTTGGAATAAGGAATCACTTCTCACTTCTCCCACGGGGGCTAACACACACACACACACACACACACACACACACACACACACACAACACACACACAACACACACACACACACACACCCAGACTCTGAGACAGGGATTTAAGTACAAGTTGTTTCTTTGGAAGGTGATCCCACTAGGGGAGTGAGGAAATGAGACCGGAAAGAAAGGAAGCCAATCATGTCTGTTGCTACGCATCCTGTGCTGTTGCCAACTGGGTCTCAGTCCTGCTGGGACTTTGAGAAAACTGTGTAGAACATGCCTCTGAGTTAAGCCACCCCAGGGGTGAAGAGCTGGGTATTGAGCCTCCAACTCTAAGTCACCATTAGCTGTGGGCTGCTGTTAGGAGTATCACCTACGTGTGTGCTGGGAGAAATCCCTCATGCAGAATCACAGGTGCTCACAGAAGATGCCACAGGCATGTATAGACCATAAGAACCAACAGGATCTGGGCAGTGGGGAGGGGGGTGCAGTGCTCAATTCTGTGACTGTGTACTTTGCAGTTACAAAGTCCTGGATCTGAATCCGGATTCAGCTAACTGAGATTCTGGCAAGTTCCTTATCTCTCTGAACTTCATTTTCCTCCTTTGGAATTTGAGAGTAGTGATTACCTCACAAGGTTTTGATTCAAAATGAAACACTGCTGTGAAATGCTTAAGTGTATTTTAGTATATGCCTGGCATAAGGGAAGTGCAGCACCGACACCATAGGTATCATCCAAATGGACTTTGAAATCCAGAGAACATTGGCAAAAGATATGAGTTGTGCGCACATGTGGATACTTGATGATTTAATGAATCCTGGAGTATAACTCTATATGTGGGCATTAGATTGGGGGTGAAAAGAAAAACGCCATTCTTCTGCATACTGAATACTTCTGACTTCAGTTGTGTGGGTTTTTTTCATACCAACTAATTCTCCAACAGAATCTGGGTGTCCTACAGTTCAATTCAGTTCTGACATTGCTTGGAGTTAGCACCAAATCCCATAGATTAAGGGCTCCGTCCCACTAGACTGTCATCCACATGAGATGTTAATTGCAAGTAGTAGGTCCCCAGGGTACCCACATTTCTCTTCAACTTGGCTTCAAATCAGGGGTTCCATAATCCCTTTGTCATGTTCAGCAAGTTGCTGTAACAGCTCAGAGAGCTCAGGGAAACACTTTCTTACATTTACCAATTTATGATAAACAAAGGATATGATAAGGGTACAGATGAACAGCCAGCTCAAGAAGTAGATAAGCCAAGGGCTGGAGGGTCCCAGGCACAGCAGCTTCTGTCCACATGGAGCTGGGGTAGTGCCCACCTCTGGGCATGTGGGACATTCACCAACCCAGAAGCTTCCAGACCCCGTACGTTAGGGATTTTTATGGAGGCCTCATCACATAGACATGGACCAATTATTAACTCAGTCTTCATCCCCTATCTCCTCCCCAGAGGATGGGGAATGGAGCTGAAAGTTCCAAGCCTCTAAGCATGACTTAGAGTTTCTGGTGACCAGCCCCCATTCAGAAGATATCCAGTCACCCCATTAAAATGAAAGATGCACCCAGGAAATTGAAGACATTTAGGAGCTCTGTGTCAGGAACTGGAGTCAAAGACCAAATGTTAGACCCAAAACTGCTCCTTGCATCTTTATTGCTTAGGAAATTACAAAGGTTTGAGCGGGTCTGGCTAGGAGCCAGGGATGAAGACCAAAATATATATATATATTTTAATGATTTCACAGTATCACAGGAGGTGTAGTGAATAATCCCTTCCCTTTCTGGGTCCTGGTCCACCGCTGGGACAAGGTGGGGAGGTATTCAGAGGGGTTAAAAGAGCAAGGAGAATGAAAGAGAGGGGAGACCACAGAGGAGATGCTCCCTTGTGGCCATCAAGACTGCCCATCAGTGAGGACCAGTGGTTACCATGGAGACAGAGCCTGCCTCATCCTGTGGCTATTCATGGTGTGTTTGGTCAGCTGGAAGTCAGACTGTTCAGGACAAGGACTGTGCCTTCCCAACTTTCTACATATTAAGAGTCAAAGAGAGGGGCTATATGTGAAAGTCTTCTTAAACAAAGTTAGCCTCAAGCATGATCTGCCTATTAATTCTAACTTAGTCCCACTTCACCTAAGGTTTCTACTGAGCAAGAAGGTCTTCAAACATATTATTTTCTGAATCTTAGTCTCCAGTGACACTGGAGGGGTTGGGGAAGGAGAATGAGGCTGGAAACAAATGATAGCACATAGGAAAGGTGCAAACCAAGTTGGTACGAAAAGCAACCAGTTGCTCCACCTCCGGTTACCATCCTCAGAAAGATCGTGTGAATGAACATCTCAGGTCAGTGAGGACGGGACAATTTGTCTTTCATTTCCCATCTCCCACTCATCAAAAGGTTGCTGCATAGGATGTTAACCCCACCCCACCCCACCCTTCCAAGCGTGTTGCACACGTTGGGGTGCAGGGGCATCTGACATCTTAGCACAACAGGGATGCCCCGGGGTGGGAAGGGAGAGGAGAGCCATGTGGTCATGAACGAGGATTTTCACCTCATGCTCCTGGAGGGTGGTGACAAAGACTCTCTTTGACCAAACTGTAGCCAGGCTCTTCTGAGCATTTTTTTCAAATAGACCCTGTCCTTGACTATGTCCTCAAAAGCCCAAGTTGAGCAAGAATCCTGCTGAGTCAGTTTAGGTAGAATCCCTGAAGCCCTTCCACCCTCCACAGGTGATATGTGGTCACTCTGACCTGCCTTTAGCAAGAATCCTGTTAGGTCAGTTTCGCAAAGAATTACCCTGCCCCCTTAGTAATTTTCCATCCACTGACATCCTTCATCCTGCTCCTTGGCTGTAAGTCCTCACTTTTTCTTGTTGTATTCAGAGTGGAGCCCTACCTCCCTCCTCTCCTCACCATTGTAGTAGTTCCCCATGAGTAAACTCTTCCTTACCACCTTTAACAAGCGTCAGAATAATTTTTTTCTTTATCAATGGTCAGACTTCACAGTGATGGTTGCCCCCGTGAGTTCAAGACCCATACAAGGCACCTGATACACTGATGCACCGTTTCTGTAGGAAAGGATGAACTCCGGGTAACAATTAAAACAACTATTTTTTGAGCATTACTCAGCACTGGACACTCCTCTAGGTGCTCTCTACAGGTCATTATTTGATACCATTTTTAAGCTATATTTCAGGAAAGGAGACCCAGACCCCACAAAGTCTAATCAACTGAGTCAAGATCACTCAGCTAGTAACTAACACAGCCTGACTCTGAACCCAGGTGGGCTAGTTCTGCTTCCTGACTATTTCACTTGGACATGAAACACCATGACAATACACAGAAGTGTCCGCTGGTGCCATCCTGTGTCAGCTGTGTGACTGAGGATGAGGACGGTCATCCCTGTGGCCTTAGTGTGTTCGTCTGTATGATGTAAGTGAGGATTCACTGGGATTTTATGAGACTCAGCATTTCAAAATAAGTCACAGAAAATGTTCCTCTCAGCGCCCAACACCAAGTAAACACTCAATTTTGTGCGTTATTATTATCATTATTATCAAATGCCTTTAAGTCTTCTCTTTTTTCCTGAAATAATGCTCGTTGAATGTAATGCACTTTTTTGGCAAAGAATCACAGTTAGCGTCTTTCGAGTTTCAGCTTTGATCGCCTCTACTTCCCCCAAGTGTGCAGTGCACATATACGCAGAGCACTGGAGAAATGAGTGACTGAACATGCAGTGACCCCCATCTCCTTTCTGTGAAATCCAAATTGAGTGAGCTGACACACTGCAGGGACAGAGGAGGGCTGTTTGGATAATTGCTGATCATTCACGGGGATAAAATAAACCTTTGCAGGAGACCTCATCCTTAGACTTGATTATTATAATGCTTAAGCCAGATCTCTGACTTTAAAAATGTCTTATAAATTTGGTTTGGATGCTTACATTAGGTTTAATATCATCTTATTTTTCTGTTTTATGAATCATGTCAGTTTTTCTCTGGAGCTTGAAAGAAACGCTATCCATTAACAGAAGGAGAAGTCGTTAAATGAGTCATCCTGTCACACCACAGGGAGATGTTCTACCCTGTGTTTGTTTTATGTGTTCATTTGGGTGTGGGACACGGAGACACTAATCTCATGGCTGACCCTCGGCCCCGCCCCCTCTTGAAACCCTCCTAGGCCTATTTCCATGCTGTTCCTTATCAGCATACATATCACTCTCCCTGGACTGGTTTTGCATAACCACACTTCAATAGTTCAATGATCCACTGAGTAGAAAAAGAAAGGGCTCCCCAAAAGTAAATTGTTCAACTAAATGAAGCTTATCCTTGCAAGCAACACATTTAAAATGTTTAATCATATTTGAAAGAAATATTTCCAAGAGGTATGTGTTCTAGTCAGAAATAATTTGGTAGTAAGTGATAAAAACCTACTTAGACTAGTTTAAGCAAAATGGGGAATTTATGGAACAGGTACACAGGTGCCTCTTTGAATCTAAGGGCAAAAAATGGCCAAGGCTTCATTAGGGGCAGGCAGTTCATCACTCAGTCACCGGCCCAGCTCGTACTCTCAGGGACCACGTAGCCACTGATCTCTGATTCTCAATAACAAACTAGAATGGATATGATTCAGGGCTCTGGTTACTCACTGAGGAGGTGGGGAGCTGGGCTGGGTACCAGCTCTGGCTCTAACCAACACTGTTAAGTTAAACATTTGTCAGTAGTTCTTAAGAAAGGAAGGGCACGGCTCATCTCCATCTCAGAGCAGTACTAGGAAATAGATTAGGGCATTATTGATTGTCACAGTGGCATGGAGGAGGGACACTGCTGCCATTTAGTGAGCAGGCGTCAGGGATGCTTAATATCCTCCAGTGCACACAAGAGCCCCACAATTGAAGAGCTGGTTTCACTCCCTCTCTCAAGGCACCAAATTCCAGTGGTGCTCTTACTGAGAAACACGGAATCCCTGTGAATGTTTTTTTTTTTCAATTGAAGTATACTTGATTTACAATGTTGTGTTAGTTTCTGGTGTAGAACATAGTGATTCAGTTATACATATATATTATTTTTCATATTTTTTTCACTGTAGGTTATTACAGATATTGAATGCATTTCCCTGTGCTATACAGTAGGACCTTATTGTTTATCTGTTTCATTTACGGTGGTGTATCTGCTAATCCCAAACTCCCAATTTTTTGCTCCCCACCCCTTTCCCCTTTGGTAACCATAAGTTTGTTTTCTATGTCTGTGAGTCTTTCTGTTTTGTAAGTAAGTTCATTTGTATCATTTTTTTAGATTCCACATATAAGTGATATCATATGATATTTTTCTCTGACTTCACTTAGTATGGTATCTCTGAGTTCATGTATGTTGCTGCAAATGGCATTATTTCATTCTTTTTTATGGCGATGGAGTAGTATTCCTACGTATAAATACACCACAGCTTTATCCAGTCATCTGTCAATGGACATTTAGGTTGCTTCTATGTCTTGGCTATTGTAAGTAGTGCTGCTATGAAAACTGGGATGCATGTATATTTTATAATTAAGAGTTTTCTCTGGTTATATGCCCAGTAGTGGGATTGCTGGATCATATGGTGACTCTGTTTTTAGTTTTTTAAGGAATCTCCATACTGTTTTCTATAGTGGCTGCACCAAATTCCATTCCCACGAGCAGTGTGGGAGGGAATCCCTGTGAATCTTGATTGCACCTTCTCAAAATGAGCTCTGGGGCCCATTACAGTTTGTAAACTCTGTGACCTAACCATAAGTGTGAGATGTCTTGATGCAGAAAAGCCCTCTGGTAAAGATTCATGCTGTTAGACAAACAATCTGATTATTCCCATTCTGGGCAAATGGAAGGGTTGGGAGCATGTGACCAGTGTTGACCAATGAGCTGTGAGCCAGAAAGCATATCACTTCTGGGATGAACAATTAGTTGTCAGTGAGTCATCCACGAAGGTACTTGTTTCCCTTTGCTCTGGCAATAGACATGGTAACAGATGGTGTACGCTCTATGAATTTAGGTCCTAGAATGAAGATGATCATGATTCAGGGTAGAGTCTCCTGCCTGCTGATGATAGACCTGACTGTGGTGAAAAATGAACCTTCATTATTTTAATAAAGCTTTGGGGAATTATTTGTTACTGCAACAAGCCCAGCCAATCCTGACTGCTACAGGCTCTCAGATTTGCTATGTGCCAGGAACTCTTCTTAAGTACTTTACAAATATTAACTCATTTAATTCTTACAACAGCCTTATGAAGTAGGTCAACCCTATTACCCTCATTTAATACATGAGGAAAGTGAGTCACAGAAAGCTTAAGCAGCCTGTCCAAGTGACAGTAGGTGACAGTGCTGCAATTCCAACCCAAGTTGTCTGGATCCAGAAATCCCTATCTCAGCTGCAGCGCCATACTGCCTCTCTTGTCTTATGTAGCAGTTGCCCGTACGCACAATGAACTTAAACTAAAGTGCTTCAGTGAGCTCATTTCTGCTTTCCATGGCTTTTACAATGATATTCTTTATTCCTGTTAGTTATCACTTTTTGCTGTTACCTGCCTCTAGTAATAACCCCTCCTTTTTTCTCTTCTAATGTGCTGTTTCTAATCCATTATGGACTAGGAAACCAGATAATTAAGCTTGTTGTACGTGTTCTAATTGTGACTAATTGAGCCAGGCCACCTTGACAGCCAGCACTGCTCTATTCCACCCCCGCTAGCCCTGCTCACCCTCCTGGCGTTGTGTGATCAGTGCTCCTTGTGTCTGTCTCCCTCTGAAGACAGCATGCTCTTTTGGGAGAAGGTGATGAGCTTCATTCACCTTTGTGTCTCTCTGTTCCCATCCCCCAACACCTCGCACAATGCTTTGCATATGTTAGATGACTAATAATAAATGTCTGCTAAGACTATTAAGTAATTAGGTTCTGACTAATGGCCTAAGAGCTTGCCTATAAGTTAATTAGATGGGCTTTGCTACTAGCCTTTGGGACATCCGTTTTAGCTGTCTAGAGGCTTCTGGGACTTTCTCAGTATGTCTTGGATACTTGAGATTATGGGACAAAGAGATCGATAAATTCCTTCACTTAGTCCCTCAGTAGATATTTATTGAGTTTCTACCGTAATATTATAAAGTACTAGCAGCTTATACTTCCTGAATACTTACCATGTGTAAGGTAATGTTTGAAACACCTTGTAAGTATTCATTCATTTTTAGACTCACAGCAACCCAAGATAGGTATGGTTATCATCATCTCATTTGATAGCTGAAAAAATATTGAGGCACTGAGTAATTTTCCCAAAGCCTCATGGCTAGTGAGAAGGAGAGTTAGACTGACTAGGTACTGGGGATATAGGTGGACAGAAAAAGAGAAGGTGCCCACCTTCATGAGGTTGACATTCTGGTGGGAAAGCCAGATAAGAAACAAACAAGCATGTAAATACACAAAATAAATGCAGATTGTGATACATGTTTTGAAGGAATAAACAAAGTGCTGAAATAAAAACTAAAGCAACAGCATAGGGGTGTAATCCAGGAGGGCATCTCTGATGAGGTGTTTAGTTTGCCTATTATTATATTAAAATGACCCCTAAAGTTAGCACCTAAAATAATAAACATTTATTTATTATTCCACGATTTGCTTGGGTCAGGAGTTTGGGAGTGGCTTAGTTGGGTGGTTCTGGTTCAGTTTCCTAAGAGGTTTTAGTTAAGATGTTGGCTGGAGCTCCAGTCATCTGAAGACTTGACTGGGGCTGACAGAACAGCTTCCAAGATGGTGCACTGTATCAGAGAGAGCCGCACCAAACAAGCAGAGCCAGCAGGAGAGAGGTCTCTCAGGGTGTTACGGGGTCCTGGTGATAAGGCCCTCCCCATGTCTGATACTAGAGTTTGAAATCCAAAGAGCAGTAGTCAAGATGGAAAGAGCACAGGCAGCCTGAAACCCACAAGCACGAGCTAGAAGCCCACAAGGACAGGCTTGAAGCTTGTCTTCATCCTTGGTGGTGAGGGCATCCTACAGAAGCAGGGGCCTTTGAGACACATCTGACCACACGTCGCGGGCCTAGCCCTGCTGCGTGTCGACTAGGTGAGCCCGCAGAGCAACAACAAAGCGTACGGGGTACAGAATCACAGCTGCCCACCTTCTTTCCAAGTCTCCAAGAATTTCCCTTGTGGCCACCCTCCCACCTGGAAATACACCAAAAAGGGGATTCTGTGTTCAGTGAGATTCAGCTAGTCACGCTGACACGCTACAGAGCTGTCGCACCATCCCAATCCTGTGGCTGTTGGAAGACCACACTGGCTGCTGACAGGAGGCCTTAGCCCCCCTCTCTCGTTAGGGATGCGTGAGCATCCTCATGTCGTGGCAGCTGGCTGCCCCCAGAGTGAGCGGTCCGGAGAGAGAAGGAGGAGAAAGCGGCCCGTCTTTTACGGTCTAGTCTTAGAAGTCATGTACCAGTCCACCTGCCATATTCAGTTTATTGCAAGTAGGTCACTGAGTCCAGAACACATTCAGGAGGAGGATCGTTAGACTCCACCTATTGCAGAGAAGAGTACTGAAGAATTAGCGGACATATTTTAAAAGGCAGCAACTCAAAGAGCCGGAGCCAAATGCTGCAGGCAGAGGTGACAGCAAGAGACCCTGAAGAGCTTGATGTGTGCAGGAGCCTCCCTGAAGGTCAGCATGGCCAGAGCTTCGTGGGTCAGCCCTGGGGAAGAGCAACCTAGCGTGAGGCTAAGCCTCTTAGATCCTGATGCGGAGTTTGCGTTTTATTCTAAGTGCGGTAAGAGGCCGTGGTGAGGTCTCCAGAAGAGAATGCAGTCTGATCTGCATGTCTGAAGTATTGCTGGGTCTACTCTGTGGGGACTGGATTGGAGGGGCCGGCAGCAGAAGCACGGAGCCTGCAAGAGACATTGGAGCACTAGGTTTGTTCTCATCCTAGCTCTGCCATTTATTTGACTTAACCTTTCTGAACCTCACTTTCCTCATGTGTAGGACAAGGTAACTCTTCCCTGCATGCCTGCCAGCACGACTGAATCACACACGGAGAGAACGCCCATTGAGGCCCTTTGTAAATTGCAAAGCACCGCAAATGAGATCAGGGTGCTTTTGCCAGCCTTGCTCTGGGTTAACACCACTTCCAGAGTTTAAATATTTTAATTCCAAAAGCACCCAGGGGTCAGGAGAAGACGATTTTAGCTTCAATGTAACTATTTGTACAATTGCTTCTTAGCATCTTAAGTAACTTAATACCCACTGTGGTGGTTGATTCTATGTGTTAACTTGACTGGGTCAAGGGTGCCTGTATTTGATTAAACGTTATTCTGGGTGTGTCTATGTGGCTGTTTCCGGGTGAGATTAGCATTTGAATTGATAAACTCAGTAAAGCAGAGTTTACATCCTCCCCAAAGTGGGTGGCCCTCATCCAGCCTGCTGAACAAAACCCCATCCAACCTGAATAGAACAAAAAGGCAGAGGAAGGGAGAATTCTCTCTTCTCTCTGCCTGACTGCTTGAGCTGAGGCATCCGTCTTTTCCTGTCTTCAGACTGGGACCTACACCATCAGCGATCCTGAATCTCAGGCCTCAGAACCCAGACTGAATTTCCCGTGTCTCTAGCTTGCAGAAGGCAGATCATGGGATTTAGCTTTTATAATCATGGGATCCAATTCTGTGTCTCTGGGGAACCTTAACTAATACACCCACCAAAGTAATTAAATGAGCAAGAACCATCACATTGTATGCAAAGCCTCAAGATCATGGCGACACTTCTGCAACCGTTGGTGGTGACTCCCAGCACCCTGGCCACATGGCATCAGCTGTCTTTGTTCAGTGCCCTAGAAGCAGAGCCGAAGGTGGGGAGTTTGGGAGTTTGAGTGATATTTGGAAGGAGTGCTCTCAAGAGAAGCCTGGGAGGGACTGAGGGCAGCAGGATAAGGCAGGACAATGAGCAGGGATATGCGGTTTCAGAAGTGTGACCTGTACATGATCCCTCGGGGAGCTCTGGAGCATGAACTGTACCGGAGATGATGCTCCCGCCCAGAGGCAAGCAGGCTGGGTTAGTGTCTAACACCCTTGCCATGCTCGAGTTATCTGTTATTATGTAACAAGTCTCCCCAGGACTTCGTGGCTTAAAACAGTAATCCATTTGCACATCCATGTTCACAGCAGCATTATTCACCACAGCCAAAGGGTGGAAGCAAACCAAGTGTCCATTGATGGGTGAATGGATAAACGAAATGTGGTATATACCTACAGTGGAATATTTTTCAGCCTTCAAAAGGAAGTTCATCCCAACAGGGATAAAGACACAAGAAAACCAAATACTGTATGATTCCACGTCTCTGAGGTTATGTTGAATAGTCAAATTTGTAGAGACAGAAAGTGAAACAGTGGTTTCTAGGGACTTGGGGGAGGGAAAATGAGGAGATGTTGTTTAATGAGTACAAAGTCTCAGTTTGCCTCAGATACTCTTCCAAGGACTTTTTAGATATCAAGGGATAGAACCTCACAACCATGAGAGGTCAGTATCAGTATTCTCCCCATTTTACAGATGAGGAAACTGAGGCCCAAAGAGGCTAAATAACTTGTCCAAGATTGCATGGCTGCTAAGTGGTAGAGGTGAGTTTAATTTCAGCATCTGCATCTACAATTGATGCTCTCAGCTATACTACCTTGCTGTTCTGTAACAGCACGAGTAAGAGCCAAACAAAACAAAACAAAACAAAACAAAACAAACTTGATCTTCTATGACATAATCATTTCAATTTAGAATTGAGTTTTAACATAGTGGCAAGAAGTTAACGACCAAACAGATCTATGACACCTTCCCAAGAAACTCCATGTATTTGGGCACAACCCCTGGATAGGTGCTTCTTCCAGAAGCAAGAATCTGGATAAGCCAAGCCCATGCAAAACAAGGTGGAAGTACCCTGGAAGAGCACATCTAATTGAAGCACCGGGTTGCAGCATGAGCAAATCCTTCAGTGGTAACTAATCTCCAGCAGGGAAGCCATGTAGGGAGTGGGTATTTTGCAAGCCGACCCGCTCTCATAGTAGTCAGATGAGATAAATCAACTGATTTCCCCAAAGATATATGTTTTCTGTTGGGCTTGTGCTTTCAATTATACAGGTGAAGAAAAATTCCATTTTTTGGGCTCTTTTCCAGATCTTGATTTTCTTTCTTATTCCCAGCTCCTGAATACTTCCTCTTCCCTAGCTACTTGGAAACAGATTCTGATCTTTCTGCTGTGTGTGTGTGTGTGTGTGTGTGTGTGTTTCTTTGGCGGGATGGGCAGCCAGGGGTGAGACAGCACTCTGAACAGTCTTGAACTACCAGATAAAATGCCCTTGATCTGATAGGTTTGCTTCAAACCATCAAACCGCATCACTCGACATTCTGGCAGCCTCTAGCTGATGGATTTGCAGAAGTGCTCAAGGATAATTGGCATTTTAATGGGAAAATGCCATGTCCCCAAGTGTCAGAATAGCAATAAGATACCCGAAGGGCCATTAACACAGTTCTTGGGTAATTAAAGTTGCTCACCCATCAGTCTTGGTCTCAGAACCTATCCCATGCTTATAGCAGGGCTGCTGGGGGATGCCCGACTCTCACTAACCACTAAATTAGAACTCTTAATGATCAAACATCACTTCCCATCCCAACACATGCATACAAAAAGCACTGAGGAGCAGCTGTACCTCTTTCTGTCACTGCCTTTCTTCTGTCTTATCTTTGGCCATGATTGGGCTCGGACAAGAACTTTGAGAGCCGAGGGTGATAGAAGGAGTCATCTTTCTATCTGTAAGTCTTCTGTTACCAACTTACGAAGACCGCCTTTGAAAAGGGCATTTAGAGCCAATGCAGTGGGAGATTCTAGGTACCTGGGACTGTGCATGGTCCCCCTGGGCTTGGTGAGGAGGGCTGGGGCAACGCTTTAACCTGCAGTCACCCTCTTGGCTTGGCACTCTGGGGTCTGCTTATTTGTCTGAGTTGGTCCTTGCTAATGTTTAATGAGCATTTGTTATGCGCTCAAGTATTACCTCACTCCATCTTTATTGTAACTGTTGTCACCTGTATAGGTGAGGAAGCAGAGGTTGAGAGAGGGAAAGCGTCTTGTCCAAGGTCACACAGGATATTGGAAATTAAGGCCAAACTCTCTGACTCCAGAGCTCAAAGTTATAAGCATTATGTTACCCTTCTCTCATTCACTTTTCAGAATCTGGAGGCTACTCATGTCTGTACCTGTTACGGAAGTATATCCTCCTAAGAACGAATTCTGAGTTCTAACTTCCTCCAAAGGTTCCTCCCGCCACTGTCTTGGGCGTGTGGACTAGGTTCAGGGTAAAGTGTACGGACCCCCTGAGGGCTTGGAGACGAGGCTCCTGCCTTAGTGCATTCATGCTGCTAGAACGAGACAGCAGAGACTGGGCGGCTTAAATGACAGACACTCATTCTCACAGTTCATTCCAGGGGCTGGGAAGCTCAAGATCAGGGTGCCGGCGGACTCGCTATCTGGGGAGCGCCTGCCTCCTGATTGATGGGTGGCATCACTGCCCTCACGTGGCAGGAGGGGAGAGGGCGCCCACTGGGGTCCCTTTATAACAGCGCTAATCCCACTCATGAGGCTCTGTCCTCATGAAAGGTCATCCCTGAGGGCCTCACCTCCAGGTACCATCGTTCCAGGGGTTAGGATTTCAACATAAGTATTTGGGCTTGGGGGGAGCACAGACATTCAGTCCGTAACAGCTGGTATGGTGACTGGTGCTCTCCTGACCCCGGCAGGGACAGTCTTCAGTGAGAGAGATGTCAGTCATTGTTCTGACGGGAAACAGATGACTCATGGAAACAGGGTAATTTGTGGACTGTTTAATGAAGGACTCTACAAAGCTGAGGGCAGGGTGTAAGTAAGCTAGGAAGAGATGGGAGAAAATTCCGAGTCAGGCGGGGGTCAGAGCTCTCAACTTCTGTAGATATGCAGGGAAAGGGGGCCCGTGGGCTGAGGTCTCCAGGAAGGTGGCTCACAGAGATGATGGCCTGAAGGGAGCCGTGGCCTTTGGTAGGGGAACACAGCCAAGCCTCGGTGAACTGGCATGGGGAGGCAGGGGTGATTCACCCCCGATCTCATTTCCCTCCCATCTTCTGCTCTCCTGCCCCACCTGCCATTAGCCAGACCCAGCCAAAATCCGAAGGGCACAGGCGCCCTGTTCACAGGGTGCACTTCCCAGGGCAGCCTCCCCAGGCATGCAGCAGGTGGGCTGGGATGAAGATGGGTCTGGAGCGGAAAGCAAAGATACCCAACAGAACTGAGTGCTGAAATAGAGATGGTGCGACCAGACACTTATGCGGGACTGACTTGTTTCCTAAGAGTTAGTTGTTGGGAAGACACTTCTTTCCCTATGCGCGTGTTTTTGTTTGGACAGCTGTTTTGTTTGTTGTTTTAGATAAGGAGAATTTTGGCTTCCTCCTGCCCCTTCATTTATTCATTAGAAGAGGAAGAATTGATTGAGTGGCAAGTTTGGGGCAGGCCAGGCATGGTAGCCCAGCCCCTTCCTCGTCTGTCCCTCTTGGGGACCTGCCTGCCTACGCAGAGTACGTATTCAGGTCTGGTCTCAGCCTTGTGGGGATGTTAGCAATAAATCTCTGCCTTTGAGGAGAAGGGCCTTGGATTTTTCAAGGCTGCCTGGGACTGGCTAGGTAAATACACCCGGTCCTGGGATGCAGTATTAGCAAGCCCTTTGGCCAAATCTAAATACATCATCCTCTGCTCTAGTTTTTTCAGAAATAAGACTGGTATTTTAATCTCCACTTGCCCTACACCTTTGTCATTGCTCAGTTTCCAGCCTAAAGTGGGAAAGAAAAAGCTATATTTATTTAGCCTGAAAATCAGCAACTGGGATCCAAAGTTGAAAGAAGTAACAAACTGACTCATCTCTGGGGCTCATTAAGAAGCAGATGAACTGGTCTGCCCCTGGCAGCAGGTCCCCAGCCTCCGCCTGAAGTGTATAGCCCGACGTGGTTGGAGTTGTCTTTCTCTGGTGGGAGCCAAGGGGTAGCATTGCTGTATCTCCCATCCCTCCCCATGGAGGATGGAAGGGGTGGTGCTTCATCTCTAAAGCCAATGAAAGGAGTTCCAAAAGGATCACCCCAGAATTGGGCAAGGGGGTGAAGGGGAAGGAAAAATCAGAGAGAGGCGGGAAGAGAAAGAAAACCACAGAGCAGCAGTGGGTCATGTAGACACTAAGGGATATGGCTCAATTTGGGCCATCTTGCCACTAACCCACCCAAGGGATTACTCCAGCACCAAGGACAAGAGCCGAGGGGGTGTTCTGGTCACCTAATGGTGTGTTACAAGCCACCCCCAAAATGTACGGCTTAAAGCAACAGCCATTTTATTATATGTCATGATTTTGTGGGTCAAGAATTCAGGCAGGGCTGTGCTGAGAATTCCTCTGCTTCATGTGGCATCGCCTGAGGTCCTTGGTCATATGCAGCTGGTGGATGGGCTGGACTGTTGACTTGGTGAGATGGCTGGAAGGCCAGGCTCAGAGGGGACTCTTGCTCAGAGCACGTGCCAGCACAGTGATCTCAGAATAGTCAGACTTCTGATACGGTGGCTCAGGGCTCCCAGAGGGTGTTCCAAGAGACCCCAGTGGCAGCTGCAAGGTTTCTTAAGACCTAGCCTGAGAAGTCCCAGAATGTCCCTTCTGTTGTATCCTCCTAGCCTAGGTTCAAGGGAAGAGAAGAGAGACCTTCTCTCCGTGGAAGTTCTAGCCTGTGCTACAGCCTGCAGCTGTCCTTAGCTACCCTGGAGATGTCTGGCAGATGTCTAGCCAGAAGGTACACCTTAGGTGAGGGAAATGCCGGTCAGGAGGCCCCTCTCCCAGGGCTCCCAGCACAACTCAGTTATCTGCCCCAGGAGAAAGCCCGTGTTGGCCGCCAGCCCAGCAGAAGGCATTGCCAGAGAAGCCGGGAGAGCCTCAAACAGGAAGAGCAGCACCCGTTTAGAAACATTCCTCCCTTCTTCCCCATCCTGCCTTCCAGCCCCTAAAGCATGAGAGGAGGAAGGCTGAGAGACGAAGGGGGAGAGCTGAAGGAGAGACCACTCCCCCTTCCCTGCAAGACCCCCCCGTGGTCAAAGCCAGGCGTGCTCTGGGGGCTGGGAGATGAGAATAAGCTTGAATAGGAGATCGAAACTTGAAACTTGAAACTATCCTGGATTGGACTTTTAAAGCCTGAAAATGAATAGAAAGTTACGGAATTTGTTTCATTAAGGGAGACTGAAGGCAGCAATTGGAGAAAATACTGTGGTCATTTGTACCCTTACCAGATCCAGACTCTTCAGTGAACTGGGAACATCTGCCTAATAACACATCAACGTTGGCTTGAAGATGTTGCTTTCTGACGGAAGTGCAGGACTTACAGCTGTCCCAGATGACTCACCACCAGGACCCACCGTCTTTGCTCTGAGATGGCGCAGGGGACATCGGGGAGGTGGGGGTCCAGAAAAACAAGGGCAGTGGGTTGAAGAGGGAGAGAAGCTGACGAGAGACCAGAGGAGGGACTCCTAGGTGCCTGAGGCAGTGTGCCCAGGGGAAGGGAAAAGGGAATCACATTTTATATCATTCTCTGGACACTTTGTGTGTTTGGGTCAGTCGTGAACAGGAATGCTGCCTTCTGGGGTAGGATGTTGGTGGCTTGCCTACAGACGGCTTGCATCTAAGATGAGATGGTTCCGATTCTGTTTCCGTGAGGCATGGAGGAGCATCGCTCACTTAGGAACAGAAATGAACACAGAGGAGTGAGTATTAAAAATGGCAATCACTGTGTCAGTCAGGGTCACAACAGGACATAGACAATGCTCTTGGTGTGAGTAATTGGTGGACCGTTTAGTAAAGGAACTATTTGCAGCGGAGCGGGAGGGTGTAGGGACACCACAGTGGATATGCAGCCAGGCAGGGCTAGAACATGCAGCTAGGACCCCACTGAAGGTCTGAAGGGAGGGGGAAGGGCAGTTGTGGGATCTGGAGGTGGCAATGGCTGCATGGCAGGAACTGTGACCTTTGAGGGATTCTGTCCACCCAAGACAACTCCAGAGAGGGGAGGAGGGGTTGAATTGGCAGAAGCCAACCGGAAATCAGTGGACAAGAAAGTCAGCCTCCTGGGGCACAGAGCAGCAGGAAAACTAGTGGAGAGTGAATGAGGGCAGAAAATGGAAAATATCTGGCACCATGACAATAACATACAATCTCAATAGCGACCAAACAGACACTCATTTAATACCACACCTTGTGCTGATTTAATCCTCACAACTTTTTTAGTACAGTTTCTGTTAATACCGCCTAGATGCAGATAATGAAACCAAGTCTCAGAGAGGTTGGGTAAATGGTCCAGCATCACACAGCCAGAAAGTGTTAGAACCCAATCCAAACCAGGTATTTAAGCTCCAAAGGCTGTGCCCTTGACTCTGGGCTGTACTGCTCTTCCCACATAGGGAAGCAGGGAGTCCTAGGGCATAGCCAAGACCCAGTTCTCCTAGAAATCTAACATCAGCTCCTAAGAGGAGAGGAAATTGGGAGCAGTTGCCTCTCCCACTATTCTCAGGATTCCCGAAAGGGGAGACTCTTCCATCAGTTGAAAGACTGGGATGAGTTGGGTTGGGGTACGTGCAGGTGGACCCTGTTAGAAGAAAATATTGTTTGAATGGTAAGATCATGATTCTCATACACAGAAAATAGACGCAGGTCCAAGATTTTATTTAATACATTAATCAATGAAAAGCATCCATTATTTCAACCACTTCAAAAAAGAATGAAAATTTAAAAAGCAGACACATACATAGGCAGTCAGAAATGCTGAAATGGGTTTACTAATAGATGCGATACTGTCCTCCTCCAGAGGTAGATGGGATAGATTGCATAGCCACTGGACAAAATGTATTTGCATTATTATCGGTTTCCTGCAACTAATAGTTTTGAAATAGGTAATAGTTTTGAAATAGGTCATTAAAGGCAGTGAAAGGGACAGACCCCTAGGGACTCAGATAACCCGCCCAGAAGGGTGAAGCTTGTACTCTATTTAAGGGGACAGAGAATGATCTTTTTCATGTGTGTCAACTGAAAAAAAAAAAAAATACAGCACTCAAAAGTTGAGAATTAACGTTTTATTTAGCGGACTTACTGAGGATGTAAGCATGGGAGGCAGCCCCCCAGGTAGCTCTCAGGGACTATTTCAAAAAAGTAAGAGAGGAGCCAGGATATATAGGAGTTTTTGAAAACAAAACAAAACAAAACAAAACAGGTAGATAAGATAAGGTAAGATTACTGTAATTAGTGTTAATTAAATAAAAGTAAACATCTCAAGTTAGTGAATTTAGCACTTTTGTATGTAAGGGAAGATGCAGGAGTCTGGGCTTACTGAAATCATTCCGTTGAAATGCACCTTAAGCACCTAGGACCAGTATCCTGCTCTTCTCCATTCTGAGTTCCCCTCAGGGTGCACCGCTGGGGGTGGCTGCAGTGCTGATGGCTTGATGGTCACAACATCCTTTGTTTACTGAAATGGCAGCCCACATTCTCTGTCCCCAACTGCATTAAAGACTTTCCCAGTCATTCTTGACAATTATGATTGCATATCTGTGAGTTTGTAGACCTGTCACCCATGTGATTATCCAGAGTTGACAGTACCTCACAATTAAAGCAAGGAGCCAGCAGAGGGGAACTTCACTGTCCCCCTCCTCCTCAAAGGCTCCCAGACTTGCCTTCTCCTTGTTTTAGACATCCTTCATTTCTAGGGAAAATCCCCCCCCCCCCAACTCTCTTTTCTCTCTGAGACACTTCTTCTCCCCTCTTATCTTTTGAAAATAAACCGTGATGGCAAATTCACCAGCTACTGAGAAACTACTTCCCCTTTTCTCCTGGGCAGTTTAATCTTCAAACTTTATGAGGAGAGGGAAGTTCTTTGCATTCCACCCTTCTGGGCAGCAGAGAGAAAGAAAAGAAACAAGCAAAAAATTAAATTTCCATATTAATTAAAATTTAGTGAAGCAAAATGAATTAAACGTAGATTCCATATTCAAACTCTCACCCTCTGCAAATCTTGAATCAGATGTCCCCTTCTGCGTGAGGTCTTCCCTGACCACTCTGTTTCAAAGGCAACGTCGCTACTCCCATCCACCTTGTACCCCCTTCTCAGCTTTATTTTTTGTCATCTTCTAACTTATGACTTAATTGTTGAAGGGGATCAGAATATACCACCCTTGAAATGTATATATATATCTCTTTGGCATGAGGATCATTTTGAGCTTGAGGGCAGCTGAGAAACAACAAGACACAAGAAGAGTTCTCTGGCCTCCCCCTGTCTTCATAAAAGCACTGCATAAATTCCCCTTTTGCAAAAGAAATGTCCATTTGCAAAGATACCCTCCCATCCCAGCTCTTGCACCGGGAGCAGAGGAACTCTGCTATCCAGAGATGGCGCTGAGATGCGTCTGCATGTACACTTTTATCTGTTGTTAATTTTGCTAGTGCATTTCCTTGTCACCTTCCCATATACACCACTTCCAGAAGCCCAAATCCCCTTTATCTAGTCACTTTTACAGAATTTAGTGACCTTTGTTTAAATGGTATATAAGCCCCCAGTTCTAACTACCTCTTTGGGTTTTTCACTTCTATTCTGTGAAATGTCCACACACCTGACAGTATGAACAGCCATGAAGTTTGCATGTCTTTTCGCCTGTTAATCTGCCTTTTGTCAATTCAACTTGCAGGCCCCAGCCATGAACCTAAGAGGGCAGAGAAAGAGGTTTTCCTTCCCTACCTTGTCTATCTTCCTTTTCTAGAATGTCATTTTCTTGAAGGCAGTGATTTTTGTCTCTTTTATTTAATACCTTATTCCCAACACCTAGAACAATGCCTGACATATACTGGACACTCAGTAAAGATCCGCTGAATGAGTGAGTGAGGGAAGGAATGAAAATAGTCTGAACATTCATATCCTTCCAGACCTGGTTCATTGGCCTGAGTTGCAGGTTTCATACCACCTATTACCTTATCTGCGAGATGCCTTTCCTCCATTATCTCCGTTCCTCCTCTGCGTGATTCAGCCTCTAATTTTGAAAGCCGCCTGAGATCATGGAGCAGGAAATAGAAGCTAAAAATTCCAGAACTCCCGATGTACAAATCAAAATGCATGGGGCCCAGACTGTTCAATCTAGATCCTAGCCCTCCTAAATGCTCTCAGACAGGGAGGATTCCAGTTTCATGAGACCTGTTTCTCAGTTGGCCAGGGGAGGTGGTTGGGGAAGGTGGTCGAGGGAGGGACCTTTAAGAATAAAATTAGAAACATAGGTATGAAAGTTTATGAAGAATGTGAAAAGGAGCCTTGGAACTGCAGGCCCCTTCTGCTGAGATCTATGAGACAGTTCCCCAGGAATACTCACGAGGCAGTGTTTACATACAAGTGCTTACTGATTGCAACCCGACCTCCACTCCACTCTGGGTTTGGTGCATCAGCAGCAAGGGCATTGCCTGGGAGCTGGCAGAAATGCAGAATCGCAAGGCTCCCCTTAGACCCACTGAATTAGAATTTGCCTTTTCACAAGGGCCTGACAGATTGATTCATATGCACATTAAAGGTGGTCTGACTCTGATTTAGAGCCCTGTAGAGCCCCATCAACCCGTAGGACCTCACAGGGCCCGTGAACCCAAGGGGCCCTGAGGCTGAGGTTTTATTGGCTTCTGGGTAAGTCCTCCTCTGCTCCCCGGACTCTGTGGTCAGGCTTCCTACTGGCTGATGCTGCAGTGGAAGTCTGAGGGACCAAGAAACTGGAGTTCTGGCTGAGGCCCTGACAATATATGCTTGTCCTCCATTAAGGGACCATGGTGCATCCCAGCACAATCAAGAAGGAGCTGTGGTCCTCAAATAGAGCATAAATGCCCATGCATAGGGCTTGTGATGTCCTCGGGGCCTCGGGGGTTGGCCGGGTGGGGGGATGTGGGTAGCAGATGCCATCTGGCCCTGTAGCACACTGGCCAGCATGTGCACAACTCTACCTGAGGATTTTCTGTGCAGCTGGAGCCCCTCTACTAGCGAGGCAGGCTGCAGTACCAGAGAATGAGTGCCCAGCATCTCCCTCATCCAGCATCCCTCAGCCAGCAACTGAAGAGCATGGGAGGTGCCTGGCTCCCTCCCCACTTCCATGGGATAACTCTGCGTGCGTGTTCTCCACCTGGGTCCGGACTCCCCCACGGGATCATGTTCCCATTGCCCACCGTGAGAGCACACCTTCCCTTTCATGAGAGCACACCTTCCCTTCCCTGTCTGCCCCCCACTCCCCTAAGAGTGTTTCCTGGGGTACCTTTCCAGATTATCTACTTGTACTTCCATCCTTGTCTCTGAGTCTGCTGTTGGGGAAACCCAGCATAGCACAGGGGAAGAAAGGGGTTGCAGTGAAGATCGGGGGCTGATTTTTCTTCCCCTGTGAACCATGACAGCATCTGCAAAACCAGACCACTTCCTGGGGAACATTCAATTCAGCATAGACACTGTGGACAAAACTGGAACATTAGCATTCTGCCCACTGAGCAGGCAGCCCTGGAAAGTGCTGTTGGGTTAACTAACTCAGGGGTTCTCAAGCTGGGCATTTTGCACTAGATAATTCTTTGCCTGGAGTGTGCATGTGTGTGTGGAGGGGGCAGCGTTCTGTGAGTCATAGGATGATTGTCATGAGCAGAATGCCTGGCCTCTGCTTGTTAGATGCAAGTAATGCCACCACCACCACCCCAGTTGTGACAATCAAATGTCTCCAGACCCTGCTAAATGTCCCTGCAAACGGAGACGAAAATTACCCCCAGTTGACAACCACTGGGTTAACCAAACCCTTTGCTTCTGAGCAGTGGCCAGCAAGTCAGCTCACTGTTGTCCACCTGCGGCAGAACTCGCAGCCCTTTGGTTTACTTCTGCCGCTTCTGCCCTCTGCCCTGCCTCGCCCGAGCCCTCATTATAAAATAACTCATTTGTCACGGCTGCATTTTCGAGGACAGATTTCCAGATTGTCTGCTGACAGCTAACTGGGATCCCCTTTCCGGTAAAAAGGCCCAACAAATCAGATCCCTCCTGGTCTCAGGATTCCAGAGTGCCCTCAAGTGGCAAGAGGCCGCCATTCCCTCTGACTCCCCTCTGAATTCCAGGCCACTCTGGAAAGAACCGTGGGAGGGGACAGAGCGTGGAGGGCAAGGACCTTCCCTTTGCCTGTTTCTTCTTTGAGAAAATCCACTTTCTCACCGTTTTGTCTTTAAAATTCAGCAGTGTCTTCTCCAGGATGCTCTGACTTGGAGCTTGTTTTTGGGTGCATCTTTGAAAGGTTTATCCTGTGGGTTGTGTTGTGTATGTTTGTGGATATTTTCAAAGTCTGGTCAGTAAAGGAGGGATGCAGATGGAGTAAGCAAGCACTGGGAGGAGGGGGCATAAATCAGCCCAGTGCTGGCAGAGGGCGGCCAGGCCCCTGTCAAGCTGTCAGGACCAGCTGGGCTGCAGGGGAGGGCTGGGACCCGGGCAGTGGCTGCTCCGCTCGCCATGGTCCTTATTCAAGTAGTTTCCTCGAGGTGCAACCAGATCCCATGGACTCTGTTCTTTCTTCCGTCACCAGCTTTTAGCCCACAGCAGCTGCCAGAGAGAAAGCAGATCCAGCTCTAGAGTTTTCCAGGGCTCTCCAGGAAAGAAGCTTTAAGGGATAAGGAATGGGGTGTGCCCAGTCGGACAGCCAGCACAGTCGAGTTTGTAGAGAGCAGGCAGGTACACACACAGCAAACACTCGAAACCAGGGAGCTGTTCAGGCCTGGAAGGAGGAAGGGCTCGTGCACAGCGGGCATCCCAGCCCATCGAGTCCTGCAAGGAGACCGCTCTCCTCTGTGCAACATATTTGCACTTATGTATGCAACGTATATTGCATATACATGTATGTATGCAATGTACAAAACCGCCACAGCATGTGGGACTCAGAGAGGGTTTGTTTTTTTTCCTTTTAACCTACACGAAGTCCGCTTGATGCTAACTCTGCTTGGGCATTCAGCCTTTCCGATCAACACGTTCCTGCAACAGGTACCCTCTACCCTGAGAGGCTGCAGGCTCAGGGGTGCCTCGGGACACCTGTGTCATTTTGAGTAGAGAAAAGGGCTCATGTAATGAAACAGCAAGAAACAGTGCTGGAAGGTCACCCAGGAGATTGAGGGTCAGAGAGCAAATGATCTTAATTTCTTAAGTCAATAAAATATTCTCTAGCAGTTGTCCCAAAACCTCACCTTCTTTTTCTTAACAGATATTTTGTAATGCCCCTTTATGACCCTGAAACGAAATTCACTTTTTAAGCACAACCTACTTACATAATTTTTTTTAAATAACGACCTAATTCTAACATAAAGGAAA
Source organism: Camelus bactrianus (assembly GCF_048773025.1). Taxonomy (NCBI): domain Eukaryota; kingdom Metazoa; phylum Chordata; class Mammalia; order Artiodactyla; family Camelidae; genus Camelus; species Camelus bactrianus. The sequence continues at coordinate 16,287,285 of NC_133555.1, forward strand.
AAGAAAAACAATGCTGTGTATAATATCATACATTTCAATACATACATATTCAGGCATGGATTCATTCGGAGACATCGTGAGGTAGTCAGATGACTGCAACTTATAGAATAAGTTTGGATGTAAAGCAAAATTCAGCTGAATAGTCTAATTTATAAGGATCCACTGTGGATGCAAGATCTGCAGACTTAGACTGTCACACGTGTCCGTGTGGGCACTGCAATATCCTGAGGGGCTTTGCTGTCGGTGATGTTATTTGTCAGGTGGAGAGCAACTTTTGATAAAGGTTCCAACAAAACAATATACAACTATCCCTCAATTTACATAGTAGTAGTAGTAGTCACATTTCTGGAAACCTTAATATATGTTAAAACTGTGCAAAAAAATTTGTGTGCTGGGTGTGTAGGTGGAGTTAAGTTATTGGCTCAGGTAATTAGTTATCTCCTGCTTCATGACGTTAACCCCAACGCTTAGTGGCTGAAAACAGTAATAATCATTTATTATCTTTCACAGTTTCTGAGGGATGGGAATTCAGACAGGGCATAGAGGGGCCAGCTTCTCTCTACTCATGGTTTCTGGGGTCTCAGGAGTTAGTTTCAATTGTTTAGTGATCTCATTCCTATAATTAGGTTACTTTAAGGTTAGAGGGGGACAGAAATGGGCAAATAGGAAAGGGGTAACGAGTTGCTTTCAAGGTTTAGAACCATCTGGAGGCTTGCCCGAGGCTGCAAGGCCCACCTAGGTGTCTCACCCACGAGACTGGCAAGTTGCTGCCGGTGTTGGCAGGAGGTCTCCGTTTCTTCCTGTGCTGATTTCCACATGCAGGGCTGCATGAGTGTCCTCACAGCATGGCTGCCGGCCTCCTCCCGACTGAGCAATCCAAGAGACGGGGGGAAAGACAGAGCTTTATAACCCACTCTCAGAATACACATAACATCCTTTCTACATTCTTCTCTGTAGAAGAGAGTCACTAAGTCTGGCCCACGTTCAAAGGGAGGGGAACGAGGCTCCGTGTTTTGAAGGGAGGGGTGGCAGTACATTTGCAGACACAGATTAAAACCACTACAGCTCGGATAACTCAAACCTGGTTTTTCACCTATATGAAGTCCCCTCAAAAATGGTGTGCAGTAGGGGATAAAAATCCATTATGTGGAACCATTCCGCATATGATGTGGTGTCTGACACATTGTCACCCCGCCCCTTGTCCACCAAATGCCAGTAGCACTTCTCTGTTACCAGGACAACCAAACACACCTCCCTGACCTTTTCATAATTTCCTAACCTTGAGAACCATGGTGATGGGTACTGGGCAGCGACAAAAAATATGGGGCAAGGAAGCAACACAATCAGACCCTGGCTTTATGATGGTTCTAACAGTGTGGGCAGGAAAATCTCCCCATTGCTTTTTTTTTTTTTTTTTTTTTTGCTTTACAAAAAAATGAAGTATAGTTGATTTACAGTGTTGTGTTAATTTCTGGTGTACAGCATAGTGATTCAATTATACATATGTATATATTCTTTTTCATATTCTTTTTCATTAAAGGCTATTACAAGATATTGAATACAGTTCCCTGTGCTATACAGTAGGACCTTGTTGTTTATCTATTTTATAGGTAGTAGTTTGTATCTGCTAATCCCAAACTCCTAATTTATCCCTCCCCTGCCGCTTTCCCCTTTGGTAACCATAGTTTGTTTTCTATTTCTTTGAGTCTGTTCCTGTTTTGTAAATAAGTTCATTTGTGTCATTTTGTTTAATTCCACCTGTAAGTGATAACATATGATATTTGTCTTTTTCTGTCTGACTTACTTATTGAGGTAATCTCTAGGTTCATCCACCTTGCTGCAAATGGCATTATTTCATTGCTTTTGGGATACATGGGCCACTCTCTGCCACTCCACCAGCCTCACTCTTCTGCTGCCCTCCCTTGGCCCTCTGCCGTCTACTTACACCAGCCTCCCCTGGGTTCATCTTACCTGCTAAGCGCCCATGTGGCTCAGGGCCTTTGCACTTGCTGTTATTTTTCTCTAGAACCTCTCTCTCTTCCTTTCTTACACCCTCCCCTCATTCTCAGCGTTTGTTCAGATCCATCTTCCTTTTCCTTCCAAACATATCCGATTCCCTGGGAGGCACAGTTTGCTCAATTGGAACACACACTGCGGTGTTTAGTTATGGATTTGTGTGATGATGTGTTCCATTTCTGTCTCCCCTGTGCAAATGTAAGCTCAAGGATGGCAGAGGAAGGAGGGAGGGAGGGAGAGGGGAAGCGAGTGAAACTTGTGCGTTAGCCATGGAGCTGGGCAGCCTCAGATAACATGGAAAAGTTTACGGTTCCTTTTGGGCTCCCTGAACAAACAGCTCCACATATCACCTGATGAAAGGAACGAGCAGGAAGGGCCCAGTCCTTGTTGAAATATTGGTAAAGATATATATCTGGCGGCATCCGTGCACACATAAAGAGGCACATTATCTCCCCCGTTTGCAATGAAAAACCGCAGATGCTAATGGTGGCGTTGCTAGGTTGTTCTGCCAAGCGTGATTTTCTGTTTCAATTACCGCCATGGTGGTGATTTAGCAGCCAGACCGTCTGAGAGAGGCTCCTAAGAGGTTGGAGAGTAACTGCTGATAGGAAGGAGATGGCCTGGGTTTCTCTGTATTTGTCTCTCTTTCTGTCTGTCTATTTCTCTCTGCCTCTCGCAGTGTAACAGGCAGCTTAGCCTTCGTTGTCCACCCAAATAGACCATCCAGGTTCGGCTGTGGCCAGGCCATCACTGTAGATGGTTGGTTGGGGAGCCATGCCACGCAATCTAGGTACACTGGGCACTTGCCGCTGCTCTAGAGCAGGGCGAGGTGGTCTACAAGGGATCTCGTAGTCACCAGCATATAGCGAGCATTTATCGTACAGCAGTACCCAGCACATCCATGCGCCTCCTGCCAGCTTGCCCCTGACCTGATCTCATTCCTGCCTCACAGCAGCCCTAGTGGCCCCTCTTGTTACTGCCACCCCCACTTTACAGCTGAGTTCACTGAGGCTCAGAGAGGTTTTAAATACGTTGCTTAAGGTCAAGTTGCTCTAACACAGCAGAGCAGGGACAGGGACTTGGCCAAGACAATCTGATTGTCCTGCCTGAGCTCGTAATGTGGTCCTGCACCGCTGGTTATGGGAATTCTCCTGCCCTCCCAGCAGCCGGGACTCCCATCCTTCATCCTTGCGTTCCTGTCATTACTCCCCTGGCTCTGGCTCTTGTGCCCTTGCAGGTTGTAGGGTGACTCCCAGGTGTGGAGAGAACTAGTCAAGCTGGATGGAGATAAGATGGCATTCTTCCCCTTCCTGGACCAGCACTCAGGCCACAATGTGGGTGCTGGCTCCATGTCACTGCCTTACCCTTGGGACCCCTGAAAAAGGCTGCTCTGGCAGCTGGTGGGCTGGAGAATTCCCATAATCTCCTAAGGATAGACCTTTCATACAGATCTGCCTGGGAAAGGAGGCCTTGCAATAACGATCTCTTTCCTCTGTAGAAACCTCCACGGTTAAAATGCTCTCATTTATATTATTTCTGTGTGTAGTAAACGTTCTGAATCTTGTCCCCAGTTTTATGGGGCATGGGGGGCAGTAGGGGTGGCATTTAGTGAGACTTCCTGAACCCTAGACCACCGTCTCAGTAATGCCCTTGAAACCTACAGCCCAGTTGTGCCCCCTGACCTCTGCTCCTCTAGCCCCTCCATCCACAGTATAAGCTCCTAATGCCTATGTTGGATCTCTTCTGCCTGAAATACCTGGAGTGGCTTCCGTTTCCTGAACCTCAACTGATAAACCCCATTTTTAGTCAAAGACCCTGGTCCTGCAGCTTTTCCTTCTCTTTCTGAGGCTTCTTCTGTGTCTTTCCCAACAGCATATACCAAAAGCCTTCCATTTTTTTGCAATTTAATTTGAGTTTCTTTCCCTTGTAACTAAAGACTCATGGTAACTCACCTATGTTCTCTCATTTAATAATCCCAATACGTTTTAAAGTGGGCATTGTTAGTCCCATTTTGTAAGTTTTGTAAGGAAACTGAGGCTCAGAGAGGTTAAGTGGGGGGCTCTGTTAGCTCTTATGGTACCTTGTGTGAATTAGAAAAAGGAGCCTCGTCTTGGAAGATGAATTTCAAAATGGGACTCGCTCAGCAGATGAATTACAGAGGGGCGCTCCTTCCTCTGGGTTGTTGGGGCCGCAGAGCCAGAGAGCTCAGCTCAGTGAGCAGGACATGGGCTGATTTCAGCCCCCCAGCCCCCTCCAGGCCAGGCACATGTGAAGGACAAAACCTACACAGATGTGCATCACCGCCCTAGTTAAGGGTCTCGCTCAAGGCCACACAGTTCTGAGTGATATGGCTGGGTTCCAGACCTGGCTCTCTCCCTCATTTTTCAGCTATGCTGTGTTGTTGGATGATGATGATCTGACTTGTCACTTAGCATTTGTGTGTTTTTGTGCTGTTGCTTAATGTTTAATGTCTATATGTGTATATTTTATTTATTTATTATTGGAGTATAGTTGATTCACAATGTGTTAGTTTCGGGTGTACAGAAAATTGAATCAGTTATATATGTGTATATTTATGAATATCTCTTCTTAGTGCCTGCTGGTACTATCCCCCCACTTAGTAGCTGCTCAGTGCTTACAGAATAAATGAATAAATGTTCTATTTCCTTGAATAGACTGTAAACACATGACGGGCAGGGACTATGGCTTAGGTCCCTTTGACACCCTTATGCCTGGCACTAAGCCTTTTATATATTAGTCTCTCAGTAAAGATCTCTTGTTAATAGTGAGGATGATTGTATAGTACAATTGCTAGCTGACTTTGTGCTGCTGTGTCATGAGGTTCACTTGAGAAAGTTACATGGAGGATGTGAAACCCGACTGAGCCTTGAATAAGATTTCCTGAGGAAAACAGGAAAGGTATCCCAAGTTGAAGGAATGGCCTGGACAAAAGTGAGAAAGAAGGATGAACACGGTGGGGTTAGAAGTAATAGTAAGATCAGCCCACATAAAAGAGAGGATGTGTGTTGGGGGAGTGGTTAGAAATAAGATTGGCTGAAATTAATCCCAATGCCACATCCAGCTCCACCATATGCAATTAACCCAGACCTCTGTTTACCGGAGGAATTTGAAGCAAAGGCCACAAAACCAATACATCACAGTTCCCCCAGGGACTCTAACCGCAACCGATGACATGAACAACCATCAGCGTTCTTCAACTCTGAGAACTTAGAGAGACCAATAGCCATAAAAGACATCCTGTAATTAAAACCAGCAACCACTATCCATCTAGCATTTCAGGCTCTGCTGGAGAGCGAACAGTGGTGGGGAGGAAAATGAAGGGAGGGGACACATGACGTATGTTTGTTGGTCTCATTTGTTTTACAAACTCCAACCAGCCTCTGGCCATATTTTTTACCTCTGATATACTAAGAGCCTTGTCCTTTGTCATATAAATTTCTCATGATATAAATGTGGGTGGTAAGATTAGATACGCTGGTTAGGACCCTGACTGCAATAGTAAAGAACATTTGGAGATCAGTTTAGGTCTTGAAGGAAGCATATTGCCAACAACACTAAGGAGCTCATCTTCCCAGCAAGTAACTTCTGTGGTTTGGTGCCCAAAACTGCACGCCTCGGTGTCATCCAGGGTTGTCCTCAATTTGCCCGTCTGTGAAACAGAGAGAAACAAACCCTTTCTCTAAACAAGGGAAGCAGTGTGCGGCTCCTGAGATCGGTCCTGTTATGCCAGTGACAATTAAGGAGTGACCATAAGTGGCTATCCCTTTCTCACCGTCCCTTCATTAGTATCGCAGTCTGGCATCTCCTGGCTAATGACCTGTAAATGGTAGGTGAGACTGGGGAGCAGCTAGGGATTAGAAGCCAGCTCTGGAAATAGGAGTCGGGCATTGTGTGTTCGTGCTTTGGGAATGTTCTGTATTCTCTCTGTTCCGTGGTACCTCTGCCCATCTTCACCTGCCTTGCCTCAGGTCCACTCCTTACCTTTTTTCCCTGCTCTGTTCTGTATCTTGGGGAGGCTGACACTCCAAGACTGTGTTTTCCCAGCTCCCATTTCAGCTGATTTCCACCTGACAGTTATTTGGAGGCACCCAGGGATACCAGGGAGCGGAAGGAAGGGAGAAGTTGGGATATTTCTCCTTACTCTCTGCTCTGGTTATGCCGCGTTGCATCTGTCCCCACTCCCTCCATGGCTTCAGCCCACACCAGCACATCTGCCGTGATTCCAGCTTCTGTTAGGCGATCCCCCTGCCTGGGCCCCATTAGTACCTCCCCTCCTGTTGCCCCTCTAGGCTCAGAGGGCTTCCTGCAATGGCTCATCTCTGGGGTTGCCTCACTAAACTCAGATTGCCTTCTTGTTCTCTTCCATCTCCTGCGGATCAAGTCCTCATGCTAAATTGTCTCTGTTATAAATACATAGGGTGGACATAAACACCTAGGACAGCCCCCAGTGGGAAGGTTTTAGTGCAGTGTCTTTATTACGACCTTCTGGTTGTAAGGGTAACCAGTATGAATCTTTGCCACAATTCTCAGGGTAAGAAATGTCATGTTTCTTTATGTTTCTCTAATCAACTTAAAACCAGCTTGATCCCCCACCTGCCTGGCCAGCTGGGGGTCCCTTATCAGACATCCCTGGGACTTATCCCCATCCTATGTATGAGACTCTCAGGTTCACCCTGTTTTTAGGGAATGGACAAGGATCTGGACCTTGATTCGCCAAGTTCCCTATTGTTACCATCACTGTTTCTTCTTCCCAACCCCGATGTCAAGTTCAGGTTCTCCATCGCTTATCAGAGACCACTTTTCTCGGTGGGCCACAGAAATACCCCTCCCAATAGTTTCTCCACTTGTAACAGCCTTGGCCACAGGGGGCCCTTGACAGTACATTCAGACTATCGTGTTTGGTGTCCAGCTTCCCTGGCACTCCTTTCAGAGTAGCAGCCCCTTCCGGGTTGCTGCCTAGGGCCACCCCAGCTTTGATGGAAGCCACCACCCTCCATCAGTCTCGCTGGGTCAGGCCACACCTACTCCTGCTTGACCCGACACCCACCACCTGACACACTGTCCAACTCCATCCCCCCAGTGGCCTGGAACGCTGGCCTCCAGCTGGAGGTCTGCGGGCTGGACAGTGCCCATGGCTGATCCTGTTTGGCGCCTCGGATGTTTTTAACATTTTTAAAATTTGCAACATTTTAAAATCAGTACATTTTACATGAAAATCTGAACTTCCCTCTTCTCTTGACAAATCAGAAAATTCCAGCTATAGTGACTCCACATAGCCTGATGCCAAGAATCAAGCAGAGCTGAATAGCAGGCGCCCCTTCAGAAGGGGCCCTTTCTCCTGGCTCGTTCCTTTCATGCCCCGCCTGCCCCCGGGCACCAGGTGCAACAGCTCCCGGTCAGCCCTTTGGAGCAAGGCCTGTTCATTCTTTCCTGATGCAGTGGTCCAGGACCCAAAAGCTTGGGTGGGGCTAGGGCTGGGGAGAGAGAAGACAAGCACCTCTGTGTGTGTGTGACTATTTTATTACTACAATTACAGTTTTTTAATCAAGTAATAACTTCTCATACTGGTTAGTTTATTATGAAAGTAACCGGAAACCACGCCATACCAGTTTAGGCAGAAAACGTGAATTTATAAGGATCCGGGGGTAACTCTGAGAACTCAGAGGTAAAAATGCTCATGGGTCTCAGGATGGAACCAGAACCAACTGGCCTTTAAAAGTCTGGACGGTCTTTTCATCTCTCATCTCTGGCCCTCCATTTCTGCTTCATTCTCTCCTTCCCTTTCCAGAATTCTCTCCTGCTTCTCTGTGAAAGACACCCCACTCACAACAGCCAGGAGCTCACATGAAAGATCCAGGCACCCCAAGAAAGTGACTCTCTTTCACTGGGTCCCACTACAAAATTCCCGAGGAAGGAACTTTGATGGGCACCCATGGCAAACCAATCACTGAGATCCATGGCAGGGGCCGCCCATAACCACGTGTTACAAAATGACACTGGACTCAGAGGGTGCGGCCCTTAAGGGGAGATGGTTGTGAATGGGGCGGACCCTCAGGAAATGTCCATTATGGATGACACTGAAGCAAGAAGAGAATGAAGCCGTCATCCCACCCTCCTCCCCACCTTGCCCCTCACAGCACATATGCCAGTGGTGAGGGGCACTTGCTTTAGAAGCTTCCGTGGTCTGAGAATCTGGCACAGAAAGTGGCACCAAGAGCAAGCCATAAAAAATTCATTAAATGCCGGCCTCCCCGTGAGGGAAGCGATGCCAGAGCTCCTTCATGCTCATCATTAATTCAGACCCAGGCTGGACTCTTTGGCTCAGAGCTTTCAGCTTAAAACAAATGAGCTTGGATGCATAGCCAGCCCATGGTTGCCCGCAGGTGATCTATGATGACTCTGGCTTCTGTCTGGCACACCCTCCTTTCCAAGTTATTGCCGGTAACAGATTCTCCGCAGCCCTAACGAGCCCTTGGAGGACATTTGGGGCTCTGGCTTTGTAGTTAGCACCTTTCTCTGCTTAATTACAGTGTTACGGATATCTCTACACCCTCTGTTTACTGTCCCTGCTGAGATGCTTGCTCAGAGCCAAATGCCACCTGCCTGGCTCCAGGGAATGTTCAAGATGAGACCTTTCATCAAGCAGAGAATAAGCGTCTCCCCCCCAGGGAGAAGTGGCTGGGAGGAGACCAGCAGGGCAGGCACCAGGTGGAAAAATTGGCTCTTGGTTCTCTGCCTCTCCAGTGTCAGGTCTTTCATGAGAAGCTTTCTTTTGTTCTTAGAACAAAAAGAGTAGCTCACATTATTGAGCCCTTACTTCGAACCTATCACTTTGTTTGGTGGCCAGCCTCAAAGATAGTCCCTGATGGCCAGCCTCAAAGACAGTCCCTGATGGCCTTGCTTCCTGTAACCCATATCCTCGGGTAGTCCCTTCACATAATGAACCAGAGCTGACCCATGTGGTCAGCACAGTAGTACTGAAGGGATGATATGTAATGGCTGAGGGTAGGTCAGAAAGGACATTGAAGCTTCTGCCTTGGCCCCTTGGATAGCTTGCTCCGGAGGAAACCAGCTGCCATGTTGTGAGGACACCCAAGCGGTCCTCTGGAAAGGCCAGGGTGCAGAGGAACTGAGGCCTTCCACCTCCAGCCAGCACCAGCTTGCCAGCCACATGTGCGTGAGCCATCTTGGAAATGGATGCTTCAGCCCTGGTCAGGCTTTCAAAAGATCCTAGCTCCCAGAGTAAGTCTTCCAGCGGAGGCCCCAGACATCATGAAGCAGAGATGAGCTGTCCCAACTATGCTCCATCTGAATTGTCCACATGAACTGTAGGATCCAAAAAATGATTATCGTCATTTCAGGTCATTAAGTTTTGGGATGGTTTGTTACATAGTACTAGACCACTGACATGCCCCATTTGTGTGCTATGGCATTATCTCATTTAGTCATCACATTGGCTTATCAGATAGATGTCAATCATTTCACAAGAGAGGGAACTGAGGCATAGAAATTTTCTTGCCAGCCTAGTCCATGTAGCTAGATACCAGTTTGGTTGATGTTCCATCCATATGCCCTCAGTACTCATCCTTCCAGTCCTTGCCAGGTCCTTCTGCGAGTACCTGCAACTCTCCATCTGAAAGCTTTCTCTCCACCCTGACAAGGAACAGGTCAGAATTGCTAGGGTTTAATGCTTCCAGAGCAGCCCTCTGCTACTGAAGCACATGACTTAGAAAACTCAGCACCTCGCTTCCTTACCTTCTAGGTAGCATCAATCTTCGTCCTGTTTTCCAGGGTCTCCCGGATTCCCTAATGGGATAGAGCCTCATTTGCCCATAGTGGCAATTTGATTGATAACACACTTTATCATCTGCCACCTTCCCTCCCCTGTTACACTCCCCACTCCCCAACAGTACTCTTGGTCGCCTCCCAAGTTCACTCCTTTGCATTCAGATCCTTGTCTCAGGGCCAGCCTCTGGAGGGACCCAACCTCAGACAGCTAGGAACTGGCAGTGCTGGCTCCCAAGCTAGCTCGCGGAACCGTGACACCATTGAGCCTGACTCAAGTCAAACTCCTTAGCATCAGAGATTCTAATTTTCAAATGCAAATAGACCTAACACCTAATAAGACTTTGCAGTTATGTGCTATTTGGGAGTAGCCACATTTGTGATCTCTCCATTCACATAAATTATTGAGAATTCACTAAGTATGTAGGAGGCAGGGGGATATTATTCAACGTTGGTTTGTTCTCCTCCGGAGCACCAGCTAGGCAGGCTTGTGCTTAACTCTGGCTTCATGTTTCCAGGGCCAAAGGGATGGAGTTCGCCCAGAGAGTAGAGCTGATTCCTCTGAGTTTCAGCCAAGGATTCCTCCCGTCTTAAAGGGTTGTGAGCTGGAGCAGCCCAAAGCCCTGGAGAGCAGCGATGAGCAGTTGCCACATCAGTCAGCTGGAACAGAACCGCCCAGGCTCATTTTTCTCCTTCTCATTTGCTCTTTGAAAGCACCAGTGCCTTTGGCAGCTTCAGTGGGGCTGACCAGAAAGCCAGAGGCTCTGAAACAAAATCCGCCTGGCTCAGGAGAAAGCTCCAAGCTTTGCATCCTCCTCTCCCCACCTCAGCCCTGGTGCCCCCCGTCCTCCTGCCCACCCACTTCCCCCAGCAGAGCTCAGGGCTCCCCTCTCTAATTCAGGGCCAGTCTCACTTCTCACAGACCCGCCTCTCTGCCGGCATCTCTCCCTGCCAGCGAGGTGCAGAGGATTGGAGCCGTCCTGTCCGACACTTCCTCCTAATGCCACTTCCCAAGCCTCCCCAGGAGTGCTTTTCCCCTTTTCTTAAAAATGGAAAGAAGTGAATAGGAAGGAAAGTTTCCATGGAAGGTGTCTCTGCAATGGGTCCATCATTTGAGTTAGCATTTCCTGTACCATCTTCCACGGGCTCCCTGGTGCCTGGAGAGACGGTAATAGGTGTTTTAAAGTCAATACGTTTGGGAAACACAGCACAAGAAACCTCTTCCTGAAGATTAATAGTGCGTATCAGCGTATTAAAGGCTCAGATATGTCCCATCGTCAAGAATTTTTACCCAGTACTTTCCAAAGATATATAACAACACATTACTCCCACTTTTAAAAACAGAACACCTCTTAACATCTGATCAAGCACTCACGTTCCACCAAATAGCTTAGCAATCGTTATCCTAAATCTTACAATTACCGCCTGCAAGAGGATTTTCCTGATCCCATTCATGCTGAGCATCTTATGTTTGTGAGATAATAAAACAGACAAGGCCATTGTTCTCCAAGTACCTGCCGACATTTCCAGAAGGTTAGATGAACACATGAGTGTTAGGTAAAGCATAAAGTATCACAGGTGTCTGTTACGACGACTGCTTGTAAACTCTCGACTGTAGTTTTGTTTATAAGGATTGCTAACAAGGGAGCTTCTAACAGCTGTGGCAGGTTGGGCACCAGAAAGCGGACACTGAGATGCAGGACATGCCAGCTGTGTATTAGGAAGTGCTCTTGGTGTCAGCACTTGAGGAAAAGAGAAGGAAACAGGATTGGGCAGAGAGAGAAGTTGGGCTCCGATGGGGTGGTTTAAGCCAACCCCACGGGGCATGCTGGAGCTTGGCTGGCCGTCCATTCAAAGTCGACCTTAGTTGGCGTGAATGGGGAGAGGCCTTTACCTCCCTACCGGTTACTGGATTCACCCACTCCTGGAAGGCTACATGGCAGTTCCTACACTGGGCTAGCTGAAGCCCTGGGAGTCAATTGTTCATTCCCGAAGGGGGACCTGGGTGGCACGTCATCATGTTCACTCAGTGACCTTCCACGACATTCAAAGAGATGAGTGTTCCATGCCTGACCCCTCTGAGAGTATCAATTGGCAGTCCCATCACTGAGCCTTTATTGATTTGGGGAGTTGATTAATGTCTTGCCTTAAACCGACCTTTCAATGTTGAACAGGTGAATTTGCAGAAAGACTCCAAATCAAAGGCTCGCTTTGATGTGTGCTCGTTAGGGAATGCTGGATCGCCCCGGCAGTGGAGCCGTTGCCCTCTCAGCTGGCTCAGGGCTTCCTGGAGGTTTTCTTCCTTCCAGAAGGGTTTCTGTCCCCTTCTTTGTAGGTAGTCGTGCTGGGTCTTCTCCAGCTTTGTCCACTCTGTGCTGTGCCTCAGGAGGGGCTGACCTCTGTGGGCTGCAACAGTGGGCTCCCCCTTACCATCTAGCTTCTGTTTGCTTTGGCCCATGCAAGGCACCAGTAGGAGAATGGTGGGGGTCTCAGAGAGAGGTTGGGGTGCTTCCTCATCTCAGCTCCCTCCGTGCCTAGCCAGGGCCAGTTTCTGTTCCTTTGTCCAAGGCTACCGCTCCTGCCAGCCTTCTCTCTTCACACTGCAGCTCTTGTTGATTCCAGTAACTCCTCCTTCCTGGATCAGGCATGGGTATAAGGGAAGGGAGGCAGCCTCCCTCTACTGTTGGCTGGGATGTGCTTCATTGTTTTCTCAACTATTTTAAAAAGCACGGTGTCCATTCATAATCAGTAAAACTCTGCTTTACATGCCTCTCCTGCTCAGCCCTCCCATCATGTCATTCTCAACAAATGTTTGTGGAAAGAAGGGAAAAATGTCTCTGAGCTCACATCCCTCACTTCCAAAATGGGGGTAATAACCTTCCTAAAAAGCTCCTAAAGTAGGGTGTCATTGTTACCACAATTTCACAAGGGTGGAAATTAAGGCTCAGAGAGGCTAAGGAACTTGCTCAAGGTCACACAGCTAGGAAACAGCAGTATCAGAACACTCTAGGGGTCTTGATACTGCACCACAGTCCCCTACCCTTCAAGACCAATACAGAGAAACCAGTGCACCTTTCAACTGTAGGGAGTTGAGATTTCTAAGGCCAGAGAGATACAGTGTTTTGTTTTTGTTTTTTTTTTAACTCTTCTCTGAAAATCTACAGCAGAAGTCTGTCCTTAAGTCCCCCTAGGGACTGGGTAGAAACATTCCCCTTCTCATTCCCGACATGGCCCCGGAAGTCCATTATCAGGCGGACCCTTGGCCTGTCCTTGCAGTCATTCCAAGGCCTAACGTGACCTCCCTGCAGTTCTGATTTAAACGATGAGTCACTGGGCTATTGAGAGGTGGCAGAACGCATGTGGTTCATAATTTGAGCTCCACCACTTGAAGAGGAGTACATTTCTAAACCTCCCAGAGCCTCAGTTTCCTCACCATAAAAATGGGAAAAAATTTTTACTTCACAAGGTGACAGTGAGAGACAACTGAAAAAGCAAAACAAAGACAAAAATCCTAGTAAACCTAGTACAGCGCCGGGTGCCCAGGAGCTGCTTGGTAAATATTGAATCCCATCGCCCTCACCCCGCAGGATGTCCCCACCGCTCCCCTGAGGTCAGCAGAGCATCCTGTCCCAGGTCGGGTACCGGGAGGGAAGCAGGGTCTCGCCTCTGATTTACAGCCTGGCTTTGCCCGTTGCATCACAAATCAGCCAAGGTGTGGAAGGAAGGTATGTCAGGCGCTGGTGTTCCCGGGGGCACGTTCTGGCAGGTCAGGGCACCGCAAGCGAGGCTTCAGGAATTCCAGTGCGCGGCTCAACAGCGCCTTGTCAAACAGGACAGCCACCATCTGCTGTGAATTACCTCGAGCCACCGAGAGTGAAACCATTCACAGGAACTCATTCTGCAAGGGAGTCAGCAATAGAAATGATCAGGAGGAGAAAAGCCCAGCCTTTGGGGGGATTTTGTACAACGAATGCCAAGCATTTCCTTGTTCACAAGGCCCTGACAGGCTCCACGGGTGGAGACGGAGGGGTCCAGAAATTGGTGAATTAGTTATAAATGATGATAACCTGCTCACACTGGCTACTGGGGTCAAGTTTAAGGAGATACGAAACCACCAGGCTTATGATGAGGTGGGAAGCAGGCGCCTCTCAGAAGTAAAAGTCTAGAGTCTTAAGTTTGCCATTAAAGTAACTAAACTTACGACTCATCTCTGTTTCTTGATTCAAAGAAGGAGAAATACTGGAATGGCAAGAAGCCAGCCCATGTTCACTCCTGGTCTCATCAGGGCTGGGCTTGTGCATGTCTACTACGGCCCCAGGCCCTCTCTTTTCCCAAGACGGAAGGAAGCCAGTTCTCGGAGGTGGATGTAGATGAACTGGCCAGAATCCTGACTTGTCCACAACCATAAGCAAATTCTTAAGTCTTTCCCATTTATACTTGGCTCTTCTTCTGTTCCGAGTGTGTGAAGTATTGCATCCTTGGCAAGGAGTTTTCTAGACCCTCTTTTAGTTTCCTGACTATTCTGAGCTCAGTCCTACCCTAGGGCTTTGGAACGTTCTGCTCCCTCGGCCCCTCTTTTAGCCCTGGACCCCTTTTTTGGCCGAGTTTCTCTCTTGATCTTCAGATCTCAAATGTCATATCCACATTCATGTCTTCTCAGACCCTCCCACCAGCTCACTCACACTCATCAGTGTCGCCCTCTGGTGATACTCTCTGCCTTTCTTGTGAGTTCATTGCAAATGGAATGGCCGGTTCATTTGTGGAATTACTGGATGTCGGCCCCTTTGACTAAACCTATGCTCTGCAGGAGCAGGGGGTGTGACCTTCTCTTCCCCACTTTATCTCTGTTGTCCATCAGATGGCTCAGAACAGGTAGGAGCTCGCTATGTTTTTTGGTGGTTGTTCTGTTGAATTCATAAATCCTCCAAATAGCCTTTGTCATAAGTATCTTCATCTTTCCCAAAAAGACACGGGCTCAGACATGGCAAGGGACAAAACTGGGAAGCTGCGAGGCCAGGCAGGGCAGTTGTCAGACGCAGAAGCCTGCGCTCTTTCACGACCCTGTGCTGCTTCTCATTTTCAAGATCCGAATCCCCACGAGTGGTCAGGATGTCCACGCACGCACAAGGCATTTTCCTTTGGATTCCAAGCCCCGTAGCAGTGGAGGTTCTCAATCTCAATATACTAGTTTGCAAACTGGTTCCAGTCACCCCAAGCTCAGGCACCCAGGGAGCATGTTCAAAGCCCAAAGAGCCGGTCCTGTTCACAAGGATTTGCTCAGTGGGGTTGGGTGAGGCTTCAGGACCTGTCATTTTACCAAGCACCCCTCAGTGATTCTGCTGCAAAGCCAGTGCTTTAGGGGATGTGGTACCTGCCTGATTTTTCTGTTTTGAGGGTGATTACCTGGAGGAGGCTGATGGAAGGAAATCTGAAGCTTGCAGTGAAGAAAAGCTAAGCCGACCTTTTTATTCGGAGGGAAATGCGGCCTGCTCCAGGAAGACAGCAGGAGGGCGTCTGAATTGTTCGAGTTGCTAGGCTGAGGACAGGTTCTTTCCCGCTTGCCTTGGCTGCCAGTGTCTCGGAACAGGTGGACCTCACAAGGAGGCTTATGGGCTCCAGAATCAGCTTGTAAATAAGTCATACAACACAGCTGGGTCTCTGGCCTCATAAATATTGACCAGCTGTGATTAAATCGTCCCCTCTGTGTCACATTATCTAGTGCGAAAGCTCCTTTATTAGGGTATTAAATAACCAAGAGGCCGTGCCTGTTCTAAACAGCCACTTACCTCGTGAAGTACAACGTTCTGGCCAGGTGACGTCTAACTGGGCAGGTAAGAGGGAACCACCAATTCCATTAAACATGTTATTCATTGAGCACTTGCTACATGCCAGACATTAAGCTAGGTGTTGGTATGGTGTAGTGAAAATGAGGTATTTTAAGGAGTCAGAAAATATGGAGCCAGAGAGCTGCTGGGAGAAGCCTTCCTTTGAAGATGCTAAGTGTGTCCATTTCCCAGGTGTAGAAATAAATGAAGGCTATGTGGGAGCAAGCAGAGTTTGGTATAGCAAGGGAGCCAGCCTCCATCTCTTGCATTTAACAGAGACCCAAAGACAGGCCCAAGAGAAGGAGAACTTTCTAGTGGGGAAAAAAGAGAAGACTTCATGTACGTCCAGACTGGAGGCCAGTGGCAGGGGACGCTATGGATGGGTAACTAGAAGCAGGGCATCCTATGTGATTGGTTAGGATGCATATTTGGTTTTCTCTTGGTTGGTTTTTCCAACTTGGAAGCCGGGGGAAAAGATACGGAAGCTGCCAGTTATTAGTTGGGTCCTGGCCATTTGGGGCCAGCTGTTACAGGAGTTATTTTTTGGCTTGCTGGACTAGTTGCTAAAGATGATAGTCGAATTTTCTGGGCTAGATGCTGTGGATGGAAGGTTGGCTTCAGGTTGTGGGTCAGAGTTCTATTTCAATAGATAGTCCGGCCTTTGTCCATTTGTATATTCAGTCTCTCGTAGGGCTGCCCTAACAGTACCACACACTGGGTGGCTTAAAAGAACAGAACAGAAATGTGTAATCTCATAGATCTGGAGGCTGAGACCTAAAATCAAGGTGTCAGCAAGACCCTCTCAACTAGCTTCCAGTTGTTACCAGCAGTCCTTGTTCCCTTGGCTCGAAGCTGCGTGACTTCAGTCTGTCTCCTTGGGCCCATAGCCATCCTGCCTCTGGGCATCTGTGTCTTCACATGGCCTTCATCTCTGTCTGTGTCTCTCTGTCTCCTCCTCTTCTTATAGGGACACCAGTTGTGCTGGATTAAGAACCCACCCTAACTTAAGAATGACCTCATCTTAACTTCATAAGATCTACAAAGACCCTGTTTCCAAATTAGGTCACACTTAGAGGTACCAGGTATTAGGACTTGAACATACGTACTGGGGGAAACAATTCAACCCATAACACAGGGGTTACAGGAAACAATGCAGAGTTGTAAATGCTGCGATGGAGATGAGAACTGAGGTCAGGCAGGAATTTGATCACTGAAGGCCTTATGTATCAGCCTCAGGAGCTGAATGTTGGTAGGGGGCTGGTTCATGGAAAGGTATTGGACAAGGTGAGGTCCAGAGCATCACTTCTGGCAGCAGGAATGCAGCAGGCAGAGCGGCATAGCTTCTAAAAGAGGAGGCTCCTTTTCATGCACTTGAACTCCTCCCTGTTGGGATCCTGATTTATCATTGTCGGCAGATACCCACCCTCCTCCTCCCTGTAAAATACTTAGAGTCCAGTCTGCAATCCTGTATCTGAATTTCCAAAATTTCCAAAGTCCAGGAAGCTCTGGAACCTGAACTTTTTTTTTTTTTTTTTTTTCCATTTGATGGCCAGACTTGAACCTGACCTAAACTTAACTGAGTTGCAAAGCCCTGACCTCATCTGGTATGAGGTTATTTATGGTCTATTTAGTTGGTGTGAATAGTTCTGTGTTTTGCTATGCAGAAATATTAATGGTTTTGATGAAAGGTGTTAAATAATAGATGGTAGGTGTACAATATACAATTTCTAATATTAAAAAATTCTAAATTTCATAATATTTCTGTTCCTGGAGTTTTAGGTAAGGGATTATAGTCCCTGTAAGGAAGCAAGAAGGTCTGAATACTGCAGGAAAATTTGCTCTAACTAGGAGGTTGCATTTAGAGATTGTTTTAGCAGATGAAAGGAAAATCTGACTGCAGCAGACACTAAACTTATGAAACCTATATTTCAATGAGTCACCAAAGCTATGAAATAAATAGGCTAAGAGAGAGTTTTGCTACCTTTATGGATGATAAATCAATAAGGGGTTAATGAGAAAGGCTTAGGGCTACCCAGGACATCCATTAATTATATGAAGTTAATGTCACAGGTAACAACTAGCATCTATTTCCAGGCCAGTGGCATTATTATTATTAATAATAATAATTTATATTTATAAATGCATTAGAGTGTATCAGGTGTTTTTTGAAGTGCTTTCTCCTTTCATTCTTGTAACAACCAAGGTGAATGGATGTATTGGCATTTCCCAGTCTACAGCCAAGGACCCCAGGCTCAGAGGAGGTAGTTGACTCATTCAAGGTCATTGAGGCAACATTTACATACAGGGACCAGGCCAGGTCCTTCTGTTTCTGGATCTGTGGTCTGAATTTCAGCAAGCAATAACATTCTTAGTTGAAGGGTGACAAACTTAAACAAAACTATCTTCTACCAAGGGGCCGGTATAACAGATTTCATCTCACAAGCTGCGAGATGACTGTAGCTGAAAGACACAGTCAGTTGCAGATTTTCAAGCTGATTCTAGATTTCATAAAGACTGTGGATCGAGTGAGAGGTTAAAAATCTGGGGATCTTTTTTAAAAACATAGATCCCTTGGCCCCATTTCCTAAGGATTCTGACTTGGTAGATCTGGAGCCACGCTTGGGAAACTGTGTTGTTTTAACTTAGTAATAAAAATCTCCAAATGGACTGCAGAGTAAGGAGGACAGTAACCTCCCCCAGCTTCGACAGCCTTCAGCATTTTGTCCTGTTTGTTTCCTCTCTTCCACGCAAGATCTTCTCCATCCAGGTGCATTTTGCCCTTCTTTGGGCCTCAGAAAGGGTGAACTCAACAGCTGTGTTCACAGGGTTTCCTTTGCCCTTCAGCTGCCAATAGCTTCCAGCAGGGACAGACGAGTCAGAAGAGAGCCAGGTTGGGCTGTGCATGTTCCTGGCTCCCTCTTGGCGCATTGGCAGTGGCTGTGTTCCTCCTCTCCAGTTACAGCTCATGGCAGACAGCCTTCTCTGCTACCATGCCTCTGCTATAGGTCTTTAACCATTCCTGTCCCTTGCCACTTCAAGTCAGGTCATTTTCATACCAGTGCTTGCTTCATCCCTTAGTGATGTCCCTAGACTTTGCATACAACCTTAGAAACAGTAGATGCTCCCCAATGACCTTCACTGCATGTGCCAGTATTTCCTGTGGAGGCTCTTCCTCATAGATACCAACCCCTCTTTTTACTTATGCCTGAATATCCTGGAGTAAATCACTATGCGTCACAAACGCCACTATCACATTCAGCAGAACAATAACACCCTAAATGCAATGACTAGCAGGCATCTGTATACTTTAAATGCCCCACTGGTGACTCTGATCGGTTCCGTTTGGAGATCACTGGAGTAGCACACTTTTGAGGGGGTCTTTGCAACTCAACCTGCCTCTTGAATATGCAAAGAATATCCCAGTTTATAGATTTGAGTCAGTCTCCACCTGGTGGCAGGAAAGCTCGCCTGGACTGTGGGCTGGTAAATTACAACCTGGTCCTGTCGGCAAGATGAAGTTGCCATGGAAACTGCCTTAGAACATTTAGGATGTGGTTTGTGCACCTAGGTGTGGATATACCAGTAGACCAACAAAAAGATCAGTTGGATGCTGAACCAGTCTACCTAAGTACGTATCTTCTTTCCTCCAGGAGTGGGATGACCACCCACAGGACCAAAGAAGACAAATCATTATTCCACCCAAGCATGGGAGCATTCCCTCTCCCAAGTCTCTCAAAAGAAATCTCTCCCAATGTTTATCTTAAGGAGTCATTTTCCTTTCTTGAATCTTACCTTAGACCAAACTTTTAATTACACATTTTTAGTCTTTGAACATTTGATTAACTTTTTCAGGTTTGAGATCAAAAACATCCATTAGCCACTCTTTGGGCCTCTCTTAGAAAGAGGCAAGTTGTAGAATTTTTGCCAGTTGGAAAGGCAAGAGGTTGGCAAGATGAGATGTCCGGACCCCGCTCTGCACCTGAGAGGCTGGGTGTGTGAACGGGTCACTGCCTGTCTCTGGGACAAAGCTGTACCTCTGCCCTTATTCTTGGGACTTCAGTCTCAGTGAGTTTGAAGAAACCGTTTCATCCTGACTGTACTAAATTACAATCCTGAATGAAGAGCTTGTCCAGGAAAACTCCATTCAAATTGAGAGCTGCAGAAGTTGGCTGGGGATCAAAGCGCTTCTTTTTTTTTTTTTTTTTTAAGATAGTCACCTGGGGCATCCGACTGGGTATTTGATGGGTTGGTTCCAGGCAATGATTTCCACATTGACTCCTACATGAAAGCGCTTTCCACTGAGGCCGGTGATTTGTATTATTCTAGTTTTCAAAGCAAACCATTCAGGGACCAGGCTGCCAGCACCTAACTGACCTTCGTAGACTTCACTGGTCACCCAGCTGCACCACCATGCACTTTCCCACCAAAGAGCAACCTGGGATGTGCATAGATACAGATTTCTGCACGCAGGCCTTTGAGCAAGGAAATCGGGCAGGACTCCAGCTGTTGAGAGCATTTTGATGGGAGGAGAAAAGATCACCTATCAGCTAAATGCCAGCACGGCTGTTACCTTCACCCGTCCTTTCACTTCTTGATCAGCAGCTTTGCTGTGTCCATCTCTTCTACCCGGGCTGCCACAGGTTACTTGAGCTGTTGAACAGTAGCAGACTTGGGAGACAAGGAAGACTCTGGGCAAAGACCTGCAGCCTTGCAGGCAGTGAAGAGAGATCTCGTACCTCAAACCTGTGCGTATAGGATCCTTTACCTTTCAGAGGATGTGCAGAAGAAGTGAAGCAACAGTTACTTCAGGAGTTCCCCCTCCTGCAGAGGCAGGGACTGAGCCCGCTGCCTGCGCGAGGCTGATGGTAGGGGGAGCTTATCCAGTGTGGATTCCAGATGTCACAGCTAGACATCCTGAGTTAGGAGGCCTGGCGGAGCCTAGGGGAATCTGCATTTGTAATATGTCCCTCTCTCCTGTGACCAGCAGTTGCAGAAAACCAGCTTAAGTCCTTCCATCCTCTGCTGGTGAGCAGCCTTGAGTTTAGAAGTTATATGAGGGTCTGTGACTAGAAGCCTCTGAATTGGCTGGGCAAGTCAAAATGATTTATGGGGAAGATGTTGGTTTTATACCCTTTGATTGGGCCATTGAGGCACCAGACATCTGGATCGATTAGGAAAAGTGATTGCTTTTCTTTAAGATAACAGAAGGCCTCCATTAAAATGCAAACATTAGCTGAGCGATTAGAGATGCTAGCAGCCCCAAGGATGTAGTCAGAAGCAGGGAGAGGCAAACACTTAATGGTGAGGGATGCTGGCTCTGCTGGGCTGGAGTCTTGGCTCCGTGCTTAACTAGCTGTGAGACTCTCAGGCGAGTTATTTAACTTGGGTTGTTCATCTGTAAAATGGGAATTATAATAACAACCTCCCAGGGATGGTGTGAGGATTTTTTAAAAGATGGTGTATGTAAAGCAATTAGCTCTGTATACATCCCAGGCAATGCCGTGGGTCAGTGGTGTCTGTTCTGCTCGTTGGGTATTGACAGAGGAGATCAAGGTAACAAAGGATCTATTAATAAATACATTAATAGATCCTCCATTGCCCGACCCCCTCCCCAGCAGTCAATCCATCCTCCCCGAATTCCTATCTCTTCCCGCTCTACCCACTTTATAATTTTTTAGTGCTTCCTTATTGTCTTCATATTAAAATCCCACAAGGTCCTACATGCTTCTGCTTCTACTTAGCTTCTTATCTCATCAGTCAGAACCTCTGAACTTTAATATTCCAGTGTGGTTTCCACCCTCCTTAACTCCTTCCCACCTTTTCCCTCCTTCCCTCAGCCTGCAGTCCTCACCCCACACCAGCACTTGTCTCTTCCCAGTTACCTGACCCACTCCTACTCATCCTTTAAAACCGCCCAGGGGTTGCCTTCCTTGACCTTGACCTTCCCCTTCACCGTGGCTGGGGGAGGGCCCTTCAAAGTGCCCCTGGAGCGGCTAGGGGAGGGCCCTCTCTCCCAGGGCTCTGGCCTTGTGTTGTTAACGCCTCATCCATCCCAGCTCTGCAGCAGTGGTTCTCACTTTCCTGCTCATTACAATCAACTGGAATCTCTTTAAAGTCCCAGTGCCTTGGCCTTATCTGAGAACAGTTAAATCACTCTCTGGGAGTGGAACTCAGGCATCAGGACTTCTTAAAACCGATGATCTGAGTTCCAGGTATTCCAGTGTACAGCTGGGGTTGAAAAGCTGTGCTCCCGTTGGTGAGCATCTTAAGGGCATCAGAAGTGTGTGCAGAAGTGCCGACCCACAATGCTCAGCACTGTGACTCCTCACTGTGGTCTCCTGGGGACATCTGAATTCATGTGGGAAGGGGGGTTATTACAGTCAGGGACTTCCAGAGCTGTATCACCGTCGGGGAGAACAGGCTGTGCATAGGTGTTGGGGAGAGAGTGGAGATCAGAGCTGAGAACAAACTCCGGCCACTGTCCTGGGCAGTGAAAGGCTGGGGAGTATGAGTCAACTTGGCTGTAACCACATCCAGTACATTCAGACCTACTTGAACCTCGCCAGCTAGGAGTGCTTATGAAGGATGCGTGTCATATGTGATTGGTGGCTCTGACAGGCTTTTAGGCTTTTCTTCTGCTCTCCTAGGAAGGGCTGTGGGGTCTTTGAGTCCTGGCACATGGAGAACGGGCTCCCAGTGCTGTCCTGGGCACCCCATCTGGACTTCCTTTGGGACTGTGGGAGGTGGCGAGGGAGTTCTGTCCCTGTGAAACTTCCAGGGCCACCGAGAGCCCTTCCTGATCAGTCCTCCTCAAGCTGGCCTCCCTCCTGAGCCCTTCATCACTGGATCTTCTTTCTTGGCAAGAAAATCTAAAAATTAACAGAATTTAACCTGCCTCTTCTCTTCTAGGGCCTAGCCTGAAAGAATACACTATTTTTTACCCTCACCCTCTCTGAAGAGGACAAGCATGTCTTTGTGACATGGAACCTCGAGTTTCCCTTGTCCCAGGTTACAAGGCAAAACAACAAAACAAAACAAAACAAATCAAAACAAAACAAAACAAAACAAAACTCCCTCCCTCAGAGGCAGAGAGCCAGGCTCTAAGTAGGGGAGCATTTGATGGGGGGAGAGTTTGAATGTTCTGGTCAAGGAACTGGGGGTGCAGGGTCAGTGAGGTGTGAGGATCTCTGCCCCATCCCCCACTGGAGCCCTGGGAGGGGCAGGTCCCCTGCTGGGTGCAGTGGGGTGGGGGAGGGGGAGGGGCACAGACAGGTGTTCTCCCCATCCCTACCCTGAGCACTTTATTCACAAGTGCTGGCTTCTGAACCTTTTGAATCATTTTAGATTACCAGTTTGTTGTTTTTAAGATAGTGGAAAAAAGACCCTGGAGGAGGATGTGGGGTGGGGAAGTCTTTAATTCTATTTTGTGTGTATCTATTAAATATTCTGGTGGAGAGATGGAGTGGCTATAATTGGTAGTCCTTGCTTTGTGCTTATGGTTTAGACACTTTGTACATACAGTCATCCCTTGGTGTCTGCAGGGGATTGGTTCCAGAAGCCCCCTGGGTGCCAAAATCCATGGATGCTCCAGTCCCTTATATAAAACAGCATAGTGTTTGCATATAACCTGTGCAATCCTCCCTTTAAAACATCTCAATCCCTTATAGTACCAAATACCATGTAAATACTATGTAAATAGTTTTCCTGTGCATGGCAAATTCAAGTTTTGCTTTTTGAAATTTTCTGGAATTTTGGGGGGGGGAGTATTTTCCATCCACCGTTGGTTGAATCTGCCAGTGCAGAACCCGTGGCTCTGACAGGCCCACTGCCTGAAGTCATTTCATCCTCACTACAGTCCTTTGAGGTTGGTGCTTGCCACTCCTTTTCCAATTTAAGGAAAGCGAAGCACAGAAAAGTTAAGTGTTCAAGGTAGCATAGCTAATAAAAGGCCAGTTGTCACTTGGTTGTATTATCCTGGAGCTTTCATTTTTTCTTTTCTTTCCTTCTTTTTGTGGTGGTGGTAGTGATATAGGCATAGGGGCTGGAGGGATGTTATTTGGAACCACTGGTCCAGATAATCTCTGCTGAAAGGGTATAGATTGAGGAGTGGCAAGGGTCTGGACCAAGCCCTGGGACTCTCAAATTTAGACAGGAGAATGGAGAGGTGCAGGGGCCAGCGATGGGAAGCTGAGGAGGGACAGTCAGCACAGGAGGAGGGAATCCCGGGCAGCAGGGTGTTGGGGGTGTGAAGGGAAGGATATGTGTCCAAGAGGAGAGAGTGGCCAGTTATGTCTGAAGCTTCTGGACTGCCCAGTGAGATGAGGCCTGAGGAGTGATTGGGTAGCAAGGGGGACATTGTGTCCTTGACAAGAGTCGCTTCAGAAGAGGAGAGGGAACAAAGTCCAGTTTAGGGGAGGAGGGGGTGAGGAGGAGGTATCAGGGAAGACACGACTTCCCAGTGAAAACCCAGGGGCTGGTCTGGGAGGGCCATGTTGCCGGGCATCTTGTCCAGCCCTCTCCAGCCCTCTCCATCCCTCTCCAGCCCTCTCCAAGCAGCAGTGTAATTTTCCCCCCACAGAGGCTGTGGGCCATCTTTCGCCCACAAAGAGGCTGGAGTCCTGTTCAGTCAACAACCATGGTACTACTTAAAAAAAAAAAAAAAAAAAAAAAAAAGACTACCGTGGAGGTGAAAGCAGGATGTGAAGTACAAAAAATAGCAATAAAATGACAAGAACAGGATTAACACACAGCAAAGATCAATGAAGCCAAAACTGGGAAATGTATCTACCGGTGAATGGGAGTCTTCAAGGAATCTATCAGCAGCTCTTGAAAATGTGTATCTCTCTCCAGCAAACGTGTCATCGGAGCGTTCACAGTGTTGCAATGCAAGTGCCGATGGCTGGGCGCACGATAGATAGCCCATTAATACTCATGGATGGCTTTAGTGATTGGTATGTCCTGTATAATTAGCCCCAAAGATCCTCTGTCAGTGCGGTACAAGGAGGTGATGGAGCCAGTGTAACCTGGTCTGGGACCGGAGGGCCAGGCTCGGTCCTGAGGGCCACTGGCTCACTGTATGACCTGGATGTATCCCTAGACTACTCAGAGGCTCAGTTTATTTTCCTGTAAAATGGGAAGATAGTAGTTCAGTGTTTCCCAAAGTGATTTGTAGCAAACTTTAGTTCTTTGGAATGTTAGTGGGGTTTTTGTTTTTTGTTTTTTTGGTTGTTTGTTGTTGTTGTTGTTCTGTTTTTTAACCAGAAGTGTTAAGTGGTCAGATTTGGGCAATGTGGATTTTAAACAACTTAAACAAGATTTGTCAGAGCCTGTGGTATCTGGGCATTGTGAATCTCTAAGAAGTGAGATACAGTATACATTTGTTTATTAATTTGATCTCCATTATTAAGCATGGAGTCTGTGCCAGGCATTGTTCTAGCTGCTGGGAACATAGCAGTGAACAAAAGACCTAAATTCCTCTGCCAGAATGTTTGCATTCTAGTGAGGGAGCACAAGTGGATAATCAGTCAACAAAGACAGGCAATATGGTAGATGGTGCTAAATCCTATTTAAAAAAAACAAAACCCACAAACAGAAGACTAATGCAGTATAGGGGATGGAAGGCAGTACTGTCTTATAGGGAGAGATAAGACTTTGCTCCTTGATAAGGGCTTGTTTTGAGCGAGACCTGAAGGAAATAAAGGAAGGGAACATAGCTGATGTGGGAAGAGCAGTGATGGGGACTGGCCTAAGGTCAAGTCCAACCTCGACATAGGAGCCCTCCTCTTCGTAACTACACAGCCTCTGAGTTTGGATAGCCAGAGTCCACACAGCAAGAGCTAACTGCTACAGAGGTGTATTATGTCTTCCAAACTCATGTCACCAGGCAGATAACCTTCTTCTCCTTCTTCTCCTCTTTCTCCTTCGTCTTCTTATTTAATGTGATTCTCAAGATTACTGTCCCCCCGGAATAGATCATTTGAAAGTATGACGCTAATGACATGACAGGGGATGACATGGTGTAACACTCTGCACTGGACAAGAGGGAAAAGTGAAAAGTATAAATTATATATTGCCTTTTTTTTTTTTTACTGATTTTTTTAAAAGACCAGCTTTTGATTTATTTAGGAATGAGTAAGAAGATCACGAGCTAGCATCACTTTACTATCTGTGTAATGTTGGGCAATTAGTTGGCTTTTCTGTGCCTCAGCTTCCTCATTTGCAAAATAGGAATTAGACTGCTTCCGACCACAATGTCAAATGCAGGGATTAATTGATATAATTAAAGTGCTTAGTGCAGTGCCAGGCACATAGTAAGTGCTCAGAAAAAGTTACCTGCAGTGATTACTAATGTTTAATAACTGAAGGAGGCTCCTAAGTGGTGCTGAGCAAAGAACCCCCTTTACACACAGAAAAGGATGACACGAAGACAACATTGAATGTCGAGATTCCCTGAGTGCTTTCAAAGGGCTTGGTGGTGTGTTTCACGCCTGCACTATATTTTCCACATACTCTGGTTGCCATTCCAGCTGCCTCCAGAGCATCTGTTCCTCTGCTCTCACAGGGTGTAGCCGCCACAGTCCTTGCCATGTTCTACACCAGTGATTTGTTGGGAGTGGGGCCGTCGTCCCATCAGAGTGAAGCTCCAGACTCAGCGGGGTGGTTGGGAGAAGGAGCCTGTCTTGTTCTCCACTGTGTGGTGGGGAGACCATGCAGCCCAGGAACTGCCGCCTGTCGTGTCTGCCGTGAAGGCGGCCAGCCTGGGCACGAGGCCAACACACAGAGGAAGCCAGAGCCAAGAGGGTCCCTGAGAAGCCCAGTGCTGTCCCCCTCATCTACCTCTAGATGAGTTCCACCCTGAAATCCCCCCACTGTGGACTTTTCAGGTCCAAGAGCCAATATATTGCTTTATTTTAAAGCCATGGTAAATTGGAATAGTCTTTTACTTTACAGCCCAAAGCAACTTAATTGATGCCCACAACTTTTCTCATCAAATCTCCATGACAACCTTGTTAATAAGGTGCTTTTATTCCCATTTTACAAATGGAGAAACACTCAGAGAGGATGGCTAACCTGCTGTTGATGTTTGGTAGAGTAGATTTGGGGTTCAACGATGTGGGTTCCTGTCTTAAATCCATCATGTACTGGCTGTTTCCTCATCTGTAAAGTAAATATCGCTCTTTCTAAAAAAAAATCTTGTCTGCCGAGATTGACATGGGGAGCTGAATCAAACAAGATTCCTTAGCAGGAAGCTCTTTGCAACTGTAAAGTGCTGTACAGACATTCGCTATTGCTAAGCCTCGAGCTCACAGCGCTGACCTAGAAGTTCGGGGTCTTTGCATTGTGTATGTTGCTGCCCCCATGGGCCCAGGCTCTGGCTTGTTCTTAGATGCAGGTGGATATTCTGGTTTCTTTTTTATACTGATAATTTACTTAACAAATACTTCCTTCACAGTGAATAAACATCTAAAGTCAAACAGAGGCCCTGACCCCACACATTATGAATGGGAACTCAGCCATATGGGAAGTATAGGCTTTATTTATCAGTTGGTCAGCTGTAACACCCACACATGCATGCCCATCCACAGTTACCCCAGTGGGCAGTCTTGAGCCCAGAGGTCTGTACCATTTTCCATGGTTCACCAATGGATTTTCTATGTCCTGTTAGCATCCCAAATTTCTATCTTCTGCCTTCAGGGATTAAAATGATAAACACATGTCATTGTGTAATTTTCTCTTGTTAGGAGTAAGTTTGAGGTAAAAGTTCCTGTAGTTATTTAGGGTAAAGAAAGTGAAAAGCTGTTTATAATTCAGTTCAGAGGGTGAAAATTTGTTCTTTCCATGAATATACTGGAATAATTTGCCTAAATGTTTCAGAGTTGATTTCCCAAATATATTAATCATGAACAGGAAAAATTGTGTTCATCTTTGGACTGTTTATAATATTAGAATAAAGTGCTTGTCAAATAAGGCCCTAGTTTGATAAGCACACTCTACATGGAAAAAAATGAAATAGATTTATTCTTATTATTTGGGCATATGCACTTTATTGTACATAATTTGCTTCTGGCTATGGAGAAAATAATTTATCGGCAAGTCTTTTTCTTTCATTTGCGTTGAATATAAAGATTAACTGATGGTTTGACAATCTTGTTCAGGCCATATTTATGAAGGATAGCTGTTCTCACTCAAATAACTTCCAATGTTTATTTTAACTTGTAGCATTATTCATAAAGATAGGATGGTAAGACCTTCGGTCATAAAAGTTGAGGTGTTATACTAACAACTTGAAAGGAATGTGAGCAGGAATTCTTTGTTTCAATTTACATGGAAGGGGAAATTAACAACAGCCAAGAAGTGAAAAAAATGAACTTTTTTAGCAATCATGTTGACTTAATTTGAGCTCATCAGATGTCAAGGCAGTAAAAGTATGTGTAGAGTGACAGACTGTGGCTCACTGTGGCCACTCTCCGGGGAAGAGCTAAGGCAGTGGTGGTGACATTGAGTATTTAGCTTGTTTTCTTCCCCTTTGATCAAAGGCTCTTAAAATATATTCAAGGTTGGTAGCAATGTCCTTGCAGTAGAAGGCAACCTGTTTATATTGTCTTCATCAATGTCAGCTGTTGGGTTCCAAGAAAGAAGAAATATAATCCAGGTTCAAGGACAACCACCATTGAGAAATGCCTTCATCTCTGAAAGAAAACCAAAGTGCCTCTCAGTTCTGTTTATGAAATGCTTAAGTAATTTTTCTCTGCTGCTAAAAAAAAAAACACACCCCACAGCTGGAATCACTTATAACATAGGTTTGATCGTTTTTTTGCTAATTGAACGATTAATTCAAGCAAACAACCAAAGATTTAATTTAATTTTAAACTGGAAGGAATGGACAGTCATGTTGGCTGAATTCCTAGCTTGGCGGACTTTGAGGCCCTGGCAATTAGTTTAGATAATATTGTGACTCTAGCAACTCCATACTGGGAAGAAGACCAAGTTTTTTAAAAATGTTTTGGTTCCACTGGCCTGAATCTCTTTTTATTAATTTTTTTCCCTGCTCTAAAAATAGAGGACTTGAGGGGATAATCTCAATCCTATTCCCCGACGCAGTGTGAATTTGTAATTACATTTCACTCCCACCCCAGGACAAGAAAAGTGATCAAAAATTGCCAGTAGCCACAGACAGGAATTCTTATGACTTGAGTTATACCTCGTACATTGGGCCAAGTACATATATGCACAGTCAGCTTGGTCAGCTCTTTTCCTGCCTCCTGACACTTTGGAGGCAAAGCTGGACTTTTCATGAGCTGTGGAAGTCCAAGCTAACTGGAAACTTTAGCCTGAACCACCCCAAAGATCAAGCTAAAAATGACCCGGCAGTCAAGTCAAGCATGTGCTTCCATTTTCATCCAGCAACTCTTTGTAGAGGATGCCACAATTCCAGGGGGCATAATGTTCTGAAAGATGCTTTTACCTAATAATGAAGTCTAACTGAACAGTGAGGCAGGGAGCAGAATTAGCAAGGAAAAAAACAATATAATTGACCCTTGAACAACATGTGTTTGAACTGTATGGGTCCACTTATATGTGAAATGTTTTTGGTAGTAAATACTACAGTACTGCATGGTTGAAAGTTGGTTAAATCCGCAGATGAGGAACCACGGTTATGGAGGGTTACACTTGGAGTTTCAACTGTGCAGAGGTCAGCACCTCTAACCCTGTTGTGGTTCAAGGTTTAACTGTACTATTACAGCTGCTCTGATAAGTTCTTTTTTTTTTTATTGTTTCAAGTGTTGGCTTAGAGAAATTCCTATTTTTTATTAGGATTCTTTATATTTTTTTTTATTGAAGTATAGTCAGTTTACAATGTGTCAATTTCTGGTGAGAGGTTCTTTCTTTCAGAGAAAAGAACTGAATTGCATAATATCCAGGGGATTCTAGAACTTGCAACACTTTTCATTATTTCTTAACAGGTTTAGTTGCTTAAAATGGCACTGGGGTTTCATCTTTTGGCTTTGATCTTTTTCTCTCCCTCTCTCCTTCCCCACTTCCTCCCTTTTCCAACTTTCCTCCTTATTTCACTTTTTCCTTCCTTCTTCCCTTTTGAAAAATAAATCTTCTCTGATACTGACATCTGTCTATAGTGTTCTCATAGGAATAGATCCAAAATAAATACATGTTGCTAAATGAATATGAGAGCTAAGCGATACTGGACTTGTCACAATGCTGCCCCAGCCTTTTGAGTTTCCACACCTTTTCCTTGCCTAGGCATGTCACACCCAAACCTCCAGCTCCAAATCAAAGAACCTTTCCACAAACTTTCTGCCTTCAGTTTGTCACACCATAATGATGACTCGCTCCTCTGAATATCCATGCCACCTGCAGACAATTCCTTGTACACTATCTGCTGGAAATTTTTTACTCCAAAACTTACTACACAAGTAATATTGGATAACATCCTTGTTGAGTAATAATGAAATAATAAAGAGGCAAACAAACCAGAATGGCCAAAGACCCTTTCACTCCTAGAAGAAACAACTTCAGAGCTCTGGATATAACTTCCCAATTTTTCTTCTAGGTATTTACACCCAAATTCTTGCATATCGGCATATGTATAGATGAGGTGTTGTATGTATATGTATGTGAATTCATAGTTGTATATATTTCTATAGCCCTCTTGAAATATAATTCATGGACCATCCTTTTTTTAATCATATGAGGATATTCCATACCCTTGTCAACACTTGTTATCTCTCTTTTTGATTATAGCCATCCTAATTAGTGATAAGTGATATCTCACTATGGTTTCAATTTGCATTTTCCTAATGGTCAGTGATACTGAGCATCCTTTCATGTGCTTTTTGGCCATTTATATATTTTCTTTGGACCTTTTGTCCATTTTTAAACTGGGTTATTTGGCTTTTTATTATTGAGTTGTCAGAGTTCCTTACATATTCCAGATTCAAGGCCCTTATCAGATAGCAAGCATTTTCTTCAATTTTGTGAGTTAATCTTTTTATTTTCTTTATGATGTCCTTTGAAGCACAAAAGTTTTAAGTTTGATGATGTCCACTCCATCTTTTTTCTTTTGTCCCTATGCTTTGGTGTCATATCTGAGGAGTCTTTGCCTAATGCAAGGTGATGAAGGTTTACTCTGAAAATTTTCTTCTAAGAGTTCTGTAGCTTTGGCTCTTAGATTTTAGGTCTGTAATCCATTTGTGTTTAATTTTTGTACATGGTGTAAAAAGGTCCAACTCCATTCTTTTTCATGCAGTTATCTAGTCTCAATACTATTTGTTATTGAGACCATTCTTTTCCCCTCTAATTATCTTGATAACTTTGTCAAAAATGAATTGACCATAAATGTAAGGGGTTGTTTCTGGACTCTGTTCTATTCCATTGGTCCATGTGTCTTTCTGATGCCAGTACCATACTGTCCTGATTACTGTAACTTTGTAGTAAGTTTTGAAATTGGTAAGGATGCTTCCTCCAACTTTATTGTTCTTTTTCAAAAGTGATTTGTCTATTCTGAGTGTCTTTCATTTCCCATATGAATGTTAGGATCAGCTTCTCATTTTCTGCAAAAAAAACCCCCAGGATTTTGATAAAGATCTGCATTTTTTTTATCACTTTCTTTTCATACAACTTGGTGAATTTTTTTACATATATATATATATACACATATATATATATATGTATATATATATATATGTAAAAAAAAATATATATATATATACACATATACACACATTCTATGACCACCACCAAGATTGAGATACAGAATGTTTGCAGTACCTTAGAAGGCTCCCTAATGCCCTTTCTAATCCCTACTTCTCTATAAAAGTAGCCACTATTCTGACAACTACCACCATGAATCAATTTGCCTGTTCTTAAATTTCCAATAAATGGAATAATTCAGTATATACTTTGTAGTAAGTGACTTCTTTCACTTAAAAGTTGTGTGGGAGGTTTATCCATGTTGTTGGATTTGTCTCTTTAGTTTTTAAAATTTTTATTGCTAAGTAATATTCTATTGTATTTTACTGTTTATTCATTCTCCAATTGGAAGACGTTTGGTTTGCTTCCATTCTGAGACTTATAAAGCTGCTGTAAACATTCTTGAGCATATCATTGTGTGGACATACCTACCCATTTGTGGTAGCCATTTATCTAGGAGAGAAATTGCTGGGTCATAGGGCAGATGTATGTTTTGCCTTGGAAGATAATGTAAACAGATTTTCAAAGTGACTGTGCCAGTTTACATTCCCACCAGCAGTGTATGAGAGTACCACTCCCTTACACCCTCACTAGAACTTGCTATTAATTATTGGCATTCTGGACCATGGGCACTGTTACCTCCCTGTGGTTACAGTTTACATTTCCGTGATGACTAAAGATATTTACCATCTTTCAATAAGCTTTGGCCATTTGCATAAACACATTGAGGGAGTGCCTTTTAAGTCTTTTGCTAATTGTTTTAAATTGTATTTTCTGTGTTTTTCTTCTTGGTTTGTAGGAGCTCTTTATATATTTTTGATATGAGTCCTTTGTCAGGAGCACATATTATAAGTATTTTCTCACAGTCTGTAGTTTGCCTTTTCACTCTCTTAATGTTGTTTTTTAAAATGCAATTTAAAAAAATTGAGACATAATTTACATACCATAAAATTTATCTGTCTAAAGTATACAATTCATTGGTTTTCACCATAGTCACAGAGTTTTGTGACCATCACCACTATTTAATTCCAGAATGTTTTCATCACCCCAAGATGAAATCCCATGTCCATTCCTCCCTCTTCTTCCCTCCCTCAAGGCCCTAGCAATCTACTTTTGTCTTAATAGATTTGCCTGTTCTGGGCATTTCATATAAATAGAATCATACAATATGTAGTTTGTCGTGTCTTGCTTCTTTCACCTAGCATAATGTTTTCAAGGTTCATCCATGTTGTAGCATGCATTGGAATTTCAATTTTTTATTGCTGAATAATATTCCTTTATATGGATATACCACATTTTATTTATCCACTCATCAACTGATTGTCTTGTGGCTTCTTTTAATATTGGTGTGGGGTGTTTTTTTTGATGAATAGAAGTTCTTAATTTTAATGAAGTTCAACTTACCAGTTTTTTTTTTTTTATGGAGTGTGCTTCATTGTGACCTATTTAAGAAATCTTTGTCTACTTCTGTGACCTACTATTTAAACACCATCAGTGTCCTCAAAACATTCCCACATTGGGATATGGAGTTTACCTCTTCCTTTTACTGACTCCTTCTCCATTATTGGATATTGGGTGATTTTCAGTGTGCTGCTGTTAAAAAAAAAAAAAAAATGCTGCCAAAAAAATTCTCACCTGCTAACTTTGTGCGTATATGCAAGGATGTCTTTAGCTAACTTCCTAGAAATGAAATTTCTGGATCAAAATTTGTACATTTTCATTTTTGATAGAGCCTACCAAATTTGCCTTCCAAAAAAAGTCTTCACCAAATGTATGTGCTCACATCTGTGCCATCACTTGATATTACTGGTCTTTAAAAATGTTTGTCATTCTTATAAGCATACTGATATATATTCTTTAGTATTTTCTTGTTTTCTTCTTCTGGTGGATAGGGGTTCTTTTACACTTAATATTTACATGCACAGGAGTTCACAGAAAAGAAGTGAAACTCAAAAAAGCAATCAGACTCATACCATTTTAACAAAGGGAGAAAGGTTCAAGCTTCAAGGGATGATGTACTGTGGGCCAGTGACTGGAAAATATGTGGGAGAACTAATGGAAGATGAGGATTATTTTGGTAAAGTCTGTTTCTGCAAACTCATCTCAGTGTCAGCTCCTCGTCGCTGCTGACCAGTTGTTCTTCCCGTTTCTGGTACTGGGGAGTGGCACCTTCACAAAGGAACATTTAAGTCCTTCTTTTAGGCAGATGAGGGGAGTGCAAAGAAATTCTCTCCCTGCATCTGTTGATTTTCACTTGCCTTCAGCTCAAGATAACCTTTATAACAAACTGGCATATTTTGGGCGGCATATTCTGTACCTTGTTAGCAGGAAAATGAATATTTATTGCTTAACCGTTCGTTTAACAGGTGAGAATAATTCAAGGTTAGACTTGATTTAAATCTTGAAATTTGAGACCAGTGTGTGTAGTGTTGAGTTTTTCTCTGCTGGGGGCGGGGTTTGCAGAGTCCTTTCTCATGGGCTGCTCCATCTTGACCAGGGCTTCAGTGTCCTTCTGTTTGGGTGAAGCTGCAGGCCCCCAGCCTGAGCAGTTACATCAGGGAGAAGACGTCTGCACTGGGGCTGAGCTCACTCCTCTTCCAGCTGTTAAATTGTGGACATGGTCTGGCGCACAAGGCAGCTGTTCACATGATTTTCATTTAGTGAGTTTAAAATGGACAGAAGGACACACTGGGCCACCTGGCTGTCCCCTCGCCCTACACAGCTTGGAGAAAAAGTTTTTAATTCCAGTGGACTAATTTATTCGGAAACCCTAAGACCCCTCTGATCTCAGAATGTTGTTCCTGTCTTTCTCCCTTTTCTCTAACAGTCCAGGTGTTCTGTGTAGGTTTCTGTTTTAATCTGCTCTCCTGCCATTTTTCTTTGACAAAGAGGCAATGTTGGTACATGATGTAGCATATTTATTAATCTGATGGCTCTGGACTGACGTGAAGCCAAGAAGACCAATTGGTGACTTCTCGAATCAAGGTTCAATTGACACTTAGCTTGTAAAGGAAGCTGTTTGTTTAAAACTTATGAGCTAATTGCTGGCTTCAGTTCTTCAAACCTTAGGCTACCTCTGAGTGTTTTTACTGTAAAGTGAGGTCCTGAAATCAACACACTTAACTTACATGGGGCTCTAATTCACCAGGCACCTCAGCTGAAATAAATGACAATCTTTGGCAATAGAGATGGAAATAAGATGCTCATTCCTTCTCTTGCTAATTACTCTCGCATTTCCCCTCTCTTCCTCTTGTCCCAAAAGTTGTAATTAACACAGCCCAAACACTCAGCTCAGTGAGGTGCTCACACCAAGCGAAGTTCACTGACCCACCGAGGGACAGGCAGCATCAGTCCTGGCACACGCAGGCCAGGGCACATGCACGGAAGCATGACATCAACAGCAATGTTTAATTTCTCTTTTTTTGTGTTTGGCTGAGACTGTAGTCTTGAATTTCTGTGAGCTCTCCCAGATCTTGAATTTCTGTTGCTCTCCCAGATCACTCCTAGAGTTTAGTTAGGACTCAGGTTGTTAAGAACAGAGACTCCTTCTAGTAAACGTTACCATTCTAACTTATAGAAACTATTTCAAAGACAGAAGCCAAATTTAGCCATGCCCCCAGGGGAGCAGAACTATAGAACTGGGTCTAAAGGTTTCAAAATTAAATTAGGCCCTTCTCTCCCACCTTCCCTCTCTCCCCCTCCTCCCACCCCTCCCTCTTTCTCTTTCTCTCTGAGCCTCTCCTCTGTTCTCTTCCTTCAGCTGTCATGGCCATTACAGGTTTCATTCCTGCCCTTAAATTTACTACTGAAATTCCTAGAATAGTCTGATTGGCTCTTCACCATACACCATGATGACCTCTGCTGTGAGCCCTCATCTCTTAGAACAGGTATAGCGGGCAAGGATTGGCATCTCTTCTGCACCATCTCCCGGCCTACCCTCCTGTTCCCCCCCCCCACCCCTTAGGTAGTGTTACCTACAGTCCCCTCTGGCCTCGTAAAGCCATTATGGAACCTGGCCACCTGGATGCTAAGCATTTGCCAACCTGTCTCTCTCCCCAGCCAGCCGTGAACTCATTATGAACAAGAACTTACTTTCTCAAATGTCCTGTCTCACCATAGTCCCGAGAACATTGAAGAGGGAGTAAGAAATGTTTGTGCAGGTGGACGAGTCTATGTAACCCCTCACTGGAGAAGTACTGTGACTCTCTCTGTGTCTTAGTCAGTTTAGGCTGCTGTAATGAAATGTCACGGACTGGGTGACTTAAATGACAAACATTGATTTCTCACTGTTCTGGAGGGCCAGAAGTCTAAGATCAAGGTGCTGGCTGCTGCAGTTCCTGATAATGGCTCTTTTCATGGTTTGCCGATGGCCACCTTCGTGCTGTGTCCTCACATGGCACAGAGAGAGAGAGAATGAGAGAGCGAGTGTAGTCTCTTCCTCTTTTTATAAGACACCGAACCCCACGTGGGGCTCCCACCCTCATGACCTCATAACTCAGTTACTTCCCAAAGGCCCCACCTTCTAACACCATCACATTAGGGATCAGGATTTCAGCAGATGAACTTGAGAGGGGCACATCTCGTCCACTGTACATCCACTCCTTAAGAATACGGCTGAAATCAATGCCGTAAAATATGATTTCCCAGGTCCTGGCTGTACCCCTCCAAAGGCTGAATGAGTAGAACAGCACGGCAGTGGGGGTCTGGGTCTTACTCCTTCGACAGCATCATTTCCCACATACATGTCTCCCGCATCCGTGGGGCGACAGCAGCCCAGGAGGCAGGATCTCCACCAATTCACAGGCTCCCAGATGCCTTCCCCTGGCCGCTCACTGTGCTGTTCCGAGGACTGCCGCCCCGGCTGTCTGCCTGCTCCCAGCACGGAGACACTTCATTCCTGGCCTCCGGCCCCACCATTGGTTTGCTGTCAGCTTCGCCATTGATTTTAAATTTTATTATTGGCTTTTAGAGCACTTGAGGACCCGAGACTTTCCTTCACCATCGATTCGCCTGTTCCC
The DNA here is from genome assembly GCF_048773025.1 of Camelus bactrianus. NCBI lineage: Eukaryota > Metazoa > Chordata > Mammalia > Artiodactyla > Camelidae > Camelus > Camelus bactrianus. The sequence continues at coordinate 16,323,658 of NC_133555.1, forward strand.
AGTCGAAGGAATGTGCTTTACCATCTTCATCCCCTGGCCGGTGACCAACCCCTCTGTCTTGCACTTGGAGATATCCTTGGCTTGCTCTGGGTCCAGTCTGTGAGACTGGGCTCACTTCCCCAGACATCTGTGGTGTGGAGACACTTTGTTCCAAGCCAAGTTGAAAGCTCTGTCTGTTCACCATGACCCAGTGACAAGAGCTCACTGTATTGAGTGCACACCCTCTGTCAGCACCATGCTAAATGCTTGACACACACACCTCATTTAATCTTCTAAAAGTCTCTAGGACAGAGGTAACTTACCACCAGTTTACAAACAGGGAAACTGAGGCTCCTAAAGGTACCGAGTGACCGTCGAGGGATATTAACAACCTCTTCAACAGTGCTTGGCAGACTCGCAGCGCAGGACGTGGTGTGACTGCGTGCGTGAGTAATACACAGCTCAGACCACGGGCATCTCTTCCCACAAGCTCAGGCTCAAGTTCAACACCCAAACGGATCTGTGCCACGATCAATGTGGCAAGTCAGCGATCACACACACTCAATCTATGACAGCTCGGCAGCATTAGAGGATGATAAAAGTTTCTAATCGTGTTTTCTCCGTTCTGTACTTACCTTATCACCGACTGGTAACCAAGAATTCTCAGACCTTCTCCAGCCAACAGCCCAGACTTGCCTGGCACTCCTCCGATGAACTTGGAGCATCTCTTCCTGAGATGGAGTCCCCAAAGGCAGGAAGGGGAGGATCACCCTTGCCGTGTGGAATTCTGGCTTTTTCCTGCCTTACCGTCTACACTTCCTTTCGCCCCTGTCACAGCCGCTGGAGCTGGAGGAGTGAGCTGTGTCTGCAAGCTCACTGCTCTCCTTTGACCTCGGAGGAGCTAGCCACTCCAAAAGTCTGAGCTGTGAACTCTAGGTCAGCTCAGTGGTCCCTGCATTTAAAGACTCAGGGAAGGGATGAGACAGAACCTTTTACAGCCTTTGCTTTCTGATCTGCGCTTCCTCCCCTCCCCTTCCCTCCCCTCCCATCGCCTGCCCCCCTCCTCCCCTCCCTCTTCTCTCTGCTCTCTCTCTGCTTTCCCATTGTATACGTAGTGGCCTATATCACACCCCGCCTCCCTCCGCAAAACACACATCTGTTAGTGTGAGATCCCAGGGCAAGCCTGGGAGTCAATGCACCAGAGCACAATAAATCCCTGTGACTGGGTACCTGGGCAGGTGGCATGTGCCAGCCTCCTGGAACTAATCCCACGGCCAGCACGTATTGGGGAGTGGGTTCTTTTCATGGTTTGCCAGGATCCCCGGCAGGCGGGGAGCATCACTAATAGACCTCTGTGTGAGAGCTCACAGAATGGGAAGGGAGGAGACCTTTTGAAGGCTAACATTTTTCACAGTGCAGTAATCACAGGGAGCTTGTCATCCCCCAGGCAGGAGGCACGGGTTTCATTTATACACGCTGGCCAGCAGGTTTCAGAGTTCGCGTGGACGCTCAGCTTGCCTTCTGGAGCTCAGAGGATCACATGGGTGCGACCCTGGTGGGCATGGTCAGGTGGGCCCAGGACTACTCACGTGCAGCATGTAGGAGTCCCCCACAGTCGCTCACCACCAGCCCTCCCCTTTCCCAGTAAATAATGTAACCTTCTAGACCTGAGATCCTTCTGTGTCAAATGGGGATAAGGAAGGAAACCGCTTCTCAGGGACTTGGTAAGGGTCCAAGGAGATCATCCTGGTGGAAGAGCCGGGGGCCCAGCACCTAGTAAGGGCACAATAGATGTTCGCTAGTTTTGGCTGTCGTTGTCATTGTCCATCATTTGCAGATGAAGTCTAGAAAAATTCATCAGACTGCCCAAAGTCACATGACCAGGAAAAAATAAAGCCAAGATTTGAATTCAGACAGTCCGACTCCTGAGCCTAGACTCTTAGCCACTGTGCTTCGCTGTCCTGTAAAGCACAGACTGTGTCACACAATAATTGATGGTGAATCTATGACTTCCTCAATGACCAGGATCATGCCTTTTTAGTCTTTGCATCCCAATGCCAATCACAGTGTCTACTCAGAGTAGGAACTCAAAAGTATTGATTCAGTGAATGACTGAACCAGGGAGAATACAAGTTTTAGAGGATTGGATTGGGTAGATTAAGTCAGGAAAGGATGTGGAAAGGCAGGAGACCATAGACTTAGGGATGTGGTTACCAGCACCAATATGTGATTGACTCAAAAAACAGCAGTGTGTTTATGCTAATGCTAAACCAACCTAATTTTGGATCTAAGGACTGCTGTGCTTCTTAGGCTAGGAATTCTTTAGTCCTCAACTTGGCCTTATTCTTATGCAAGGCTGAGGTTGAATAGTGAAGGTGAAGGAAGTGGAGACTGAATTGGGGCCGAAAGTCAGACATGTAATTGCAGAACATGGGTTCAGAGTTCCCTCAAAATCTAAAACCACTGGCTTTATCCTTCTTATGAACGCCAGCCCAGACCAGCCAGGCAGCGAATTCCCATTGGTCCTACTGGACAAGGGTACCTGGTTCAGATGCGCATTGAGATGTTTCTCTTTTCCTTCTGAAGAATAGTTGTTTTATGTTTCATTTTAATTAATAATTATAGAAAATTTGGTAGACAGAGCAGAATAGGAAAATTTTTTTTAACTAGTTCAATTCCCCAGACTCTAAAATAGCTGCTTAAACACATTTGGCTGTATTTCTTTCTGTAAAACAATTGCTTCTTAACTAGAGATCATTGAGTTGATATGTTTTTAGTTCCTACAGGTCTGTTGAAGCCTTCAGGGTTTCTTTTGGAAGAGAATAAATTCTAGGCTTCTATAAAAGGTAACAATAGCGTAATGGGATAGATTCTCAGTAGGAAGTCAGGTGACCTTGAGCATAATCTGCCATCACCTCTGTGTCTGGCCTCTGCCAAGACATTGACCTCACAGATTTCAGTTTATCCCTGCTTCTCCTACTTTGTATCCATCTTTCCCTCTCAACAACCTGCCCTGCAGACTTTAGATTACTGTACCAGATACAAAAACAGCAACCTCACACAGACTGTTGAATCAGCTCTTCCAATTGCGAAAGGTCAAATCCCTATCATAAACCCCTGATAATATGTATCTTCTAAAGGTTCTGCTTTTCAGAGCAAACCCTGATCGATAAAAAAGGAAAAGTGGCCGCCATGTGCCTAAAGTCCTGACCTCTGCACATTCACCATGAAGAGTCTTTTATGACTCGGTGACCCTCATGTACGTCTCATGATTATTGTCTGCCCTCCTCTCTCCAAGAATGTGGACTCACTAAGGGCAGGGTTGTTGAGATACTACCTAGCATGTGGTTGTATTAGTTTCTGAGGGCTGCCGTAACAAAATACCACCAACCAGGTGCCTTAAAACAACAGAAATCTATTCTCTCACAGTTCTTGAGGCTTGAGGTATGAAGTCGGGGTGTTGCAGGATATTTTCTTGCCTCTTCTAGCCTCTGGTAACCTCAGACACTCCTTGACTTGTGGTAGCATAACTCCAATCTCTGCCTCTGTCTTCACGTAGCATTTCCCCTGTATTTCTGTGTCTTCACATGGCCACTTTCCCTCTGTGTCTCTCCCTCTTCTTATAACGACACCAGTCATATTGGATTAAGAGCCCATCTTTGTTCAGTATGACCTCTTCGTAACTAATTACATTTGCAGTGACTCTGTCCAAATAAGGTCACATTCTGAGGTCCCAGGGGTTAGGATTTCAATATATCTTTTAGGGAGGACACAGTGTAACCCACAGAGGTAGTTGTAATGGTTAATTTTATATGTCACCTTGGCTGGGCCATGATGACCAGATATTTGGTCCAACATTATTCGAGATGTTTCTGTGGAGGTATTTTTCGGTGAGATTAACATTTAAATTGGTAGACTTTGAGTAAAATGGTTTGCCCTCCATAATGTGACTGGGCCTCATCCAATCAGTTGAAAGACAAAGACTGACCTCCCCTAAGCAAGAAAGAATTCTGCCAACGACTACTTTCAGACTTGAACTACAGTCCCTCCCTGTAGCTCTAGTCTGCTGGTCTACCCTGAAGGTTTTGGACTTGCACGTCCACAACCACGTGGGACAATTCCTTAAAATCAGTCTCTCCCCCCTCTCCTCCCCTTCTCTGCACACACACACACACACACACAATTCCTGTTGATGTGTTTCTCTGGAGAATCCTGACAAATAAAATGATCAAGAACATGAATTCTGGGGTCATACTGTTGGGGGTTAAATTTCTCGTTGCTACACAGTTAACCTGCCGCTGTAACCTTGGGCATGTTAACTTCTCAGAGCCTCAGTTTCCTCATCTTTACGTTGGAAATGATATTCGAGCCCACTTCACAGAGTGTTGTGGAGATTAAATGGAATTAATGTATATAAAGCATGGAGAATCATGCCTGGCCCGTAATAAGCACCGTGCAAATCTTTCAGTTTATCCCTGCTTCTCCTACTTCGTATCCATCTTTCCTTCTCAACAACCTGCCCTGCAGACTTTAGGTTCCTGTGCCAGATACAAAAACAGCAACCTCACACAGACTGTTGAGTCAGCTCTTCCAGTTGCGGAAGGTCAAATCCCTGTCATAAACTGCCTATTCAGGGTTCTGTCTCCAGCGTCTAAAGCTAGGAATGCACATAATAGGAGATGAATAAATATTTGTTATTGACCCCACTCCCTCTAATGCTCTTTGTTAAGTTTTGGTCCAGAGATGTTCAGTTCTCAAAGTCTTAGATATCTTGAACTCCTCAGTCCTACCATACCTACCTATCTTGAACTCCTCAGTTCCAACACAAGCAGGTAATTTTGGAGTGATATCTTATTTGGCGCTCACTTAATAGGGCTATTTGGACAACCCAAGCTCTCCTCAGATGCCACACCTGGATACGTATTCTCTCCTTCTCTCCCCGTCTCCTCTCTCCCGCAGTAGTTAACACAAAATCCAAAATGGCAGCCACACACAGCACAAGTGGTGACAGAATGGGTTTAGATACATCTTTGCATCTAAAAATTAAAGGTGGCAGGATAGACTCCCTTTCCCCAAAGTACAATTAACCGTGGTCTCCAGACTCTCTCAGAAAGCTCTCCACTGGCCAGGAGCTGTGTGGCTCTAATCCCACTCCATTAATATTCAACAGTGAAAACTAAACCAATAAACCATTACCAAGCCCTCTTAATGCTATCCTGAAGGTGAAAAGTTAGCCCTCCTAGCTGTGTTTCTACAGAACTTTACATATATAGTGTTTCAGAGCTGATGGAGAGCTTAAGGAAAATACGGAATTAGGAAGCAGTCAAATAATAACGTAGCCCCAATCCCATAAATTACCTCCATGGGTGGCATGCTTAGGAAGCCACATATGAGTTGCTAATTAAAGGCATATTAGAAAAATACATCACAGCCAGGCTTAATTTTCTTGTTTGAAAACTGCCAGGGAAGAGAGTAGATTGCAAATATATGAAATATGACAAAGTGAGACTTAATGAATTCTAAGTTTATTCACTGAAGTATTTAACTATCCAAGCCATCAAGTGGGGATAATAAATTGGAGTATGTCATAAGACTGGCCCACTTTAATTCACATTTATAAAATGGGCTATAAATAAAGGACTTGATTCAGTGCTTAATTTTTAGAGATACATTAACTCATAATTCCTCTGCCTCCATGATGCCAAGCACTGGAAGGCAAGGAAAGAGCCTTCAGTGATCAGGAGGGAGGCATTTGGTCCTGCTGCTTGGACCAAAGGGCTGAGGACCAGCCCTCGACGATTTAGCATCTCTCTCATCGAGACACTTACCTCTTCCTTCGTCACAAGAGTCAAGTTAAAACCTGAGTTAAGCATCTGGGAGAAAAGAGATGGCCTGTTCACAGGGGTAATTAAGGAGCATTTAATGAAGAAGACACCATTTACAAAGATAAGGGCAGGGCTGAAGGAAATTAACAAAGGATGTGGAAGCACCTGGAGCCCTTCCAAAGGGAACTACTAGGACCACTCTGCGATGGAGTCTCTCAACAACCAGCCCTTAGGGAATCTACATGCTTAGGGATGAGGGGGTCAATACGTTCAGAAACATATCACATATTCTCAGAGAGTGTGAAGTGCAGTCATGAAAAATAAAGTAGAAAAGTGGGCGTAAACAAGCAGTGGAAAGGTGGGGAGAAGCCTCCTGAGCGAGGTGGACAGGGAGAGCTGCTCGGGTGTGGTGACCGTTTGTCGGAGAGCCAGGTGCGAAGGAGCGGGTCAGGAGAGGGCCAGAGCGTTCCCTGTGCTGGGAACCTGAGGGGGGACCAGCTGGGCATGCCTGAGGGTCAGAGGGACACCTCATGGAGCCGGAATGTGATGAATGAGGGGATGAAGACGAAGACCTGTAGACCCTGAGAGGTGTTGGGTTATATTCTCACTCCAATGAAGCATATTTAAGGGAGATTCAAGCAGGGAAGGGGGCGATCTGATTGATGTTTTAAGTGACACTCTGGCTTCTGTGAAGGGGACACACAAAAGTAGACGTAGCAAGACCAGTTACAGAGCAACTGAAGCTGTGCACTAAGAGATGAAGGTGGGAGGAGGACTAGCCTCAAAGAGAGGTAATGGGTCTGAGGTCCATCCTGTCTACCCACTCTTCCCCCAGTTAGTGGACAGGGGGCCTCCCAGGTCTTGAGAAAGTCACCATCTGAGAATAAAAGTAGTTAAAAAAATTTTTTTTTCTTGCATGATGTCCTAAAGTTTCTGTATGCTGCATTTATTACTTTTGAAATTGGAAGAAAAAAATTTTTTTAACAATTTAAAACTGAAATTCCACTGAAAGGAAGAACTGCAGTGGTGAGGGGCAGTGTCTTGATACATATGCAATTTCCTGGTGATTGGAATGTCATATGCTCTTAAGGAGCTGAATCTTGGTGAGCCCCTGGATGGGGGCTGGTCACCAGAAAAGCTGAGCCATGATTAGTACTTTCATCTCATACTGCACCTTCCAGGAAAGAGAATGGGGCTGGAGTTTGAGTTGATATCTGTCACGACTGTGTAATGAAGCCTTTGTAAAACTCCCTGAACTAGCGGGTTCAGAGGGCTTCCAGTTTGGTGAACCCATTTACATACCAAGAGGGTACATGCCCCAACTCAGTGGGGACAGAAGCTCTTCTAGCCTTGCCTAGTGTACCCCTTTATCTGGCTGCTCATTTGTATCCTTTAAAATAAACTATGTAAGTATTTCCCCAAGCTCTGCGAGCCACATAGCACATTTTTGAACCTGAGGAGGGGTCATGGAAATCCCTGATTTGTAGCCAAGTTAGGCAGTGGTGTTGAGGCTCCACCACCTGTAATTGGTGTCTGAAGTTAGGGGCAGTCTTGGGGGACTCAGCCCTTAACCCACAGGGTTTGTGTGAACTCCAGGTAGTCAGTGTCAGAACCAGATTCAGTTATTGGACACCTCATTGGTGTTTGCAGAGAACTGGAGAATTGTTTGGTGTAGAAAACCCTCACATTTGCTGTCAGAAGTGTTTTGAGTAGAGAAACAGTTTTCCTTTAGAAGAGAGAGAGGAAAGTAATTTTTGTTCAAAATCTAATTTTTTTAAAGCCTTTTCTTAATGGTCAAGTTGAACACCTATATAGGTGATACCCTAAGAGATAGTCTATAACAAGGACAATACGGTGATTTGGATAATACTCAGGAGTCAACCACAAAAATCACAGAGGTGGTTTTTTTTTTGTTTTGTTTTGTTTTTTGAGAACAGAACGTGATCCAGACATCTAAAAAGAGAAGACTTCAAGTGTCATGAAATTCACAAGCGTTTTGTCCACTTTGGGAGAATAAGAGTTTACCAGGCTAGCTTATAGCTTGGATAAAATTTCCCTCAAACTATCCCATGTTCTTCAAAAAAGCATTCTTAATCTTCATTCGATATCCCAGGTAAACTGTCTCTGGGAAAGATGAGTCCTAGGTAAGGGGAGCAAAGATTTTAGTTGCTGGAAAAATACACCCCCTCTTTGCAAATTAATTTACACTGGTTTGTTTATCAGCCTCTTGAGGGACTGGTGAGGAGGTCAGGCCCCACCCCTTCCAAAGCTGATTGATTCTCTACAAGCTGACCAGATGAAGTCTTTGGACCTGCAAAACCAAGAATGAAATTTTGGAATACAGGGGCCCCCTACCTGTGAGGTATTGTCTGAGCATCCCTTTGGTTTTGCACCATTTGTCAGCAGACCTCCTACAAAGATTACACCTGCCACTTGGTAGTAGGTTAGTATCAGTCATCAGTTGTGTTTTGTACTTGAGCCTTTCTGCCGATTCTTCCTGAATTCTTTACCCATCAAAACTGAAAATGCTATGTACTAGCCATTCCCTATTATCCAAGAGTTTTTAGTTTGTTCCTAATCACCATCCCAAAGTTTGGGTCTTCATTGGAATTCTGTTACAATTCCTGAACCCAGTTACTGTTAGAAGCTGAACTAGGTACTTACAGTGGTCAAACCGCTTTCTTTGCAAGAGACAGAAACCCAGCTCAAACCAGCCTAAGTTAAGTGGCCCACAAAACTGGAAATTCTAGGGAAAATGACAGCTTCAGACCTGGCTGCATCCAGAGGCTCAAATGATATCATCAGGGTTTTTCCTCTCTCCCCATCTCTTGAATGATTCCTGTCAAACAGCCAATAAAGTAAATTAGCACTTAGCTAAGCCAGAACTACATTTCCCAGAATTCACTTCTCTGCATAGATCCCGGCGAGTGTGAACCACATAGACTTTGTGCGTGAGATTTGGAAGTGGAACTGGAGCAGCCGTCATGTTTCTTTTTATGCTTGGAAGGCCAGTGCAGGTGGCCAGGTGCTGCCGTGGCTTGCTCATGCTGTCACTTAACTGTTCACTCACCTCGTGGGTTGGGCTCATACGGCATCTCTTATTAACTTCTACTAGATTTTTCTTCACTTCCTCTTACTCCTGGGTCAAATGCTTCTTTAGCTCCATGGAGGAGAAACTGGTGTCCATCATCGAAGTGGGTGGCTTGGAAGTAGGGTGAGACCAACGTGGGTTCTAGTCTCTCCACATGAATTCCTGCCCATCCTCGCAGCATCTGGTTTATCCTTACTTCCCCTGCTTCCTGTCTATCTTTCCTTCTCACCAGCCTGCCCTGCGGACCTCAGCTTCCTGCACTAAACACAGAAAGAACAGCCTCACGTAGATTCTTAAAATTACAAAACGCCAAATCACTGTAAAAAATCCCCAATAATATGCATGGTCTACAGGTTCTGCTTTTCTGAGCAAACTCTGACACAGCAGGGAAGGCAGCTGCCATATGCCTGAAGTCCTCACCCGCACAAATTAGTGGAAAGACTCTATTATTATGAAATCTCCAGCCAGAAAAACATTTCAGAGAGGACTCAGAATAGAAGCGGGTTGACTCATGTACCTATTCCTGCACCTGCCATCATGGTTTGGTCAGGGTAGGAGGTTCTGCAAAGAATACACCTAGAAGTTGTATTGAGTTGAATGATAAACACATTCTCGCTCTGTTATATTTACCTAGCCTTGGTGATTTTGTACAAAATGATCAGCCACTGAGAAAACAGTTTCTTCCTCCCTCGCTGCAGAAGTACATGATGCTGCCAGTGCAAACTAGGCGGATCGCCTCTGTGTAACTCTCATTAGTGCATGGCAAGACAGCTCATGTGTTGGAAACTTTTAGGGGGTTGGGTAGAGGGAAGCATCTTCATTTTAACAACCCATAAAGGTTGGGACATTTTTAGAATGCTGGTGAAGAAAGTTGCTGCTGTCTGAGAGCAATTGTGACATCACTGTGTTATAAAATGTTTAGGATATGCAACTTTTTGGGACAATGGGGGAAACTTCCGTACTGTTAGTTCGTCAGCAGATGTTGAGATGAACTGGAGAAGAACAAAGGTTTAAGTTCTCACGCTGCGTGTATTCTTTGGAGTAGACTTGAGTAAGAGTTCAGAGGGCACGTGGACGATCTGTGTTTCGGGGGGGGGGGGGCGTTTCTGTTTCTCTGAAGACTCCAGAGGACTCAGTCCTTTCTAGGAGCCTGAATCCTGTCCCTTCGCATCACAAAGGGGCAGAAGTGCTTATAGCCCAGAGCTCTTTTCTGCATCACCAGGAATATTAGTTGAGTACCTCAGAGGTGTTCAGGATTATTTAATGCACCAAATCAATGTCTGACTATTTATCTCAGCTGGAATTGAAACTCTTAGCCTTGAGAAAACTGAACCAGAAAGGTCCAAACAGAAGATGCTAGAAGTTTAGGAGGTTTTTTCCCGCTCTACTTAGTTCTCCTCTGGCACATCTAGCTGGGGAAGCCAGGCAGGCTGGTGCCGAGGCTGAGCTACGGCAATCTGAGCAGTAAACTGAGACCACGCTCTCACAGGTGTCCTCTGATCTAAAATGAATTCTGCAGGACGGTGGCGTTTGCCTGGCTTGGATCCTAACCTTCCCTGGGAATAGAAACGGAGTTAGAGCATGAGCCCTCAGTACCTGGTTCACACTCTCACCAGAGTTGGGGAGCCCCTCAAATCCTTGTGTTTCCTGGAGGGATACTGTCATTCTGAGCAGACTGCTATTTGGGTTTAGGCTAATCTTAAAAAAAAAAAAAAGAGGGAGCTGAGAAATCCCACGTTACAGAATATTCTTTTATACCTGAAGGCAGAACAGAACAGTAGTGGGGAAACACGGCCCCTCCCTCCCGCGTACCCACCCCAGTCTGTTTCACAGTGTGACTGACCGTTTTGGTTCATGTCGTCCCCAGAGTGGACTTGAGAGGAGGATCTGAATGCAAGGAGTTGATTTGGGAGATGATTTCAGGAAGCGCTGATCAGAGAGTAGAGAAGTCAACTGGGGAAGGGAAGGAAGCCAATAAAGGGTGAGATAGTGAGTAAGTGTATGGGTCCCCAGAGCTGAATCCCCCAGGACACGAGGCAGCAGTGGCGAGCAGCCCTGGTCCCTCCATCACTCATGGGCCGAGGGCTGCTCCTAGTCTTTTTTTGGCACTTCTGGTTTGCCTGGGGCCAACTTAAGACCTTGGTGCGGGAGAAAGCTCTCAGGCAAGAAAATGCAAATGGTGGCAGTGGGTGGCCTGCAGGGCTCCCTGTGTTGATCAGGTGTGGGGGACGTGGGTGGCGGTGGCAGTGACTGCTGCTGGGGGGAGGGGTAGGAGAGGCTTCTGTCTTGCCCACCTTCTGTACGATCATCTCACTGGCCCCTCACTCCTCTCTCTGCTGTGGACAGAGCCCAAGCCCTACGGAGACACTATGAGGAGTTCTCTCTCTCAGCCTTGCTGAGGACAATTAATTATTTATTCACCAACCACTTAGTTCTACCGATAACGGTCTCCTTGGCAACCTAAGGCCCAGTGTAACAGAAATGAAATGCATTTAAAATATATATATGGATATGAAAAATACGTAAAGGCCCTTTCTTACCTTTCCATAAAAATGACTTTAAGTTATGTATGGTTTTTGAACAGTAATTAAACATAACAGATTTTCCAGCACTGTGTCAAGAAGTCCTGACCAGATCAGTCCCTCGCAGCTCCAGATCAGTCCCAGTGATGCGGGTTTCTAGCAGACAGGCACGGATGCCTCCTTCCAACTCAGGTGCCTGCTTCTTTTTATAGCAAATGACGCACTGCCACATGATGGCCCCCAAAGAGCACTGCACCGCCAGCGAGCCTTGGCTGTCTTCCGCAAAGACTCACTTGCTGTGTGACCTTGGGGATGCCACTTACCCTCTCTGGGCCTCAGTGGTCTCATCTGTGAAAGCCATACACTGATATCTAATCTAAAACCAATCCTGCATGACTGGGGTGTTTTTCCTGGGTCAGACCCTTCGATGGGAATATAAACTCTGAGTTATAGTTCAAGTGCTCTCACCAGGGTCTTACAGCCCCTTAAACCCTTTCATGTTTACAGGGAGGAAATTGTCCTTTTTCCTTCCCCTTAAGATCTCCGTGTGACAGCTAAGAACTAAAACCTCTGCCCACGCTTCCTTTCTGCAGCGCTGTGTGAGGAGCCAGGTTCCCATCCCAGCGCTCCCACTTTGTCAGCTGTGTGATTTGGAGAAGTCAGTTAACCTCACGGAACCTCTGTCTCCTCTGAAATAAGGGGTGAATAATTGTACCGACATCTTAGAGTTATTGGCAACGTTTAAAGGAGATAATCTGTGTAAAGCTACTCAGAAAACGTTGCTTTCGAAAGAAGGAAATGGATCTTCGTTTCTCAGGAGTCTCTCCTTTCTGCCTCTCCCCTCTGCCTCCGTCACTGCTCCTACACCAGCTCTCAGGAGTTGGATTCTAGGGAATTTTTTTTTAAATCTCCCCTAGTGATTCTCAATTTGAGGATACAGTTCAATTTGAGGATACTACTACGGTTATTTTTTGGTTTCTAATTTCCAAAGGAGAAAGAGAGAGAGAGAGAGAAATAAGGAGGTGGAGAGCAGAGAACCCTACAGCCCAAAGACATCCTTGGTTAATAGGCATATTGTTCTGGTTCCCATTTTTCGGGGGGATGGAGGGACGTGGTTAAGCCCACAGAGCATACAGATGTTTGTGTCTTGCCTCTCACCTCTTACATTATCATATAACCATTTTATTTTGCCATTACAACTTCTTGATGACAGTCTGTTATGAGTAGGAGTTATAATTTACTTAACTATTCTTCCACTGTTGGGTATTTAAAATATTTCTAAATTTTCCCCATTAGAAATAACACACGGGACTCAGTCACAACTCTCCCAGCCCGCCCTCTTTTTTCAGCTCCCTTCAAGCCCTCTGTGGCAGCCATGCTGTGGGCATTTCTACTAAGAAATCGTCCCAAAGCCCAGCAGAGTCGTAGAAGCAAATTCACTGCATCTGCACTCTACGGCCCTCTCTTGCCGAGCCCTGAGGCAGGTCCCCTCGGTTCTGGGCAGGCCCTCCTACCCCTAGGGTGGACGTGTTGCCTCTTTCTTGTCCATCAAGTATCAGTAATGCCCTTTGGGAATTTGACTCAACCTCCTGAGTCAGGGTGGGCATATGAGACACGCCTGGCCCATCCAAGTATCCCATCCAACCAGCAGTAGTGATTGGTCCAAGGGGTAGTGACAGAAACTTGGACGCCCCCTCAGAGTCCTCCCCTGAAATAAACAACGGAAGCTATGAGGTGAAGGTGACCAAGGGCGTGAGAGGGCCTTGTGAATCGGCAGCCTGAGAGAATGCAGAAAGCAGAGGCAGTCAATAAGAGAGAGGGGCGTGGGGACAGGCCGCACCAGCTCTCTCCATGAGTCCTGCCTGCGACATACATTCCTTGGATTTGGGGGACTGTCACCCAGTCCTTCTCTGCTGCCTGAGCCAACGCCTTCCCTTCTGCTTACAGCAATGTGAGTCAGGATTCAGCTCCTTACTCAGGGAGTCCTGCCTGATACACCCCTCAGGATGGCCTTCCTACAGCCTCTCCAGTAGACACTGATGTCCTCCAGGAGAGCTCAGACTCAGGTGTCCATGGGACTTGGCAACAGATGCCAATTCCTCTTTTGGGGCTTCCTCAGAGAGGAAAAGAAAAAAAGGAACCTTACACAAATGAATTAGGAACCCCAGAATTCCTCTGCACTAAACCACAAGTCTCACGGCCAACACTGGCCCTCTAGCCACAGTGAAGGCCAACGCCCCACACGGTAGACAAGATGGCTTGACTTCCGAGAACTCACAGAAATACCAGCGAAAGAAAAAAAGATGATCAGAAACAGAGGGTTTTTTTTTTCTTATACACGTATCCTCATTTTTAAAGCGTGAGTTTCTCAACCCTTTGCTTTTCGTCTACTGTTAACCTTTTTCGCCATTGGATAAGAAGGAAAGAAAGGGCTATTTCTGGAGGCATGTTGCATAGGAAAATTTTCTGAAACTGTTTTCTCATCCTCTCTATTCAAAATGAGGCACGTGGCTCTGAAAGGTTACTTGGGGTGTGAGAAACCGGCTTTACAAGGGCTGGGCTGACATCAAGAAATGCTTTCACACGTTTGAAAAACTTCTGGGAATCACTTTTGTTTTTGTTTGGCCAAGTGGATTCATGAAACAAAGGCTGGTTCAAACACAAATCTCCTCAGCAGGACCTGTCTTATGTCTGGGAGGCGCGAGAGATGTTCTAGACATGTTCTGCATCAAAATCCCTGCAGGAGTTGGAATAAAATTCAGCTTTCCTGCCATCCTCCACTGACTGAGCTCTCTGGGCGATTCTGAAACAATTTGTCCACAGTCTGCACAGCAGCCACGTAGTGAGACTTAAGGGCCTCCAGAGGGCGCCATTCTTCCCATAAGGTCGCATCTACCTTCTAGCACTGAAAGCCCCAAATTAATCCTTATCTACTGCCTCCAAAACCCAGCCTGTAACGCTCTTTCATGAACTCTAAATTTCCTTTTAAAATGCAAATGTTTTAAGAGAGGAAGAGCCTGTTTTGATTAGTCATGAAATCCTTAGAGTCTTGAAACCCAAACCAGCTTGATTCTGTCCATGAGGTTTTTCATGCATCACGTCCCCTCGTGTTCATGTTGCCTTGTCACAGGCTGGCAGAGAGGGAGACTCGTGCCCAGGGAGGTGAAATGACTTCCCTAGAGCCTCAGAGCTTGGGAAGTAGCCCAGCTGTGGTTTGAGTACAGGAACACCTGACTCCAAACCTCTTTTCTTTGCAGATTGATGGCTGGTTAGTGCAGGAGCGGGGACGGAACTGGTCACTTTTGCTGTGCGGGACGATGAGGAGGTGGGTTCTGAGTAAAGGGTGGTGCTGGGTTCAACAGACTGGAAAAGGGAGACGGCTAGGGGAGCTGGATGTGTGTTGAGCCCCACTGAGGAAGGAGCAGATGGAGAGCCAGGTCCCCTGCCTTCACTCCTTGGCCCTGGGCCACCGTCACCACGGCGGGTTGGCTCTTGTATCCAGAGCCATCCCAGCACTGGTACCAGGGGGTGCTCAGGGGTAGCCCGCTGCTGTTGGCAGGAGAATGGCAGTGTTTTACCACTTTATCACCCTTCTTCCATTGGCACATGCTGGACTCCCTTTTCCTTTTCCCTTAATCAAAGAGAGGTCCTGTGTATTAAACCCTCTGCCTGAGACAGTCTGCTCGCTAGACTGTTGCTCTCCCGGCTTCCAGGTTATTGGCGTGGACCCAACCTGGCACAGTTCTGGTTGAGTAGTTAGAAAGCCCTGCCTCTAATTTAGCACGGCCTGTTAGCTTCTGGTAGGTTCCCCAAAGGGTCTCCACCGGTCTGCATATGGGGCTTGGGGCTCCAGAATCCTTTCCATTGCTGCATCTGCCATTTCTGTTTCTTGCTGCCTGTTGAGCTGTTGAATGGGCAGATAGGATGAGTGAGTAAGGACAGCCTCCTCCTTCTGTGAGGGGGAAGTACTGCTAACTCCAATGGCAGCATATAAATATCATTTAGGGGAGCAGCTAGACAAACACAAAATGTCTGGGCCCCTCCCCCAAGGATTCCACTTCCCTCTCTTGGTGTGGAGTCCGGGTAACCATAGCTCTTGAAAAGCTCCCTGGTTCTTCTAATGTGCAGGCAGAGTACAGAATCACTGTCCTAACTTATGAAACCTAACCAGCAGTCATCTGGGCAGGATCCTGGCATAGGACCTAAAATGCTGGACTCGGGGGGAGGGTAATAGCTGGGGTTTAATCCCCAGGACCTTCATTAAAAAAGGAAGAAAGGAAGGAAGGAAAGGACAGGACGGATGGAGGGAGGAAGATTGCTGTGTGGGTCTATTATTTATCTATTGCAATGAACAAATTATCCCAAACTTACCCACTAAAACAGCAAACATCATTACATCCCAGTTTCTGGGCCAAGAGTATGCAGAGGAGCTTAGATGGGTACTTCTGGCTCAGGGTGACCCATTAAGTAGCAGTCAAGCTTGTCGGCAGTCAAGCTGGGCTCATCTGAAGGCCAGACTTGGGCGGAAGACCGACACCGAAGCCCACTCAGGTGGTTGTTGGCAGGCCCCATTCCTTTGCCACCAAGGCCTCCTCACAGGGCTGCCTTATGACCTGGGAGCTGGATTCCCCCAGAGCGAGAAATCCAAGAGGGAATGAGAGTGGGCACCCATGATGGAAGCCACAGTCTTTTGTAACCTAACCTCAAAAGTGACATCCCATCATTTTCCCCATAGTCTATTCATTAAGTGAGTCAGCAAATCCAAGGTGAGGAGGTTCTCCTTGAGAGGGGGGATTGTCATAAGGCAGAGATCCCTGGGGACCATTTTAGAGGCCACCTGCCACTGTATGTTTACCTAAAACGTATTATATTGTACCTGACTTTGCACAACTCACTTTTTTCCGTCAACAACATGTCAGTCAATATTAGTGTGTATATCTCAACTCTGTTTAAATATACCAGTGTTCTTGGCATAGATCAGTGTTCGTCAACCTGGCTTTTTCATTTTGTTTTTTAAAAATAACAATACTGATGCAGATTACAGAATCCACACCTGGCAATAGGGATTCTATTGTTTCTGAGTTGAGAGTCACCGTAAATCTTCTTAAAGGCTGCCCAGGTGTTTTTAGGGTCCAGTCAAGGTTGAGAATTCCTTGTGTAGATACACTACAGTTAATTTATCCATTGTTTGAACCCATGTTGATGGCCATTCAGGTTGCTCGCTCTCTTCCTGCTGTTATAAGCCATGCTGCTAAAGAGTATCGCTGTTACCTGCCTCCGTGCACACAGCAAGGGGAGTTGTTTCAAGGAGCAGGATGTGCATTCTGTCTCCTGGATGTGACCAAACAGCCCTTGAAGTACCACTCCCACCCAAGCACTCCTGTTTCCTCAAACCTCATCAGCACTTAAGATTATCAAATCCTTGAATTTCGGCCAATCTAGTGGTTGAAAAATGATACTCATCATTTATATTTTACTGCATCTTTAAAGCGATCTGGTTGCATGCATGGTCACTGTAGGAATCTTGTGTGAAGAGTGGATTTTAGCTTTTTTCACAAAGATGTGAGAAGGTCTGGGGTGACCCTTGACTTCTGATCTTCCCCTCAAAGTTTTGGATGATATTTACAGGTCAGAACTCAGCTTTTTCCTCTTCCTTCTTTGCTTCCGTTCTTCCTTTCCTTTCCTTTCTTTCTTGAATTGCAAGACTTCATCTAGATGCACAGACTCTTTTGTGGGACCTCAGCATGATTTAAAGATTTTAGGTCCGTGTAGTGTTCTGGGGTGGTAAGTTCTCCCAAACAGAATTTTAGACATTTTAGCTGTTAGGCACAGCCTGGGTCTCCTTCTTAACTTCTCTTTGTAGCTGTCACTCTTCAGGTGTGGTGACTACTTCATTATTCCTACCAGAGCCAGGAAGGGCCATTTTTCTTCCCTCAGAGACAGTGTGGATCAAACTGTTACTGAACACCTAATAAGAGCCAAGTGCTGTTCTAGGTAGACCTCTTTCCTCGCAGAGCTCATATTCTCATATTCTCATTTGATAAACAATAAAGAGAATGCACAAGTTAATGATAAACCATGCTCAAAGATGACAGTCAAAATAGAAAAAGACAAAGTAAGTCAAAGTGAGAGAGTTTGGGGGTGTGAGTGCTGGTAAGAGGGGCAGGATGTAGCACTGAATATCAGAGTCATCTGGGGAGTTCTCACTGAGGAGGTGTTATGGGTTGGATTGAGCCCCACCCCCCAAAAGAGTTAAGTCGAAATCCTAGCCACCCAGTACCTCAGACTGTGACCTTATTTGAAGACAGGTCTTGATAGAAGTCATCAAGTTAAAAATGAGGTCATTAGGGTGAGCTCTGATCTAATATGTCTGGTGTCCTTATACAAAGGGGACAGAGACATCACACAGAGGGAAGATGATATGGGGAGAGATGCAGGGAGAAGATGGCCATCTAGAAGCCAAAGAACGCCCAAGGCTGATCTGGAACAGATACCTCCGTAGCACCTTGAGGGAGCGTGGTGCTGCCAACGCCTCAATTTTGGACTTCTGGCCGTCAGAGCTGTGAGGCAATACATTTATATTGTTCTGAGCCACTCAGTTTTTGGTACTCTGTTATGGCCGCCCTAAGAAGATACAGAAGATGAGAGCTGAGCTAAGCCTTGAGGGACTGAGCCATGTGGACGCACCTGCCCCTAGAATTTAGGGAGCCCAAGGCAAGAGTTCAAACAGAGGCCCACATGCCATGTGTCCAAGTATTTAAGATTGATAAATCCAGCTAATAATCTGTCAACTAAGCAAGGTTTTATCTTCCTACCTTAAAATTTACTTTCTTCATGACCAAAAGACTTTGCAGACTACTCAGATTTCTATACCAGAATACGGTGGTCCAAGCAGAGCAGACCCAGGCCCATGGCCCTCTCCCCTGCTCTCTCTACCTGAGGCTCACCACAAACAGGTGCCCTCTGTGGCGTAGAGGCTCACACGGAACCAGGATGACCCTAGGCAAGAGGCCTGCACAGGCCCTGGATGTGGACTTGCAGTCAGCCAGTGGCAACCCCAATGTCCGAGATACCCAGGGTACCGTCTCCAGGGGTTACTGCCTCCACGCGGACACCATTCCTTACACTGCAGAATCCTCACTCCATGGCAAGAAGTTAAGGCTGGAGGAGGAGGCAGGATGCTGTAAAAGCCAGGCTCCATCATGTCGTGCAGAAACCAGTGCCCTGCAGTTTGAAAGACACTGAGAGGAAACACTGAGAAATTTGCAGAACAGTTTGACTTGCTGGGACCTCCAGGTGTTTCTGGGCACTGAAATTTTGAATTTCATATTTAATGTTTTCATGTATCACAAATAGCCTTTTGAAGTTTGGCTCCCCAACAATTTAAAAAAATGTGAAAGCCATTTTTACCTTGTGGTCCATAGAGAAATGGGGGCCAGCTGGATTTGGCCTCAAGGCCACAGTTCCCCACCTCTGGTGCAGGAGATGGAGGGGAGGGCTGCTGAAGCAATGTCCTTAAATAGGAGAAAGGAGATGAAACCCAGCGAGCCTGTGGACGATCTGGCTTATACTGGAGTAGACTGTTTATCAGTGATAGCAGGAGAAGGACATGGAAAAAAATAGGACTTCGGTGCCTGAAATATTTTGGTTTGAATCCTGTTTTGAACCTTTAAAGCAATTTGCTTTCAGAGAAACCACATGCATTCTCCAAGCTGAAATGATTACTGCAAAAGAGGTGCATAATATTTACCCCATAGATTCTGAGATTGACAGAATGTACGCTCAATAGGTTCATTTTTTTTCTCTCTCTCAGCTTCTGTGATTAAATGATGGAATATGTTTTGTTGCTTCTTAACTTTTAAAAGCGAAATACCTCTTTGACAGCAGTAGATTTTACTCTTTCTGTGGACCTGACCCTCCCTTCTACCTGTGCACAGGCACACAGTCATTCTAAGGACCCTCTTCTTGGGTAAAGGCATGAATATTTTGTTCCCAAAACCATTTCAGGCAGTTCACTGATGCGCTGAAAGCCAAGGTTGACCAGAAACCCCCAGTTAAGGAATCCTCATTTACAAGCTGCCCAGGGTTTTGAAAGTCATGTTTTTCTTTCAACATTGCCCTTGAGGTTTTTGGAAAAGAGCTCCACGCATACGTAAAATGATTACTGTAATTACACATGCTGTCATGCTGACTCCCAACAGCGCTCCTTGGAGTTCTATTCAGAAGACTAGAGGAAAAGGGTGGGGAAACTTCAAGGAAGAAGGGAGCGAGGTGGTATCACTCAGCTCCAGGCCTTGAAAAGCCATTCTACTGGGGACCCACCCCATTTCTAGTCCTCTCTGTGACACAGCTAATCTATCCCCCAGCAACAAAGAGGAATAGATTAAGTCTTTGTGGAACTCCATTAGTTCTTTGATCCTATACCCTTTGGGGGTTACACCATGAAAAAAACTCCTAGTAACAGATTTTATCTTTTCTGCAATCAAGAAAGCTTGGTTTCCATTTGCCTGGCAATACCGGTATCTAGCACCCAAAACGTAATTCTCCTGTATCTAACACACGCTTATAAAATGTGCAGAATAAACATCAAGACCTAAGTAAGAAGAGAAAATATAAGAAGAATTTCCTCAAACAGATGTTGGAACTGAAGGAAAAGTCACATTCTAAAAAAAATTTTAATTTTCATTCAGGTATTTACATTAGCAGGCAAGACACTTTGTGAATTCTAATCCTTTCATAAAATGGAAGTTGGAATATTTCTTAATGGAATGTCACCACAGGAGGCCAGCTCAGGTCTTGGCTGGAAGACTTTCCTGGAATATTTTATTTCCCTTGGAATTTACAATTCTGTCTGGTTGAATCTAATGTGACATTCTAACAATTGGAGCATTGTATTAGGCACAGTGAAGCAGAAAATTCACCCTGCCCTGCTCCCCATTCCTCCTTCCTTTGCCCTTGTGAAAATTTCCCACCGTCTTCTTCCACTGAAGCAAAGTGTTCAGGAGAAGACCAATGTCACATCTAATTCAGTCAACACTTCCATGAAAGGTAGGTTTCTAATACCTAGAATAAATCTTCCATTCATTCAAGAAATAGTTTCATTCAATGGTAGCTCCAGGGTTTAAAGTCTGCGTTGTTGACTTATCACAGTCCACCTTCCAGTAACATTATACCATTTCACACACACTGTAAAATCCTTCCATTATACTTCTGTTTCCCTGCTCCTTACTTTTGCGCCATTGTCATACATTTTAGCTACACGTTAGTCATGTTATGTTGTTATTTTTGTTTTAAATGGTCAGCTATGTTTTAAAGAACTTAGAAATGAAGGCAGAAACTTTATTTAAAGATACTTATTATTTAAAATGTTCTTCATTCTTTTTGTAGATTTAGATTTTCATTTGTTATCATTTTTCTCCTCCTAAAGAACTTGTGTTAATATTTCTTATGAAATTCTGCTATTGATGAATTTTGTTAGCTTTGTTAGTCTGATAATAATGTTTTTTTCTCCAGTGTTGAAGGATATTTTCTCTGGACATGGAATCCTAGGTAGGTAGGTTTTTTTTTTTTTTTTTTTTCTTTTTTTCTTTCAGTACTTTAAAGATGCCATTCCACTGTATTTCGGCTCATGTTTTGTTTTGGGGGGGTTTTAATTGAGAAGTCAGCCATAATTTGCATGATTGTTGTTCTGTATATAATTTTGCCTTTTTTTTGACCGCTTCTAAACTTTTACTGCAAAAATTTCTCATGACATGCCTTAGTGTGTATTTCTTTTTGTTTATCCCACCTGAGATTTGTTGAGCATCTTGAACCTATGAGTTTATATTTTTCATCTAATTTGTAAAGATTTTGGCTTACATTTCTTGAAATATTTTTTTCTGTCCATCTGTCACTTCTTCCTTCAAGAATGCAAAAATATATGTTAGGCTTGACATCATCCTACAGGTCTTTAAAGCTCTGTTCAGTTACTTTTTTCAGCTTCTTTGTCTGAATGCTTCAATTTGATTAGTATCTTGAGTTCTTGACATTGTCTTCATTTTAATGTTGAAAAGTGTATTTTTCAGTTTTTAGATTCCAGTTTAGTTCTTTCTGTATTTTCCATTTCTCTATTGAGACTCACTATCTACTCCCTCATAGTGTTTGTATTTTCCTTTAGTATCCATGACTGCATTTATAATCGTGGTTTTTAAAGGCCTTGTCCCCTAATTCCATCACTTCTGTCTTTTCTAGTCTGTTTCAGTTATTGACTAATTTATCTTCCTTCACATTCTCCTGCTTCTTCATGTGTCCAAGAATATTTTATTGTGTGCTAGACCTTGTAGATGATACATTGTTGGACATCTGGATTTTCTTGTCTTTCTTTAAATAATACTGTGTTTTGTCTGGAAGGCAGATAATTTCCTATGGATCAGCTGGATCCTTTGAACCTTATTTTTAGTATTAGGAAGGCCTAGTATATTCTTAATTCGAGATGGTAATAGCCCTTCCCCTAATGCATGGTCTTTCTTGTATGTCAGTTGAGTGCCCAGAATTTTCAAAGTGATCTCTCCACTTATGCTTGTGTAAAAATATACTGGAATTCCTAAAAATTTAGCCATCAGCTCCCACAGGCTGGTACGAGCCAGCTCCAGTACACCTCTACTGGGACTCTCAGAAATAGAATGGAGCTTTGCCTAAGACTTCAGCACCCTTTTCCTGGGACATCTAAAATGGTGAATACTTTGTAGACACATGTTAGGAAATTCCGGTTTGGTTATTCTATAAGTGCGGAAACCGAGAAGCTGTGTCTTGCCCAAGATCTCAGATCCAAACATAAATTAAACTCTTCTGAGCCTCAGTTCTGTAGCAGAAAGTTTAATATTTCTCCATCTTTCAAAACTGTCCTAGATACATAAGTGCCATTTCCGCGTGTACCACGGCAGGTACTCTGTCAAACAGTGGCCAGCATCATCACATCTCATGCTTCCAGCAGCCTTTGAGATGTGTAGTATTATTATCCCCCTTTTACAGATGAGAAAACTGGAGTGTGGAGTTCTTAGATCACTCCACCAAATGAAGCACAGACATGGTTTGCTACGAGATACCCTGCTCCCATTTAGCGATCTTGGTACCATCCTGCCCCATACCACAGTCAGGTACAAGAGAGCAAGAGTAAGGCAGGTAATCTTCCTTTTCAGCAAGGAAAGTGTCATTTCACATGTGCCCCCTTCCTTGTTCTGCTCCTTAAGCCAAAATATCTCCGTGGGTCGGCTTTAGGTAACATGCAAATCACCCCACCAGCATTTACCGATGGGTGAAGTTACGGACTCAGTGTTTGTTCCCCCAAAATTAATATGTTGAAGCCCTGACCCCCAATATGATGGTGTTTGGGGATGAGACTTTGAGAAGTAATTAGGTCCAGATGATGTCATGAAGGTGGGACTATCAGGATGGAATTAAGCCCTTAAAAGACACCAGAGAAGTTCACTATCTCGGTGCACACAAAAGGAGGAGGTCAGGTGAGCATTTGGTAGGATGGTGGCCGCCTACAAGTCAAGGGCAGAAGCCTCCAAATGAAGAATCCCTTGTCAAAACCTTGATCCTGGACTTCACAGCCTCCAGAAGCATGAAAAATAAATTTAAGTGGCTTAAGGCACCCAGTCTACAGTATTCTGTTAATAGCAGTGTAAGTAGATGAATGAAGGGGAGATGTGGAGTTTGAGGGCTGGAGCAGGGAGGAGGGAGGCCATGAGTTCACTGGTCATAGAATTCATGATCCCACTTCCCAGGACTCCTCTTGGTAGTGTAGTAATAATAGCTTTCTCCCTGAAATCTTTCACATCTGTGATGCCATTTGATTCTTAAAGGACTCTGTGAATGTTTCCTGTTTCAGAGAGGTCTGACTTTGTCCAAGGTCACAAGCACTGACTGAATCAGCTACTGTCCCTGTGTCCCTCCCAGTACATCAGGGTGCCTTGTGCTAAACCATAGGGCATAGATTAGGTCTCCCTGAAACCAGATATGAATGACGCTTGAGAGGCCTTCAAGATTTCAGGAAATGCGGCAGCATATGTGCCTTCAAAAGCAAGTTTGAATGGAAGGAATAACATCCTGTAATGTGTCACAGTTGCAGGAAGTGAGGATTGGGGCCGATCTGGCAGGTAATACAGCTCACCCTTAGATGGCGTGCCCTAGGCATTGGATGCTGTTGAAGAGCTCTGTGTGCACTCACTCACGTAGTCCTTACAGTAATTACTCCAGGACATAGTGGTTCTTATGATGGCGCCACTTTATCCCTTAGAAAATGAAGGTATAGAGAAAGAATGCGCAGCTCTGACTCAGAGTGTCTCTGGATATTGGGGGGGGGGGTGTATGTGTGTGCACGTGTGCATGTATATGAAAGCTAGAGGAGAGAAGTGAGGATTTCAAACCACAGTGTGTCACATTCTGTTTCCTAGTTTCCCTCTTTGCTCTCTCTTTGCACCAGCAGCCTGATTTCTGCTTGAAACCGCCTCCGTTCATCACTCTTTCAGTGTAAGGCACTGAAAATTTTTGTTAAAATGCCCATCTTACCCTGGAGGGGCAAACTCATAAAACCACTATTTTCTATTTAACTTTTTTTGTGAATTCATTTTCTGGATTGGCTTTTGAGTCATTCAGTTACAGGGAGAGGGAGGACATTCCAAGAAGGGTAAGCAAAGAGGGCAAGGAGGGAAGGATCTCTGGCCACCCCTTCCCTCTTGCTCCAAGTCCGCAGTCTGTTGCTCTGTGGCCTGCAGAGCCAACAGGCATCCACCCCTCTTCTCATTGGCTGTGTGGCTGCTCTAAAGACCCTGCTGCCTTGATGGAGTCCCCACGGCTCGCTGGGGTCATTATGTCACCTTCCTCTGGAAGTCACCTAGGCATGCAGACAGGTGGAAGGTTGTCACCAGGCCAAGTGGGGAGGGGGCAACTCCCTAAACCCTTTCAAGCTTGTCCCCACCAATTCAGGGGACCATCTCCCCCGGCTCCCCTGGGGGTGCCCCTGGACAGGACAAGAGCTCTCCTTAAGCACCTTCCTTCTCAAAGCAAAGGAACGATGGAGGTTCCGTCTCTTATGGCTCAGTGACTCGGAGCCCATTGCTGAGAGCCCTTGAGTTCCCCAGGTGTGAAACGAGGATGATGATGATACTTGTCTGGGCAGGTTGCCAAGAGGTTTAAACGAGTTCATGCACAGAAAGTACTGAGCCCAGGTCCTGGCTCCTAGGAAATGCTCATCGACGTCCTCTGCTCTTGGTGGGGGCATTACTACCCATGATGGAGGAGCCACACCAGTCACGGTAATCTCAGGCTACCCTCCCTATTGTAACCATTTGCTTTTCTGCAAAGACACACATACATGCACACACATGCGCACTTCGTAGCGCTGGGTGTAGCGCACAGGCAGAGCCTGCAGATGGGAGCTCTGTTCAGTTCTGGGCTGTGCCCAGCTCACTGGGGCAGCCCTAGCCAAGTTTCTCCTCCTCTCTGGGCTCTGGGGAGGCCTTGGAATTTAGCTAGAAAACGCTGAAGTGGACAGTTAGGGGTCATGCCCTGGAGCGCTTAGGCCAAATCCAGGTGGCAGACAAGTTCTTAGGGACCCGCCATGCTTTGAAGACTGGGTGGTGTCACATCAGAATGACCTTGTTTCCCCCAGCACTCTTGGGGTGAGTGTGCCGCCCACCTCGGGGATCCAGGAGGAGCTTTGAAAGGTGTGTATTATCACCTAACTCCAGTAGCCGTTTGACTTTGCAAATCTCTGAACCACTGAATTCTCTAGCCTCTTCCAGCTCTAAAATTCAGTGATGGAAACCTCAGGTTTGTCTTGCAGGGCCAGAAGGATTCATCTCCCTGCTGCAGGTGGTTAAGTGGCTGTATTTGAAAGCACAAAGCGAGAGATGATGTGATAAGATAAGGGACTCCTCAGAAAGAACAGGCTTTTGTTGTGATCTGGAGTCTAAGAGTGTGAGCCTAGCATTCATCGGCCCATCCCTCCCCGCCTTGGCCGCCCTGGGATGTGTCTGCAGCTGCTGCCATCTGCTGGAGCGCGGAGGCTCTGCAGCCAGCCAGCCAGCCTGCAGGTGGCACTGAGAGCATTTGCACAGATGTTTGCTTCCTCCGAGCCCTGAATTCTAGCTCTTGTCCCAAGGGACACGGTGGGTTTCACCTTTGCAATTGCTGGTGCTTACTGAGCACCTGCTAAGTGCCGAACACTATGCTTAGTTTTTCCACGAGATGTCTCACTGAATCCATTCCCTAGAAGAAGCCTGCACGGGCAGGGATTTTTGTGTCTTTTCTTCATGGCAGTATCTCCAGTGCCCAGAACGGTGCCTGGCACAGAGTAGGGACTTGGTAACTAGGAGCTGAATGAGAACAGCTATAACAATGGATTGTGTCATCACCCCAGGGTTATGGTGAGGAAGTTGTCACTCAGAGACACAGAGCCTCAAGACATTGTGGGTAAAGCTGTGAGGGAAGCTGGAAAGACTCCTGGCACCTGCGGAGTTTGTGTATTTCCCTGGGTAAATCTGAAGGCAGCCGGCGCAGACAGGCTACACGTAGGAATGAGCACCTCTGGCAGCCACGGTTCCTTGGAGCTCAGAAAACTCAGGGCTGCAAACCATTAGGGAAATAAACGAAATCAAAAATATGTTGCTTTGGGGCCGCAGGATTTCAAGGAACACGCAGGGCTCTTGGCCACTGTAAAAGGCCCCTTGATGCAGGATTTGCACTTTTTTTTAAAAAAAAATTATTATTATTTAACTTTATTTTTTGAGCAGTTTTAGGCTTATAGAACAATTGAGTAGAAAGTACAGAGGGTTCTCACATAGCCTCTCACACCCACGCTCCCTACCCCAGTCCCCCAGTTTCCCGTATTATTAACATCCGCATTTGTGTGGTTCATGTGTTACAATGGATGGGCTGATATTGATAGGTTGTTATTAACTAAAGTGCACAGTTTCCGTTAGAATTCTCTCTTGCTGTTGTATGTTCCAAGGGTTTAGACAAATGTGTAATGCCACGTATCCATCATCATAGTTATCATACAGAATAGTTTCACTGCCCTAAAAATCCTCTACGCTCCACCTGTTCATCCCTCCCGACTTCCCCCGGACACCCTGAACCCCTGGCAATTACTCGTCTTTTTTCTGTCTCCATGGTTTCGCCTCTCCCAGAATGCTGTAGAGTTGGAGTCATAGACTACGTAGGCTTTTCAGACTGGCTTCTTTTCTTTGCTGTATGCATTTAAGGTTCCTCTGTGTCTCTTCAAGTCTTGATAGCTTATTTCTTTTTATCACTGAATAATGTTCTGTCGAATAGAGGTACCAGTTTGCTTATCCATTCATTTCTTGAAGGGTCTTTTGGTTGCTTCCAAGTTTTGGCAATTATGAATGAAGCTGCTATAAACATTGTGTGCAGGTTTTTCTGTGGACATAAGTTTTCAACTTAGTGGGTAAATACCAAGGCATGCAATTGGTAGACCATATGGTAAGTTTGGTAAGAATTACCAAAGTGGCTGTTCCTGTTTTGTACTTTTGAGCATCATTGTTAGCAACAGTCTTGCTGGCTTGGACCCGATCTCTAGGTTGACAAGGCTGAGGAGGACAGGCCTACGTTTCCTCCCTTCCTGTCTGCATCTGACTCCCTTGCTGAGCCAAACCCTCTTCTCCTGCTGAAAGGGTGAAAACAGAGGATCTTTTCTTCACACACAAGGAGGGACCCATTTTTGACAAGGTGTGATGCTGAAGCAACTCTGGTCATTTGAAATCCCCAAGTCCCTGCCTCGGGCAGGTGGGACGGGCGCACTGCCCTGGGAGGTCAACCTGTGCCCTGCGGTTTAGAATTCTTGACTTGGGTGTGGGCACATGGACTGGAGAAAACATCTCCTATTTTGACATGTGGAGCTGTTGGGTCCTAAGTCCACAAAGCCCTCGTCAAACTGATGCCCCGAGATCAGAACCCCCAGCTCCTGTTCACATTCTGCTCTTTCAAAATGTTGACAAGTTACCTAGCACCTTAATTTGCATTATCCCCAAACTTAGGGTAATTCCAGTGTTCTGGAAATAATGGAACTATGGATAAGCAAGCTAGGAGTTAATTTGACTTTCCCTCTCTCTTTTTAAAAAAGTCGTGAAAAATTAGAAAGGGCCGTTCAAAGTTACTTTAAAAACAACCTTTTTGAAGTTAAGCTAACATCAGACTGCAACTGGTGGAAAGAGAGAGGGACCTTTTTCGTGAGTTTTGACATTATTTCCCGGAATCCACGATGCCCTCTTCAGTTGTTTTTAATGCCCTGGCATCTCCTCTCCCTGCTGAAAACCAGCAAACAAACGAAAGTCTTCACATTCCACTAAAAACTTGGAGCAAGTCATTTCATCACGGGTCCAACTTTTAAGGCTCATGCTCTTTGGTGACGGTGTAGGAAAACTCAGTCTCACGTGAATGGCTTGAATCTATGAAGAGGAAAAAAGCTTTAGCTATGCTGGTGGAAGGAGTGCTTATTCACATGTCTCAGCTTACAAGCCCCAGCGCTGCAAATGTAAACTCTCTGAAGGAAAATTTTGTCCTAATTACTTAACTGAATCCAGAAACATCTGCTTGGATTTACTGGAATAGTCCAGTTTAGTCTTTCATCTGGCACTTTAGAGCAGACTCAGGTAACTTAACAACTAGTACCATTCGTGGTCCAGCCAAGTATTTCTCAGAGGGTGGGGATGGAGTGAGGTCCAGAATAAACTGCGTTGACAGATTCTGCAGGTGATTCTTTCAGAGACTTAAGTTTTTGAGTCACTGCTCAAGGCAGTACTTACTTTTCCTTTTTAGGTGTTTTTTTTTTTCCCCTCCTTTTCTTCTTTTATTTATGAAAAAAAATTTTTTTTTTTACTGTAGTACAGTCAGTTTACAATGTTGTGTCAATTTCTGGTGTGTGGCATAATGTCCCAGTCATACATATACATACATATATTCGTTTTCATATTCTTTTTCGTTACAGGTTTATTACAAGATACTGAATATAGCTCCCTGTGCTGTACAGAAGAAACTTGTTTATCTCTTTTATATACAGTAGTTAGTATCTCGAAGCCTCCTCCTTTTCATCTTTACCTACAAAAGAGCACATTCTGAGTAAGCTCTTCTTCCTATAATGTTTGGCTGTCTCATTGAAAGCATTTCAACTCCCTTTCAGAAAAGAATTTTAGTTTTTAAGTGAATATACAGTAAAACTGACTTTGTGTGTGTGCACATTTTGATGAATGTTAACACTTGTACGGACTCAGGTCACCACAACCAGAATCAGAATACAGAACAGCTCCATCACCCCAAGAAACGCCTTCATGTTATCTTTTTGCGGGTTCACCCTCCACACCTCGCCCAAACCTAGCCTCTGGCAACCAGAGATCTGTTACCCATCACCAAGGTTCTGTCTCTCCTCGAAGGTCACACGAGTGGACTTGTAGAGTGTATCGCCTTTTGTGACCGGCTTCTTTCACTCAGCATAACACCTCTGAGATTCATCCAAGTTGTTGCCTGTATCCACAGTCCATTGCTTTTTATTGCTTCATAATTCTGTTGTGTGGATGTAACCCAGTCTGTTTGTCTGTTCACCCAGTGGAGAACATTTGGCTGTTTCCAGTTTTGAGCAATTATGAATAGCGCTGCTGTAAACATTCATGTACAGGTTTCTGGGTAAAGATAAATTTTCATACATCTATGATAATACGTAAAGTCGGATTGCTCGGACAACCAGTAAGTGTATCTTTAACTTTATCAGAAGCTACCACCCTGTTTTCCAGAAGGGCTGGACCACGTTGTATTCCCCCACCAGCCATGTGGGAGAGTTCCAGTTGCTCTGTATCCTCGCCAGTACTTGGGACAGTCAGCATTTTAAGATTTCAGTCATTCCAATGGGAGTGTGGTAGTATCTCCTCATGGTTTTAATTTGCATTTCCTTGGTGACTAATGACACTGAACATTCAGTCTTTCATCATTAAGTATGGTGTCCCCTGCAGGTTTGTCAGTGATGCTCTTTATCAGGTTGACAAAAGTACACTCTTTTCATAGTTTGCTGACAGTTGTTAATCATGAATGGATGCTGAATTTTGTGAAAAGCTTTTCTGTATTAATTGGTTGGATCATGTGTTTTTTCTCCTTTTGACAATATTACACTGATGTTCAAATATTAAACTTATCTGCTCTAAATATTGAACGAAATAATGAACTAAATAATGGCATAGCTTAAGATAAAGCCCACTTGGTTGTGATTTGTTACTTTTTTTTTACCCATTGCTAGATTCAAGTTGCTAAAATTCTGTTAAGAATTTTTGCATCTATGTTTGCAAAGAATATGGATCTGTAGTTTTCTTTTCTTATACTGTCTTTGGTTTCAGTATTAAGAGAAATGAATTGGAAGGTATTCCCTTCTCCTATTTTCTAGAAAAAATTTGTATACAGTTGTCATTCTTTAATCATTAAGTGTTGGTAGAATTTTTCAATGGAGCCATCTGAAGCTATAGATTTGGCGGGGGGAAAGTTTTAAATTATGAATTCAACTTTTTAAAGAACTGTAACATCATTCATGTTTTCTACTTCCTGTTGGGTAGTTTTTGGTAATCTGTGGTCTCCATAATGACATCCCTGTTCCATTACTAATGTTAATAATTTGTATCTTCTTTTTTTTTCTTCTGTTAGTCTTTTTAGATGTTTGTAAATTTTATAGATCTTTTGAGAACTAGATTTTTAAAATTTCATTGTTTTTCTCTGTTGTCTTTCTCTTTTCAACTTAGTTCATTTCAGTTCTCATCTTTACTATTACTCCCTTTCTCCTGCCAGGTTTGGGTTTCTTTTTTACTTCCTTTTTTAAGATTGTTAAAGGGCAACTTTAGATTATTGGTTTGAGACTTTCCTTTTCTCACATAAGCGTTCAATGCTAAGAATTTCCCTGAGAGCAAAGCTTTTGCTGAAGCCCACAGATTTTGATGTCTTGTTTTCATTTTTACTCCACTCACACTATTTTCTAATTTCCCTTGAAACTTCCTCTTTGACCCATGGATTATTTATAGGTGCACTGTTTAATTTCCAAGTGTTTGAAGATTTTCCTGTTTTTCTCTTACTGATTTCTACTCTAATTCCACTTAGACTCAGAGACCGTACCTTACACAATTTCAGTTCTTTCAAATTTGTTCAGGTTTGATTTATCATTTAGGTAATAGTCTATCATGATGAGTGTTTCACATGCACTTGAGAAGAGTGTGTATTTTGCTGTTGTTGATTACACTGTTGCATTAATGTTAATTAGATCCAATTGTTTGATGGTCTTGTTTAGGTCTTTTATACTATTGCTGATTTTCTGTTAGTCTATCATTTACTGAGAGTAGAGTGTTCAATTTTCCAACTATAAGTTTGAATTTCAATCTGTTTTTAGTTTTAGTTCTCTCAGTTTTTGCTTTCTGTGTTTTAAAACTATCATTAGGTGTACACACATTCATCATTATTATTTGTTCTCGATGTGTTCATCTTTTTACCATCATGTAATATCCCTTTTTATCCCTGGTAATTTTCTTTGCCTTGATGTCTACCTTATCTGGCATTAATGTAGCCACTCAAGCTTACCTTTCCTTACTTTTTACATGGTGTTATCTTTTTCATCTTTTTACTTTAACTTTTTTGTATCATTATATTTAAGGTGAGTTTCATGGAAGCAGCATATAATTGGGTCATTTTTTTTCTTGTCCATTCTGACAGTCTATGTCTTTGAACATTGGTGTGTTTGGATCATGTACATTTTAATACGGTTATTGATATGTTTGAATTTTCTCAGCCATTTTACTTGCTTTCTGTTTGTATCTTCTGTTTTTAATTTTTTTTTCCCCTTTGCTGCCTTCTTGGGAGGTTACTTGAACATATATTTTAGTATGCCCATTTTTATGTATCTATTCTGTTTTTCTGCAACTTTTCAGCCACCTCTCTGTTATTGATTTCTAGTTTAAGTCCATTGTGGTCTGAGAGCATACTTTGTATGTATGTATTCTGTTTTTAAGAGTATGTCTCTTTGTAAAGTATTTTTAGCAATTGCTCTAGGGGTTATAATAGACATAACTTTTCACTTTTCATTTTTAAATATTTTAACATTTCAGGTTCAGTACCAAAACCTTACCAGTAAATGTGCTAATAGGTTTTTTGTACATCAACAAACAGTGAAAACTCCAGACAGTGTTACAATTTTTGCTTTCAACTCTCAATCGTGTTTTAAGAAACTCAGTGGGAAAAACTCAGGAGTAGTCTATCCTGTTTACTTAGAAATTTGCCACTTAACGTTTCTCTTTTCCTCCTCCTTGTTGTTCCAAGTTTCCTTCTGGTGTCATTCTCCTCTGCCTGGAGAGCATCCTTGGAAATTCTTTTAGAGCAGGTCTGCTGGTAACTCTCTTAGTTTCCATTCACCTGAGAATGTCCTTATTTCAACTCACTCCCAAAGGATGTTTTCACTAGACTAGAATTCAGGTTTGACATTTGGGCAGAAAACTGGGATGTTATTTACTCCGCTCTGCCACACACAGCCCGCAGCTGTGCTCACATCTGTAGCCACAATTTAGGACAGAGAGAGTTCAAAAGCAGCAGGGGTTTTCCTTACCCTCTGGAGACCACAGCTCCTCTTTTAGGAGGCAAAGTTCCCCTCCTCAGAGTTTTAAGTTCCCGTGAGTCTCCGTTGCTGCCTCTCACACCAGAGTGCTTGTGGGTTGAGGTGCAGAAGGATGGGGGAAAAAAACCAAGAAAAAACAAAAAAGAAAAGAAAAGAAAAACAAGATGTTTCCCCATCCTCTCTCAGTGCTAGGAAACCTCTTTCTCTCTCCGCAGGCCAGAGAGGGAGGATTTCTCCCAAGCTTTCTGTCCACACTCATGTTCACTGCCAGGTTTCAGGCTAGTTTCTAGTTTGTTGTATTGTTTTTAGATTCCACATATAACTGGTATCATACAGCATCTGTCTTTAATCTGCCTGACTTACTGCACTCTGCACAGTACCCTCCAAGTGCATCCGTGTGGCTGCAAATGGCACAATTTTATTCTTTTAAGAGTGAAATTATTTTCTATATTCTTTATGCTTTGTCATCTAACACCTCAATGACTGGGAAGGGAGTGTCCCACCCAAGATTGGCCAATCTGTAAAGACTGTAATCAATTTGCCCGGAAGAACACCTTTCATGTGCAAATCAACTAATCTAAAAGCTGTACTCCCAACCACCTCCTTGTGGGGCTTTTACACTCCTAGCCACTGTCCAGCTGCTCTCATCACCCCAGGGCCTGACACCCTACAAGGGACAGCCCCACGCCCCAGAACTTGCTGAAATGATTCAAATTAGCCAATCCTGTGCCTGCTCACCTTGCCTCACCTGGTCCTTCCCATAGAAACTACAATAAAGCCTCTTGTCACAAATTCCCAGTGCTTCCTCTGCCTCCTGACCGACACTGGTGCCTCCCCTTGTGCCCCTCTCCCACCCTGTGGTGTGGCATGCCCCTCGTCCTGGGAACTGGGAGTAAAAAACTACCTTTTCAATAACAGTCATCTCCTGATCTGTTTTGGCCTCACCATACCTGACCAATAAGAAAACAAAACAGAGGGTCAGGGTGGGATGTACGTACTTCATCTCACCCGGAACCCTCTTTGTATATTTATCCTATGTTTATAAGCTGCAACTTTTTCATTACAAATCAGAGAAACTGATAGATATGTTTATACCTTGAGGAACTGAAATGTTCAGTTTGTCTGTTTTGGCTTGTCCAGACTTTATCATTTTTTAAATAATAGTTCCATTTTAACGTTGTAGTGGGCATCTGTAGTGCTTCTCTGGGTCATATTCCTTTTCCTTCTAACCCTGAATTTCCTCCTTCTAACCCTGAAGTTCCTTCAAGGAACCACTGCTGACCCACTGCCAGGCTGCACAGTGTACCTATGCCCGACCACAGCTGTCACTTGAGGGATGAAAGCAAGCCCAGGATTTTGCCTGGGACTGTTGGAAAAGAGCGTGTCTGTTTCTGTTGGTGTTAACTGAGTAAGTGGGATGGAAATCTGAAGTTGCAACTCCCCAGTGCTTTCAAAGAGCTTACTGAATAGTGAAAACAGTTAAGACAAAGGCACAGCTGAACAGTGGAGGCAGACAGATTTTTGATAATGTTAATAGGGACCCACTTTTGCCTAAAGATCTTCCCCGTCTTGCGGCTCTTTGGTTACACCAACTAGTAAACTCCTATTTTGCGTGAGCCTGTGTGTGTTAGTGCTCTGTCACTTGCAGCCAGAAGTGTCCCCACTAATGCACGAATGAACCCTTTGTCTGTTATAATTCATTGTGGCCTGAATCTTGGGTTGATTATCTTTAATCGACAGCATATGAAGACATTATATTGGAGTCATTTGTCAAAACCCATTGGAAGGAATTGTAACTCGCTGGGTGAATTTCATCTGTCTGTACCCTCGCCTTGCTTTTGTTTTTGTCAGTAATACTTGGTCTGTGTTCTTAGAGTAGTGCTCATTTTGAGTTTTCCCCAGAAGCAGACCCTGGGTAGAGAATCTGAGCACCAGTGGTTTATTTCGAAGGTGATCCCAAGAGTATTATTAGGAAGAGATTGGGGAAATAAAAGTGGGAAAAGAAGGATGAGTTATTGAGAAGTTTCCCACATAGGGCCACTGGGGCTCGTTCCTGCTGGGGGCTCCTGGGGGACAGTGTAGAATGAGCCCCAGCGTCAGCCACTCAAGATGTGAGGAAGTGGGCGTCGTTCATCCTCCAGCTCACGCCCATCATTGCTGAGGGCTGTTTCCAGGGCTTTAATTCCCCCAGCACTTTGGGCCCGGGTTGCTCAGCAGCTGAGAGCAGGCCTCTAGGTGACGTTTTAGGTACTTGTAATCGTCATGGTAGGCATGGGCTTGGGGGACCCCAAGACTTCAAAGGGATATGAGACAGGCATAGCCAGCATCTTCCACCAGAACTGTGAACATTCTTGTGTTTGATTCTTGGGTGTCCAACTTAGCCTCTTTTCACAGCATGAGTAAGAAGGCGTATTGATTGCATGTGTATTGATTCATAAGTAATGACTCTCCACAAATACCGTGGCTTTAAAACTTATCAGGCTATCTCCATGTTTGGGAGGATGAGACTGAGGTCAAAAGTGTGATGGTTTCTAGGCTATTTCAGTCCTTCTTTCATTCATTCATTTATTCATTCACATAACAAATGCTTTGGGGGAATGGAAATCAATAAGCCAAAGTCTCTGTCTTTGCAAAGCCCAGTGGCAGATGTCAGGCAGACAGAAGGTCATTGCTGGTGGAATAAAATGATTTAATAGAGGTGATTTAATAGAGGTGGATATAAACTGTTATTTGAGCACAGGGATAGAGTCACAAAGAAGACAGTACTTGTGTCTTGAAAGAAGGGAGGAAGGGCATTTATTCTCTTTGCTACGGCTGTGTAGCAAATTTCTACCACCTTACGGCATAAAATAGCGATCATTTTGTTATACTTATGATTTTGGGGCTCAGGAATTTGAAAGAGAGCACAGAGGGTTGTCTTGTCTCTACACCATAATGTCTGAACCTAGCTAGGAAGGTGCAAAGACTGGAGGTGACTCCATGGCTGGGGCATGGAGTCGTCTGAAGGCTCGCTCCCTTGGTTATCTGGCAGTTCATGTTGATGTTTTGCAGACTTGAGGGAGAATGCCGACTGGTCCGTCTACACCTGGCCTCTTCACGTGGCTGCCTGGGCTTCCTCACAGCATGGCGGCTGGCTTCCAAGAACAAGTGCCCCAAGGCAGCCAGGTAGAAGCTGTGTTGCCTTGTATGGCCAAGCCTTGGAAGTCACATAGCGTCACCTTCATGGTGATCACAAGCCTGCCCAAACTCGGTGGGAGGAAACTTGAACCCATCTGTCAACGGGGGGAGTGTGAGAGTCATGTTGTAAGAAGAGCAGTGGGAAGCGAGAGATTGTTACAACCACTTCTAGAAAACCCATTGACCATGGCATTGAAGCAACAGAATCCTTTTGTCCATTTGCTAGTTAGTAATATCTTTCCTGGGCTGCATTATTTTCTGGTGGATAGCATTGTACAAGCTACTTCTTCTTTTTTTTTTTTTTTTTTTTTTGAGGCGGGGAGGAGTAATTAGGTTTATTTATGTATTTTTTTAATGGAGGTACTGAGGATTGAACCCAGGACTTCATGCATGCTAACCATGTGCTGTACCACTGAGCTATACCCAAACCCCCCCTTGGCATTTTAAATTATTTAAATTGACTGTCAGATTGAATCATTAAGATATGACGAGAGAGATACATTATTTGATGAATTTGTCATGCCTCCTCTGCCCACACAGTGTTCTTTCCTGGCCCATGGTTTGAGGACCAGTGCCATGGAGCCTGAGCAGGGAAGGGGAGGAGGGTGTCAGAATTAGCAATGCAGATTCTCTTTAGAGGTCAAAGGCAAAGCCTGTGAATATTCTCATCTTAATGTTAAAGTTGATTATAAACATAACGTATATATGCTGATTATAAACATAACGTATATATGCTCATTTATTTTCTCAGTGGATCCAATTCTCCAGTGTACTTAAAAACATTATTACCCTCCAAAAGAACATTGTAATTTATGCTTGTTTTGGTGTAATTATAATAAGACTCAGGGCTGGGTGAGAAAGTCTCTTTTGTCCATTACTTGGATTTTTGTCTTTAAAGCTGAAACTTAATGCAGAATTTCTCTGATTTATGATGGTTTGACTTACGATTCTTCAACTTGATGATGGTGCCCAAGTGATAACGCATTCAGTAGAAACTGCACTTCAGATTTGGAGTTTTGATCTTTCCCTGGGCTGGTGATATGCGGGGTGATACCTGCTGGTGATGCTCGGCACAGGGAGGGGGCTGCAGTGCCCAGTCAGCCACGCTTTGTGTTCGATGATTTTGCCCAACTGGAGGCTGGTGTAAGTGTTTTGAGCACGTTTAAGGTAGGCTAGGCTAAGCCCTGATGTTTGGTAACTTACGTGTATTCAATGCATTTTCACTTAATGATATTTTCAACTTATGATGGGTTTATCGAGATGTAACCCCATCATAAGTCAAGGGAGATCTAATCTGTGTTTTTAAAGCCCTGTTTTTAAAATCTTTACAACAGACATCTCATAATCAGGTTATACAGTACAGGAAGACATTCTGACACGTGGCTCAGTGAAGCAGCTAGGAGGCAGTGTTGTACCGTAGCCTGACAATTCGGGGATTGAATCCCAAACGTGCCACTTACTCTTCTGTGATTTGGGGGCAACTTACTCCACTTCTTGGAGTCTGGTTTCTTAATCTGTAAAATGGGGACATTGATACCTACCTTTTAGTACTGCAGCGCAGATAAAATAATACAAAGTGCCTGATACATAGGAGATAACAAAGTGAATATTGGAGGATTCTAAGAGAAATTAAGCTACGTGCATGCTCACTCAGTTCTCTCTGGAATTAGAGGGCAGGTCAGTACCCACATAATCTTAAGATTTTTACATGCTTTTCTTGCTTCTAAGGGCTGAAAAAAGGCATTGAACAGCTGAAACCTTATTACATGTATGTGTCCATGTGTGCGCATGTCTGTGTGTATGTCAGAATCTTGGCTGTAAAGAATATTTCCTTTATGACCCATCCCCACCTCCCTTAATCCCCTCTGTGTTTCCATTTCATGGGACTGGAAGCTTCACAGACGTTTCCTGATTATTTCTCAGTGACAGAGATTAATTGAAAAGAAAGCAACGCCTTGTAGGGGAAGGACAGCTCAAGTCTAAAGCGTGAACTTGGCACAGCCTTCCAGCTCTCTGAGCAGCCTCACTCCCCTTTCCTTGCAATTGACTTTGGAGCTAGATCATCCCGGGCCAGCAGTGGAGTTGTCAGGAAGGGCAGAGCCAGTATCTGCCCTGCCTTGCAACCAAAGACCTGGTCCTCCACTGTCGCCCCCACCCTGTTACAGTGAGAAGCCAGGTTCACTCAGTGCCCCTGGAAATGTCAACAGAACCACCGTTTTGCCTGATGGTCTTCTTGCTTTCCTTTCTTTCTCTCTCTCTGTTTTTTCTTTTAAGTTAGAAAGCCACGATGAAATCACTGAAAATGCCAACCCGAAACTGCCCATTTCATTAGCCTTTGTGTGTGTTTTGTGTGTGTGTGTGGGGGGGGGTTCTTAATCTTAATTATTATATCGATGACACGCCACCTTTCAAATTAAATCCCTTTCCTCATTATCCTGGTTTGCCATGATTATTGTCTGAATTGAAATGGATTTCATGACAACGCTGAAAAACCAGAGTTAGCTAAATTTAGCTTTAATTAGGCATCGTCGTAACCCCGGTGATTATTTCCTCATTTCATTTGGATTCTACTAACTGGAATACTGAGCGCGGGTTTGGCACGGTGTTCGTGCAATTTTCACAGAATTCTCTGCCACGTTTCTTGCGCTCGGGGTGATTGTTTTGTGCCACAAATGGTCTTTACAGATAGAGCTTTAATCCTCTTTTATAGCCCAGGGTTTATTGGGGATCGTCACGCTATGCTCCACAGCTGGCAGCTGCTGGGAGGAAAACCCGAAACACAATGTCAGGGCATCTCCACCTAGAACCGATCCCCTCCAGGGACCTGCAATGGCGACTGGATATCGGCTACCCCAGGTTGGGTGTGCCTGTCACCTCTCAACAGGGATTTCCACTTAAATGATATGCATGGTGGGTTTCTGCAGACCTGGGCTGATTCCCCCCCTTACCTGGAGGCCATCAGGTGTCCTAGTTAAGAGCTAGGCTCTGAAGTCAGAGTAAGAAGTTCAAATGGTAGCTTGATGTCTTACCAGCACCGTGGTTTGGGGAATTTACTTCTTTGTGCCTTGGTTTCCTCACTTGTAAAACAGAGATGTGGTGCTACCACTTAACAGCATCACCATGAGTGCTAAGTGAGCTACGTGCATGAAGCACCTGAAACAGTGCCTGGCGTGGTATTTGGCCCGTGCGTGCTGGTTATCGCTGTTGCTTTTCTTATGGCAGATGTCTTGAAAGGTGGCATCTAAAGAGTTGTGTTAGCAAGTGGCTGTAAGGCAGGTACAGGCTGAGATTAAGGGGCAAAATTCCAGTCCCTGGGAGAGGCACTCACGCAAACCAGCCAGAATTTAGTCTGTAGTGGGCATCTACATATATTGCCTGCTGGACATTCGTGCCCTCCTGGATTTTCCTTTAGGGAACAGTACGAATCAGGGTCTAGTTGGCACAACAGAAACCACTCCAGGTATTTCAATAGAGTGAATTGTAAACTAGGAACTAGTTACACAGTTGACGGAAGGGTTGAGAGCCCAAACAGGGATATTGAGGCTACCCAGCGGTTAGCCACAGCTGGAAATCTGTACTATACCTAAGGCTAGGAGACCATGGGAAGAGGCAAGGTTGCCAGAGTCCAGGGCCACCTGGTGGAAGCTAGCAGTATGGCGGGTCTGAGCTGTAGGATCTGGGACCATAAAGGGAGGGCCCCCCCCCCCCCCGGGGAGGCACAGCCATTGTTCTTGACACCCCCTGAAGCAGAGGGAGAGGTAGATAAATACCTTGGCCTCCCTCTCACTTCCTGTCCTCTAATCTTTTGTCAGTGCCTCCTATTGGCAGAATCTACATGGGAACCAGAGGGCAAGGACATCAAGGAGATTGGGTTCTCTGTGGCACAGAGCAGAAATCTGAGAGCAAATAGGCAAATGGCTGGTCCAGGAATTATTTCCCCCATATGATTCTGGTGGGGCTGACCTTGACCTTTGGCTCCAGGGGTGGACATGTGACCTCATCCTGGCTAATGGGTATATTCTACCCTGTGCACTCTACTAATTAGTTCAGCAATGAGAATGTGACCCAAGTTGGTCCAACGAGAGTGAAGCCTGGATATTTTAGGAAAGAGGAAGCTTCTTTCTGCTAGGGATGCCAGGCTTAGGGAATATAACCATAGAGTTGCTGCTGTAGAGAAAAGAATGACGTAGAATGAAGCTAGCATGAAGGGGAGCAGAACAGTGAGAAAGGGAAAAGATTGCCATCAACCATGTTTGAATACCTGGATCCAGCCATCACTGTGTCTGGATCTCTCAGTTAGATAAGCCATAATGTCCACCCCTTCTCTGTGTGTGTATGTGTATGTGAATTTCTGTTACTTGCAACCAAATGACTTCTAACACACAACAGACCCCAGACAGAACTGGGGTCCTAAGAGACCACAATGAGAACTTGTGACCAGTGATTGAGAGGGAAGTCTGTCCATGGGGCCAGTTATGGGGTGAACACTTCTGAGTCAGAAACTCAGAAATCAAAACCAAGGCCCCACATCAGGGGTGGGCTAGCGGCATAGGTGCTCCCTTGCTCCCTGCTTATCCAGAGTGAGTTCTAGACACTGCTTCTCATGCAGATTTACTTGAATACACTTCTTACTAGTTCCTCAGCTTCATTTTTTCTCTTCTTTAGCTCCAGGTTTTCACACTTGCTTTTTCTTCAGTATTGAGAAATATTTCTTCCTCCCATACACTGTTGGGAGGGTTTCAGAACAGCTTCTAACTTAATGAGCCAGCTTCAGTGAGATGGTCCAGTCCTGGCCATTTGGGTGGGACCGTAGTATGTACTGGGCGAGATGATGGAATTCCTTTTAAGTAAATGGATGTTATCACAGTTGGGCATCCTTGGGACCTCACAAATCCCCTGAGGACTGCACTATTCTGGGAAAGACCTTGCTTTGATTCCTTGGTAGATGGCTTGAGTTGATCCCTGACTTACGCGAGTCTCCTGGGAAGCAGTTAAGATACATTCTCCACCACTTAATTTATCCTCAGAACGAGTTCAGGCCTACAGACTCTGGAAGTACCGACTCTTGAAGCAGATGTGAGTTATCCTCTGTGGAGTATTTCTATCATCCCCAAGTCTTTGGTGAATTCTTATTAGACGAGAACAAGTAGAAGTTCCCAGTGTAAATGTTGTCATCATCCAGGCTTATATCCTTTCATTACTAGCTGTGTGCTTGTCAGCTTACTTGTTCTCTCTAAGCCTGTGATTTCTTATTTGTAAAATGGGTAACAGTCGTACCTACCCCGTAGTATTATCGCGCACTGGCTGAAAATGTATGGAAGTAAAATCAGAATCTTACTGCCGTTTTGGTGTCTCTGTAACTCATTTTCCAGAAGCAGGCTGGCTATAAAGTAAAGAGAATTATCATTATACGTTCAAAGCAACATCATTATACTTTGTTTTAAAATACCTTTCCCTGGAGAAGTTCCAACTAGATGTTGATGGGAGAAAGTATTTTCATTTTTTTCTTTTTCTTTCTTTGGCAAGGATGTAGAAAAGCATTAGTGCCTGTTAATGAGCTGATTATGACAAAGGTGCTGTAAAGAAATGGGGTGAAAATGAATCTATAACGATAACATCACTTTGGTTAAACTTATTTATTATTAAACATATTTAAAAAAAATGGGTAGTAATTTAATTCAATTTATAACACTTGAATGAAATCATTTTAATTAAATGGTAAAGAGTGCATATTTTGGAACACGCTGTTCATATTTGTCTAGCAGGAGAAATTCCGTTGCTTCGAGAGTGAGAGAAAACCAAACACAATTTCCCTTCAACCAACCAGGCATTGTTCTAGAAATCTGGTCTTCCTTATCCCACGGGTTCCATTGTTCAGCTGCTGTGCCAATTGTTTCAGCTTGCAGTTTTCAAAGAAATTTGCATGAAGAATTCCTCAAAGTGAAATTGGGCATTCGGTTATAAAATCTGGTGTGAAGACATTACCATACACTGTTGGGGGGATATCAGAACAGCTTCTAACTTCATGAGCCATCAATGAAGCGTAGACTCTAAGCCCACAGACGTATTTCTTGACTAAGCACAATGTTACAGGTGACTTTCTGGCTGCTTTCGATTAAGTGCCCATAGTTTTAATTATTTTTAAATTGCAAACAATTTTTAAGCAATTTGGAGGTTGGATTCTGGATTCAAACTGCTAAGGTTGAAATCCCAGCTCGACCACTCACTGGCAGTGTGACCAGCTTACTTAAAGCTTCCTGAAGCCTCAGCTCCTTTTTAAGCCTTTAAAATGGGAATAAGAATATTTACCTCATGGCATGAAGTGAGGATTTAGTGAAGTAATATGTAAAATGCCTAGCACAATTCTCAAAAATCTTTGGTATTATTTTTTGTTGTTAATATTGCACTTGCAAATGATACAAACCTAATTCAAATTAATTTTCAAAAATAATAATGATAGTGTATATTGTGTACTTACTGTGTGCTGCTCACTAGGATAAACACTTCATCTTAATTGATTTATTTAATTAAAAGAACTTTTTAAAAATTACATAAGTGAAAAACCTAGGTTTTGTCTAGTTCCAGGTAAGGCTGCTCCCAGGAAATCAAAGGAAGCCCTCAGAAATCTGTCTTTTTCTCCCTTTCAATTTTCTCCTCCATGTTGACATCAGTCCCAGCCAGATTTTCTCCAAGAGAGAACCAGATCGCTTCTAGAAATTGCAGGCTTTTATTCATTCAGCTCCTCTAGCCCCATCAGTCCAGTGCACATCCCAGATGACTTTTGATTGGATAGACAGAGTTGGGCCAGTGCCATTTCCTGACCAAAAACCATGATCAGGAAGGTGAACCTTCTCATGACCCTCACCTGGGTCACCCACCCAACCCTTGTTTGGATTGAGGATTGAGGATTGGGATTGACAGCAGTCATCTTTCTACTTCAGTTTCTGAGAAGCCAGGAGAGCAGCAGGGACAACAAAAATCAAAACTCATGGACAACACCTTCAGCAAAACTCGGAGACAGAGGAAACCCCAAAGCCAGAGGAATCAGAACTGGTGTGAAATCAACAGTGGCGCAACACAATGGAAGGGAAATTCCGAAATGTGTTATAAGCTGCAAATGTGCCACGTGGCCAAGGGCAGAAGAGGGTTGCATCTCGAGCGAGAATTGCTGTGAGCAGATTTGAGAACAAAGGATAAAAGTAGGGGGTTGAGAAAGGAGGAAGGACTTGTATACTCAAGTCACATCTCCATAAACAGATTGGTGCAAGCAGTGTCAGTGTCATCTCAGGATCTGTTGAGTTACCCAGATTGCTTGCTTCAATCCATCCCAGGATTCTTTAGAGAAATGGCTGATTGTAAGTCTGGAGCAGGGAAGATGCAGGGTGAGCTTGAGTCAACTTGTTCTGACAGAAGGCAAGGAAGCTTTCTAAGATTAATAGATTTGTATCAAAATGGCATATAAAGTGGTTCCCAATGGCCAAAGTTGGGACACTTCAGGCATCAAAAAAGAATAATGATTATAGACAAAGTGTATTTAATGTGTAAAATCCATGACTTCACAGAGACACTCAAAAAAGAGAAATCAAAAAAAGCATAGTATGAGATGACCATTTAACAACTCCTTCCTTTTTAATTGGTAATTAAAGGAAAAAATTAAATATCCTGCCCTTCCAGTAGGAATTGTATGGCAGGATAGCCAACCAGCCCACTTGATGAAGAGAAGCTATCCTTTACAAAAGAATGCCGGTTAATAAATGCAGAATGGATGATAGAAGTTGACAGTGTAATTTTGCAAAACCTAATGAAAGTATGGATTTAGGCAAGATTTATATATAGGTGAGTGTTTCATGGAGAATGAGACATTGCATAGGGCCAAAGTAACACTACACCAATGCCTTTTTGGTCATGTGTTAGTTACCTGTTGCCAAGTAACAAACCACTCAAAAAATCTGGTGGCTAAAAACAATAATCATTGATTCTTCTTCGTGACTCTGAGTCAGCTGGTTGGTTCTTCTGTGTGGACCAGCTGGTCTCTGTGTTTAGCTGCTGGCTCACCTGGAACTGATGGATCTCCATGGCCTCACTCACTTGTGTGGCAGTTGACAGGGATGGCCAGATGGCTGCAGCCTCCCTCTATATGGTCTCTCAAGATGGCTTAGGACGGCTTTATTCATATCTCTGGGATCTCAGCTGATATAGTGCTGTCTCATCCTCCAGGAGGCTGCACCAGGCTTCTGAACATGGCATTGTCAGGGATTCTTCCTAGCCTCTGTTCGCATCATGTTTACTAGTATCCTGTTGACCAAAGAAAGTTGCATAGCCAAGCCCAGACTCAAG
The DNA here is from genome assembly GCF_048773025.1 of Camelus bactrianus. Lineage (NCBI taxonomy): Eukaryota > Metazoa > Chordata > Mammalia > Artiodactyla > Camelidae > Camelus > Camelus bactrianus. The sequence goes on from NC_133555.1 coordinate 16,367,221, forward strand.
CAGTAAAGGAACTGACTCTGTCTCTAGCTAGCCTGTCTCGTAGAACTTCGTGTTCCATATCAGCACTGTTCAAATGCTAGACACTAGCCGTATGTGGCTATTGGGTGCTTGAAATCTGGCTAGTGCCACCAAGGAACTTAATTTTCTATCGTAATTAATTTACGCTATAACTTAAATAGCCACACATGTCTGGTAGCTACCATATTAGATAGTACGGTTCTAGCTACAGAATCACCTGTGTATATATCCTAGCCATAACTGTGTGTCATGAATCTATCAGTCCTTTAAATCTAACTTGCAATGTGCAGGATGTAGAGGGATACAGGAATCAGCTACACGGCTCAGGGAAGCAACTTGGCAAATCCAGACGGTGAGACATTCCACAGGATAGCTGGCCCTCTGTCTTCAACAAGCCCGTGTCATTAAAAGGGGATCCTGAGAGACTGAAGAGAAAGAAGGGCTGTAACAGCCAGAGAGCTTTCTTGGTAGGATTCCTACATAGGACCAAAGCGTTGTAAGGACTTTTTTCACCTGAAGTGGGAAAATTTGAATATGGTTTGGCTATTCATTCACATTAAAAAATGTACTAAAGTGGAAAGGTAAAAGATCATTGACCAAAGAAGGCTACGTTTTTAGAACTATGCGTAGAGTATAATCTCATGCTGGGAAAGAAAAATACATACCAATATGTTGGTATATATAAATACAAATATGCATGCAAACTATAAAGAGCCAGGGCTGTGTGTGCTAAGATGTAAGACGTGGCGATTCTGGGTGACAGGACAGTGAAGTTTTTTTTGCTTGATTGTCTGTGTTTTGTCATTTCTATGGATGTCAATGTTCTGCCTCTAAAAGAATTGAAGGGATTATTAAAAATACAGATAAAGACACTACGAGAGGGTGCAGTGTGTAGCCCAGTGGTAGAGCGTGTGCTTGAGCTGCACGAGGTCCAGGGTTCAATCCTCAGTGCCTCCGTTAACAGGTTGATAGCCCACTGTGGGGCAGGCGTGCCTCCTGCTGGGCCCGAATTCACATTTTACCCCAGTGTGATGCCCTAACAATATATGTGCTTGTGTTAATCTGTTTTTCCAGTATAATTAGAATTGTTTTAAAAAGACAAGTTCTTTTTTTTATTTTCAGTTTTCAACCTCTTTACAGTTTTACTTCTTCTTGGAATGTCATTATTCTGCACGGAATAAATTTGGAATAAATTCTGTGTAACTGGGTGAAGGAAAGCGTCACCCATATCTGAGTGACGGGGCCCCGGAGGAAACACAGCTGTCACCCAGATTTGGGTGAGGTAGCAATTAGCGTGTTAAGGGGAAAAACAAAATAAAAAGGGGAGAGGGGAACAGCTCAGTGGTAGAGCATATGCTTAGCCTGCACAAGGTCCTGGGTTCTATCCCCAGTACCTCCATTAAAAAAAGAAAAGAAAAGAAAAGAAAAAAGGTTAATTAAAAAAATAAAGACACTACTAGGTGACTAGAAGGTACCAAAGATAACCAGCCATTGTACAATATGTGTGAGAGTGTGTGTGTGTGTGTGTGTGTTTTCAGGAAGTGCTTCATCATGATAACATTGCAAACACTTCCTGCAGACAAGGAAGCACTCCACAGCTGCTGGAAGGGCTTAGGTAATCTCGAGGATCTGGTAAATGGATCCCTTCCTCCTGACGCCACAGAAGCTTCAGCCGTCAACTTGGATTAGACAGTCAGTATCTCCCCCTTTGAGTGGCGTGTTCTAGAGTGTTCTAGTATGAATCATTCATGTAGGTGTCTAGTTATGTTGGTTGGTTTCCCTCTGAAATAATGGCCCCGGGGACTGGATGGCGTGTAACAGAGAAAGTGAATCAATTGGTACGGGCCCTGGCAGGTGTCAAACAAATAGGAATATACTGCAGGAAAAGGGCTCCATCTATAATTAATGACAACATTTGAAAGTTTTACCGGGAATTGATAATACAGTGCTTCCTTTTAACGCAGCGTTCCCTTTAGTGATGTGTACATATTTTAAAGTAGGTCTACTATGAAATATACATTAAACTCTTCTTACAGAACATGTAATCGCTGAGTAGAAAAATAATATATTTATAAACGTCTCATTGTCACCCTTTTTGCAATTATTCATTCTCCGTGTTCAGTGTAGAAGTTTCAAGAACACAGTGTTTGTTGCAGAAAGCATATTCAAAACTACCACGTAAAAAGCAAACTTAAGACTGCCAATTTTTTTTAACGGCTTTTTACATAATTGCCAAATTGCCATTGTCATAATAGAAATCTAGATTGACACGAGTTTGTTTTGGAATTACGTGGCTATCTTTTAAAATAAACATGTATTACCGTTTCTGAGTTACAAGCCCATTTGGGTAGCAAAATCTTTCCAGCAGTCAACTGAATAATTAAATAGCAAAGCCAGAGCTTTTATTATCCCCGCCAAATCTGCAGTTGAACATTTGCGATGGAACAAATGGATACATTTCTCTTTGAGACCCATTAGGGAGAAAGGAGAATTTTAAAACGTCTATAGTTTAGCAAACAGAAGTTGTTCAAGTGTTAAGTTCTATCAAATAAAATTAAGTGAAATCAAATTCTCTTCCCATTTGTATACTTTATCACTTTGTTGGAATTGCTTATACTGAGTCACAATAAGCTGTCACACCTGTCCCCTAAGTTTCCAAAGCATTAAGTCACCACTCTACTGTCTAACTTCCGTTAGCACGGTATGCATTTCCCCTTAAATTGGGGAATAAACACAAGCATTAATAAGTTCATAGAATCCTCTTACTTTCTTCAGAGTCTCCTACTGCCAGCATTGTTATCAAGTCCCTGAAAATATTGTTTCATTATAGTTAATTAGCAATATACAGAATATGATGTTTTGATTATAGACAGAGAATGGTAATGACTTCGTAGCATTTTGCTCTTCACCTTTATACTTATACAGAATCCTCTCAAATTGCTTGTCTAGGGATCCATCCATAATGTTTGTTGAGCACAATTGTTTACAAAGTATTTCATCTAAATGAAGAGGATGGAGGGTATCACAGGAGAAGAAATGCAAAGCCTTCAGAGCTGAAAAGTGTTAAGTTGAGTATGTTCATTCCTTCATACATATTGAGTGCTGGTCATATGCTGAGCCGCACGCTGGGTGTTAGGGATACATGAGTGAACAGTACAGACACTCACGTAACTTACAGCCTGCTGGGAGAGGCAGAAAATTGAAATGCAATTATCAGTTAATGCAATTAATTAATAAATGAACTGCAATCACGAAGGAGAAAAACAGACTATGAAAGTATGTAACAGGACACCTGACCTGTCAGGGCTCAGAAAGTGGAGGCTGGGTAAGGGGGAATCAGCTAGAAAAGGCATAATTGAATGCCATTCAAACTGAGAGAGGAGGAAGAGTTAGTAAGTGAAGAACAGAGAGAAATGTTACAGACAAGGAGGGAACAGCACGTGCAAAAGTCCTGAGGTGGGAGGGACACGACAAATTCAAGAACTGAAAAAAGACAAATATGGCTGACATGCAGAGAACACAAGGCGAATGGCATGGTATGTCCGGAAAGGGACAGGGGCCAGCGAGACGGTACAGATCCCACAAAAGGCATCCAGTAGATTTGATTATCTGGGGTTAAAGTTGGGTAAAAAGGAAAGATTGGGCCAAGTTTTTTGGCTTTCATATAATATGCAACAATGCACCACTTGAACAAGAGAAAAAATAGAATTCAGTCGGTGGTGTTTGAGTGCGTAGCCAAGATGGCATCAGAGCGGAACTTGAGACAGGGCTCCCAGCTCAGAGGATTTGCAGAACTCTGCCCTAGGGGCTTGTGAGTTTGGATGCAAGAATAGGAAAGGGAAATGGGTAACTGAGACAGAGTAGAGGGATAAGAACCTATTGGCTCTGATGAGAGAATGGGTGGGAACAGTGAAAGAGAAAGAGGAATTGAAAATAAGGCTCATGTTGATGGCATTGATGAGCCAATATTCACTCGTAGATTGTGGATAAATAATCTAGCTCTGGGGAGTGTGCTCATCCCATGGGGATGAGCCCCAGTTGCCTGCCTTTCTCACCTGCTTGATAGCATACTTTTTATCAGCTTCCTTCCCTTCTCTAATTCATTTCCTGGTTCCCCTACTTCTGGTTTAAACTACTTGACCTCACATTCTTATCTTAGGAAACAGAAACTAAGACAGTGTAAGTGCAGGGGAGAAGGTGAAACACACACACACACACACACACACACACACTCACACACTCACACACACCCCACTCTTTATGTTTCAAAGCTATAATAAAGCCAAAATTTGGCATATAACTTTGGATATAATTTCCATGCACATGAGAATTGAATTCCACAAGAGGCTGGGTTTCTTGAAAAGAGAGATTCAGATACTCTTGAAGGATGTAGGAAGATAAACTTAACGTGGTGGAAAGGGTGTTGTTTTGGTGGAAAGGATGTTATTATGGGTAAGAGTGACAGAGTTTGGCTTGGTTTAGTGTTTAACACAGAAAGCTTTCAGAGTAGTTATTTGGAAATTTAGGGGAGAGTTTACCCCTTCGAAGAAATTGTGGACAATCAGCACAAGTGATTTATGAAAACTTGGGTTTGTGTAAATTTTTGGTCATTATTTTGTATAGTAATATGTTCCTTCGGTAAACAATCATGCAATTTACTTAACATAATAGGTTTAGAAAACTTCTAATTAGTATATACTTTATAAGATTCTTTTGAGGATACTTCTAGATGTATTTATTTCTAAAGTTTTTTTTTTTTGTAGAAATTAACTAAGTCAGTAAGAAAAATGTGACATATAACATTGGCTTATACTCGTCTAGCCCATTGTTATTCCAAACATTTCACGACTATTTTCATCACTTTCATCACTTATCAAGTATTAGCTAGGAAATGCGTTATTACTCTGATTGTCTGGAGGAGGAATTGACCCAGAGAAGAAATGTGATTCACCTAGTTCCTAGTTCCTAGTTACTTCCACAATTAACGATGGATCCGAGACAACAATCCAGAGGGCTTGACTTCCTGCATTTCTCTAGTTTGAATTTAATTAGAAGTTAATATAATTTAATAGGTTTGTTTCATGGTTGCAGTCATTTGGAAATGAAAGGGCATGTTTACTAAGACGTTTTGTTCTTTTTCCTGAGAGAGAGAGGACATGGTCCAGGGGCTTCATGATACAACGTTTTCCTGCGGTTTACATGGCCCAGCAACAGGGAGACGTCTCATAAGGTGAAGGACTTAGCCCTCAAAACCAACAGGATCGGGGGCTTGGCAGGGGACCCCCGTTCTGAAGAAACTTGGTTGAACGGAGTTCTTTCTTATTTTTAAAGGTCTCATTTGATCTAAATTATTAAATCTAAAAACAGAATATTTTCCAGTTTTCTTTCTTTCTCATCTTAAGCAGTTACTTCCCTCTTGTTCTTAAAGATGCTCATTAAGATTGATCTTCAGAGAGTGTGTTCCTTTGCTAGGGCTGCTGCTGTCCAACCCAAGTCCGTGTGCCTGACGCACAGTGAGGCCAATCCAAGCGAAGTGCCCAAGTTTGAAACAGAGAAAGAGTTATTGAAAGGGCCAGGCAAGGAGACGAGTGGCCTGTGCTCAGAGTACCAGAACTCCCCAGTAGCTTTCAGGAAAGGGTTTTCAAGGGCAGCCCTTTGGGGTGAGGGCTGTAGGATGCATGACTTTCTTCTGATAGGTTAGGGTTAGGTTTCAGGAATCTCAATCATCAGCCTCCTGTTCCATCCAGTCTAGGGTCTACGTACTTGGGGTCCGTCCTCATGTAGTCACCGCTCTCCACCTGGATGGGGGCCTTAGTTCCTGCAGAACAACTCAAAGATTTGCGTCAGATTGTTAAGTATATCCCTTGAGGAGGAAATAGGGCCCTCTTTTATTAGTGCACTGTTGTTTTTTGACTGCTTTTCCTTTGTTTCTGCATTCCCCCACTTCCCTAATTAGTAACTGCTTGAATCTGCCCTTTGGAACTCAAGGCAAGCCTAGGAGACGAAAGACTTTTTCTACAAACAAGAAATGAGGGACACGGGGGGCTTTCGTACCCAAGAGGGCCCCACAGGGTCCTGCTCAATTTAACTACTATAATGAAGTATCACAGACTGGGTGGTTTCAACAACAGAAATTTATTTCTCACAGTTGAGGAGACGGGAAGTTCAGGGTCAAGGTGGGGCCGGGGTGATTTCATTCTGAGGCCTTGGCTGGTAGATGGCCACCTTCTCACCAGGTCCTCAGCGTGGTCTGTTCTTTGTGCATGTGCATCCCTAGTGTCTCTTTGCAAGTCCAAATTTCCTCTTCTTATAAGGACACCAGTCAGATTGGTTTAGGGTCCACCCTCAGGGCCTCATTTTAACTTAATCACCTTTTCTAAGGTTCTCTCTCCAAAAACCGTCACATAAATGAGGGCCCACTCATAATGACCCCATTTAATTTTACTTATCTCTTTAAAGGCCTGATCTCCAAATACAGTCATATTCTGAGGGGCTGGCCATTGGCAAAGGCTCCTTAGCCAAACTCGAGTCAGGCTCCTCCAGGTTCACAAGGCACTAACCTTTGGTTTTGTCTTTGGCCCATTTAGTACAGTTTGAGCAAGAATCCTGCTGGGTCAGGTTAGCAGAAACCTCCCACCCTTGATCAAATTCAAATTCCTCATCCCCCACCCTCCTATTTCATCACCTGTGTTGTCTTTGGCAAGCATCCTCTTGAGTGGGTCTAGCAAGAATTGCAGTAGCCTCTTAGTAATATTCCATGTACTGACTCCCCCATCTTCTTTATCTGTAAATCTCCACTTGCCCTTGTTGTTTTTTCTTGGGCTGATCTCTCTCCCCTACTACAAAGCCCCCACTGCACAAAGTCCACCTCACCTCCTTGAACAAGTATCATGAGACGTTTTTTTCCTTTAACAGGATTAGGGCTTCAACATATGAATTGAGGTGGGGGGTGGACACAGTTCAGCCCAACATAGGGAGGATGAGAGAATGTACATTTGCAGATCATTGAGAACCAAGAAGAAGATTTGCCTCTTTCTCAGGGAGAATATTGACCTCTTTGGTCCTTGAATATTTCTGTTCAGAACCCTTCTGAAGCACGGAGAGCGGAGAACTGGCCCTCCCTCAGTTACGCAGCCCTCAGGAAGACATCCCTTAGCCTGGCTGATGCGTCTGTCCCATCCCTCCAACCCTAATTAGTTGGGTACGTGCCATTGGGTAGAATGTTGTTTGGACTTGGGCTCTTGAACCATCGGATATGGACTTGAATTCTCCCTCTATCAGCTGTAAGACCTTGGGCAGGGGACTTTCACTCTCTGAACCTCAGTTTCCCCATCTGTAAAATGAGGGTAGTAATCACCCCTCAGGCAATGGTTTGGGATGTGATGCGGATTAAAGACGATGCACATAAAGTAGTCGCCATGTAGCTGGCACTCAGGAAATGTTAACTGTTATCATCATTAAAGATCTTTAGAGCCATGCCTGGAAGTGTGAGGTGAGGGGTCCACAGATGGATGTATGACTCTGATCAGCTGACATTCGTTCTAGAATCCTTCCTCATTTCAGGCAGCTGTTTGTTTGTCTGAGGTCTAAGGGCTAGCAGTGGTCTACAGACTCACCTTGAAGCCATGGCCTGTATTTGAGGGGCTCCTACGTCTACAGTCCGTCTGATTTTATCTAAAAGAAAGCGTCGAGCAGGAAAACTAAAAGGAAAAGTATTCCTGTTTCTCCTTACTTTCCTGAAGGTGGTAATTACAGCTGATGAATAGCACCCACAGAGGCGCTCAGCATGGGTTACAGCTCATTTAAAAACGAGTAAGAACTCAAATTCAAACATTAATGGGGTGATTTTTGACTTGGTGGTCTTTCAAACATGTAACCACTTTCCTCTTCTCAAATCCAAGGCCGACTGCTTTATTCCCTCAGGCCTTCATTTAGAAACGAGTGGCTCATTAATTATCTTCTTGACTGCAGAATAGATGATGTTTCATTTCACTGTCACATTGGACGAATCAACTAAATGGGGTCTCTCATGGCTAAGAACCATGGATCACAATTTCCTCTTCGTTTCTTCTCTCTTGGGAGTGGCTCCCACCTACCCCCTCCAAGGAAGCGCATCAGTTCTCCCACATACATTTAGCTGGTTTGTTAATTCTCATAAATTTGATAAAGTGAGATGTTTGAGTATAATTTCATCAGAAATAGCATCTCCATCCCTTCCATAACATATGCAAAATGCTAGGGTAATAATCCATTGGACGCTCATTATGAGAAGTGTTGACGTCATTCTTTTCTCCACACAGATATTTACAATGGGAAACAACTTTCCAAGTAAAAACACATATGAAATCCACCCTTATTCTTATGTATCAGGAGAAGCAATTTGTAAATATTCTCTAGAATGAACAAGGTTTCAGGCACAGTTACTTCATGTGCAAATTACACAGACCTGAACTTTTTCTCCTTTTATTTCGTTTTTAGTTTTAAAAGCTGATTCATAGGGTTATTTTTGAAAGTATAGCTAATTAACAGGACGGCCTCTACAAATGCTGCAAAATACTAGGGAAAAAAGCCCAAAGCCTCTATTCTTTTTTTCTTATGACCAAAACCAGTTTTTCTGACTTCCAGCACCTTCTTTTAAATGAGGAAATGACGCATTCTCGATGTTGGAGGTGTGATTGTTTACCGTTTATTTCATCTCTCCCGAAAATGCTTTTGCTTGCTTTTGTATAATTGCTGTGGATTTTTAAAGGTCTTATGTAAACAGAATCGGCGTACTTTTTCTCCTCACTTTAACAAAAGCTGTATCTTCAGCTTTCTTTTGCTTCCCCCGCCCCTTTCAATAGAACCAGTTAACATTAGCAGCAGCAGGAGAGTAATTTATTTATAGGGTATACACCTTTGGATGAATTACCCCCCAAGCCCACACAATTACAAAACAGAAGCACTTAAATGAGTTCAGTATAATAAAACAGAGTGAACCAATCATCAAGAATGATCAAACAATGGGACCAGATTCACTGTTTAAAGTATGGATGAGAAAACCCATTTCTAAATGGCTTTTAAATATGGGATTAGATGAGGTCAAATGGTGGGTCCAGGGACGCATTTCGTTACAGTAGCGGGCAGCTTTTCGGTGGATGATATAGTTGAGAATATTTTTGCATTTGTAGAGAAGCAGTCCTTAAATAAACAAAACACAAAATCCTCCAAAGGCTGAACAGAGAACGCCAGAGAAAGTGAAGTCTGTGTGGGTGTGACATGGAAGCACTAAATAAATGAGGACCTATGGAAAGAAGAAAGATGGGGAATGGACACACGCGAGTCCAGCTGGTCTTCCCCTGAATTTCCACCTTCCCTTCGGATATCTTAATTTCACCTTGTGGCCATCTATAAATATTGGGCAGAATTTGGCCTCATGCAGATGGCTCTCCAGGGCCTCAGAGAAGAAAGAAAGAGGTAATGTAGAGGACCACAGGGCTAGAATTCTTCTCCAGGGTTTAAAGACCAACTCTACCATCATAGCTACCATCATCAACCACCCACCAAGGCCATGCTGATATCCTCTCTGGGTCTTAGTTTTCTCACTTGTGAGATGGAAATGTTAGTACCCACCTCACAGAGTTTTGTACATAAAGCACTTTACAAACCCAGCGCTCAAAATAATACTTCCGGTCACCTCCTCTTAGCCACCCAACCAGCAGAAAACCTGCGGGTGACTTGCTTCACAGGATTAGGCAAAAGGAAGTTTGCTAATACACAAATACAGGAAATGCTCTTCGGCAATCAGCTGAAGATGGTAGGACTGTGACAAATGGGATAAACTAAATGAAATAAACTCATGTTCGTTAGCTTTGCTCTATTGTAATAGTTATATAAGGTTTACAGTTTCCAAAAAATACCAAGATAGGAATTTTTCTTACCTTTCTTTCCTCTCCCAAGCAACAAACTGGGTCAAGCTTTTGTCCTTTTTTTTTTTCTGAGTGAAAGATTTTTAAAATTCTCTAGTACTTTATAATTATCAAAGCTTCACATACATGATTTCATATAATTCCATAATAAACCCTTTTTTTCATCCCCTACTTACCTACTGCCCCTGTCTCTCCCCTCTCCCCACTGGTAACCACTAGTTTGCTCTCTATATCTGAGTCTGCTTGTTTTTTGTTTTATTCACTAGTTTGTTATGTCTTTTGGATTCCACATATGAGTGATAACATACAGTATTTATCTTTTTCTGTCTAATTTCGCTTAGCATAATGCCCTCCAAGTCTGTCCATGTTGCCTCAAACGGCAAAATTTCATTCTTTTTATGACAAAGTAGTATTCCATTGCGTGTGTTTTGTGTGTGTGTATCACATCTTCTTTATCCAATCACCTGTTGATGGATGCTTAGGTTGCTGAAATTTTTGTCGTTTTTAACGTAAAGGACCTCAGTCCAACCTTTGTCAAATGTTTGTATTGATACTAGAAGAAATTTCTTGTGACTCTGGAAGTTCTGTTTCAAGTTGATGGCAGTCATTTGGTTTTGCTTTAGGACTAGTTTTTGATTCCCCCACTGCTGCCGGACTGATAATGTCATCACCTAAAAGTGTCCCCTCTAGCAAGAGTGTCCAGGTTTTGCAAATGCAAGGACAAGTTTTAATTTTAGGTCAGAAATGAATAATTTTTAGCATAAGTATTTCCCAAATGCTTCATGGGATATACTTACATTAAAAAAATTTGTTGCTGTTGCCCTAAAATTCAAATTTAACTGGGTGACCTGGATTTCATCTGGCAGTCCTATCTCAGGAGTTGGGCCTGGCTTCTAGGGCACTTCTGCATCCTTAGGAAGAAGTCCTGAGTTTTATTGAAAGCTTTGGAGCTGAGGGGAAAAGGAGAGGCCCCAGATATTCTTGGGGTGGGGAGAAAACTTGACTGTCTCTAGGCAAGTGGTGGACCTTGGTCATGTGGAACTCTGCATCTGGCCCCCTTTGCAAGGCACCATCTAAGCAGGACTGTTTTCTCACCTGAGGACTTACTCTGATTTAGTTCAAGTCACAAACCTGGCTGGAAGAAGACAACTGTCGATATGTTAATGTTTCATACACATGTACGTTTAAAACTGATAAACAGTAAATGATAGTCAACACAGCCTCTCCTTTTATGGGGTCTGTGACCATCTGAAAAGACAAAAATTTCCTTTCAGTTACATAAATTTAGATTGGTTTATTTATTCCAAAACTCTTTGCAATCAAATAAAGCTAATGTTTGAATTGGATGAATGTGCTCTGTTTTTCTTTCATATTTTTCCTGCTTTTTCTCTCTGTACGAGTCTCTGATTATAATTCTGTGCTGTTTTGGAGATAAGTAATAAGCTCTAGGTAGTTCATGAGTGTGTTGTTCTGTTCATTTTTCAGGTTAAATCCTATCAAAATCCTTGTTGTCCAAGTAATAGTTGTTATTTTTGCAACGATTGGTATCTGATACATTTTGATTTGACTTCCATATAACTTGAACATTCTGTTATAAATTGAGGCTGTAATGTTATAAACAATGCCATTTCAAAGATGAATTATTAGATGTTATACGGAGAAATGTTTCAAGCAAATTATCAGTTTATTCCATTTGCCAAATAGCAATTTAGGATCATAAACATGATTGTGCAGAGGAAAGAATTTCCAGAGCTTCTCTCAGTGATGCTGGTTACCTGACAGGGAGCAAAGCCACTTCTAGAGCACATCTGCAAAGAAAATTACAAATATTATTGGTTGTTAAGCAGAAACAATTTTATTTTCTATGAAATTTGGGTGTGACAAGACGGTGTTATTTTTATTGTCAAAGGTGCTGTGTAAAAAGTTCTCATATAGCATGATGCTAAAGTCAACGAGTGGCTATGTGATCCCATTTGAAAGCAACCTCAAGCTCTATTTCGATGTTTTAAATAAAAATTAATAAATGTTTAATATTATAAACATCAAGTAGTGTTCAGCCAAGTGAATTTGAAGATCTAATTGGCTTTGTTAACGATTCATGAATCAGGCAGCATCCCATCTAATAAGCAGAAGGTGCTCCAAGGGGTTGTGCAAAATAGAAAGTTTTTATAGGCAGAAGAGGGTGGGACAAGGAAGCTATTAGCAGAGGAGAAGGGAGGATTGTTTCAAGTGAGATCATCTTTGGGGGAAAGGGTGAGGGTCCCTCATACAGATAATTTCTTCTCCCTTTGGGGGCTAAAGAGGACCCGTATTACAGATTACCTCATTGGTGCTGACCAGAAAATTCCAGACTGGCCTCTTAGAATCACATTCTTGGGTTTCATTTTTTTTAATAGCCGAGTAATATATATATATATATCGTCTTTATTTGTCCACTGATGGACAATTAGGTTGCTTCCATACCTTGGCTATTGTAAATAATGCTGCAATGAACATTGGAGTGCATACATCTTTTCTTTCTTTTTTTTTTTTTTATTTCTGTCCGTTCTATTTCAGTAGGGTTTTCTTTTTTTTTTTTTTTTAACATTTTTTATTGATTTATAATCATTTTACAATGTTGTGTCAAATTCCAGTGTTCAGCACAATTTTTCAGTCATTCATGGACATATACACACTCATTGTCACATTTTTTTCTCTGTGAGTTATCATAACATTTTGTGTATATTTCCCTGTGCTATACAGTGTAATCTTGTTTATCTATTCTACAATTTTGAAATCCCAGTCTATCCCTTCCCACCCTCCACCCCCCTGGTGACCACAAGTCTGTATTCTCTGTCTGTGAGTCTATTTCTGTCCTGTATTTACGCTTTGTTTTTGTTTGTTTGTTTGTTTTTGTTTTTGTTTTTTAGATTCCACATATGAGCGATCTCATATGGTATTTTTCTTTCTCTTTCTGGCTTACTTCACTTAGAATGACATTCTCCAGGAGCATCCATGTTGCTGCAAATGGCATTATGTTGTCGGTTTTTATGGCTGAGTAGTATTCCATTGTATAAATATACCACATCTTCTTTATCCAGTCACCTGTTGATGGACATTTAGGCTGTTTCCATGTTTTGGCTATTGTAAATAGTGCTGCTATGAACATTGGGGTGCAGGTGTCATCCTGAAGTAGATACATCTTTTCAAATTAGTGTTCTTGTTTTCTTCAGTTAAATACTCAGAAGTTAAAATGCTGGTTCTATTTTTTAATTTTTAATAACCACCATACTGTTTTCCATAGTGACTGTACCAACTTGTGTTCCCACCAACAGTGTACAAGAGTTCCCTTCTCTCCACATCCTCACCAACACTTGCTATTTGTTGTCTTTGGAGGGTAGCCATTCTGACAAGTGTGAGGTGATGTCTCACTGTGGTTTTGATTTGCATTTCCCTGTTGATAAGTGATGTTGTACATCTTTTCATGTGTCTGTTGGCCATCTGTATGTCTTCTTTGGAAGAATAGCTATTCATGTCCTTTGCCCATTTTTTTAATCAGGTTGTTTCTTTTTTTGATATTCAGTTTTATGAGTTCCTTGTATATTTTAGTTGTTCACCCCTTAACAGATATATCATTTGGAAATATCTTCTCCCATTCACTAGGTGGCTTTTTCGTTTTATTGAGTTTCCTTCACTGTGTAAAAGCTTTTCAGTTTGATGTTTTTGACAACATGGATAGTTCTAGAGGGCATTATGCTCAGCGAAATAAGTCAGACAGAAAAATACTATGTGATCTCACTTATATGTGAAATCTAAAAACCAATCAAACAAACAAAACTGAAAAGACTCACAGACACAGAGAACAGATGGGTGGTTGCCAGATGAGAAGGGGATGAGAGGGTGGGTGAAGTAGGTGAGGGGGTTAAGAGGTACAGACCTCCAGTTATGTGATAAATTAGTCACGGGGATGTAATATACAGCATAAGGAATATGGCCACTAATATTGTAATAACTTTATATGGCAGCAGATAGTTACTAAACTTGTGGTCATCATTTCATAACATGTGCAAATATAAAATCATTATGTAGTACCTCTGAAACTAACATAATATTGTATACCAACTATATTTCAATGAAAAGTAATAATAAAATAAAAAATTAAAATTAAAAAAATTTTTAATTAAAAAAAAACTTCATTCCTGGGGAAGGTTGAAACTGTGATTAGATCAAGTGTTTAATGGAGGTTTGGTGACATGGGCTTTAGCACAAGTGATGCCATTTTGGACCTGTGGTTTAATCTCTAGCAGTAGGGACATACGGGAACATAATCACATTTCAAAGACATTTTACGTATTTTCATTCTAATTCTCCTGGCAACCTTGTAAGATGGGTATTATTGTCGCATTTTATACATGAGGAAACTGAGGCTCAGAGTTGAATAAATTGTTCAAGGGCATAATGCTGGTACGGGACGGCACTAAGCTTCGAACCCTTGTCTGGTTGTCATCAAACCCATGTACTTGCCCTACACCATATTGTTTTCAGTGGAAGGAGCACCAGTCCAAGGGCCAAGATGATTTCATACTGTAAGATTTATAAACTTCCTCCTTTCATAAAAGGAATAAAGGAGATACAATATACTATAAAAACAAGACGTTAAGAAAGAAAATAGAATAGCAGATAGTTTAGGAGATGTTACACAGGAATGAGAAATGACTTCAGGTGAGTCCTGAATTTAGCTGTGAGCATCCTAGACGCCAAGTAAAAGAGGAAGTTGAATTACATAGTTCTTTCTGTCTTACAAAGTCAGTGTATGAGCTCTTTTGCAAAGACACCTTCTTTTCCCTTCCATGATTTTATGGGGGAATTTGTGACCTGACTTCTTTATTAAGAGATTCTGGGTAACCTTAAGGATATTGCCTTCCTTGATCTTTGGTTTTGTAGAAGTCCAATTAGTTTCATGGAAGCCTTGAGGCTGAACTTCATTTGAGGTTGCAAATAATCATCATTAAAAAAATGTTTGTATATATATAGAAATTCGATAGACATGAATGTTTATTACGTAATTCATCCATATATGCTGAGGGATTAGCATTAAATTGCAACTCATTAAGGACGTTTAGGCAAAAGACTGATACAGTATGACAGAGTTAGTGCCATTTGTTGTTCTAATACAGGAGTCAGCAAATTTTTCCTCTAAAGGGCCAGATAGGAAATATTTGAAGTTTCTGAGCTATCAGGTCCCTATTGCAACTACTCAACTCTGCTGCTGCAGAGTGACGTCAGACAGAGACAGCACGTAAATGAATGAGCATGGGTGAATTCCGATAAAATTTTATTGCCAGAAACCAAGGGCTTTGGCTTATGGGCCCTTGTTTGCTGATCACTGCTCTACCACAATAAAGGATAGAGCTCTAAGATTATATCCCTTCATCCTTCTGTCTCAAATACCAGATGTCCAAATAAGCCTCATGTCACAAGTAACTCAAAGAGGAATTATACAGCAGGAATGCACATTCTCTGCTATTGCTTCGTAAAAGTTTAATTCTCCATCCAGACAACAAGCAGCGAAGTTTATGTTGTAAAGATGGCAGGTTATAGCACACAGCTGGCCAGGCTATGCCCTCCCAAAGGCTTTCAGCCACAAGAGCTAAGGGCGGTGGAAAGCCAGCTAAAGCTTTGCTGCGTCCACCCAGAGGAAGGGATGTCTTTTTCTAATTCTTCCATGGAGGAAGAGACTTATTCTAATTTGTCTTTTTCCAATTTATTATCCACCCAGGGGAGGGATGTCTTTTTCTAATTCCTATAAGCATAGTATTTGCTAACAGAGGCCCCGTGAAAACCTAGGAACCTGACTCATATCCTTCCCATTTTTGTGGGCTGCCACTTAAAAAGCAATCTTTGCATGGCTCTTTAATAAAAATTAATTTGAAGCCATAGGGTTTGGCGCCATATCCCAGGAAGAAAACACTTTAGGCCTGAAAAAGATTAAAGCAATCTGTTAGCAATTGACTGTTGCAACCAGAACATCATAAGATTGTGTTTCCCCGCTCTGATTTTGGTTTCAGTAAACTGTCATGAACTTTCTAAAGTTCCTAGCCCTCTGGAACGTCTAGGCAAATTACGCAATCTATATAATGGGCCGTCACTCTCAAGGGGATCCAGTGCTGTCTTTGGATGACAAATGGCGTGAAGAGTCTTGGATTGTCTAGACTTGTTTTCTGATGAAATTGACCCTTCAACTCTGATCAGTTGTGTAATAATTGTGCTTAAAACTTGCTTGTGCTTCATATGACATCAATGAAAACTGTGTTGCAATTTGTAAAGAAGAATGCTGGCGTAGACTTGTTTTATGTACTTACTGGGGTTAATTATTTTTATTATAAAAATATCCTCAGAGAAATTAAAACAATACTGAAATATGTAAAGGAAAAACCAAAATCCCTTGTGTTTTCTGGCCTGTGTGCAATGCTGAGAAAGAAGTATCCCAAATCAGGGTTGTTAAAAAAAAAAAAAAAAAAAGTCTCCTTCTGTATTTCCTTCTAATAGTGTCTTGTTTTATTTTTGCATTTGCGTCTTTAATCTGAGTGGAATATATTTTTGCGTGTGTTGTGAGGTAGGGATTTGACCTTCCTATCTAAGTGAGCAACCAGTTTTCTATCGAATATTGACTGTTCCCTTATAATAAGTGCTTTATGTGCACATCTCATTGTGTCAAACAGATAATGAAAAAGATTAACCTCAGGGGTGGCGGTTTAATAAATCAGTAATTATTACTTCATCAAGGACATTTATAAGTGAAATTGGCATTTTTAATTGAATAAATTTTTATTCTGTATTTTTATATAATTTTTAAAGGTTACTTTCCACTTACAGTTATTAATTGTATATTGGCTATATTCCCTGGGTTGTATAATAACATCTTTGAGCCTATCTTACACTCAGTAGTTTGTAGCTCCCACTTCCCCACCTCTATGTTGCCCCTCCCCCTCGACTGGTAACCACTAGTTTATTCTCTATAATAGTGAGTCTGCTTCTTTTTTGTTATATTCATTAGTTTGTTGTATTTTTTAGATTCCACATATAAGTGATGTTATTCAGTATTTGTCTTTCTCTGACTTACTTCACTTAGTATGATGCCCTCCAAATCCATCCATATTGCAACAAATGGCAAGTTTTTGCTTTTTCATAGCTGAGTAGTATTACATTGTATATATGTACCACATCTTCTTTATCTATTCATCTCTTGATGGACACTTAGGTTGTTTCCATATCTTGGCAATTGTAAATAATGCTGGTATGAACATTGGAATACATGTATCTTTTTGAGTTAGTATGCTTGGGTTTTTTTTTTGGATATATACCCAAGAGTAGAATTGCTGGATCATATAGTAGTTCTGTTTTTGGAAACTGACATTTTTGTAACTGAAAAGGTATGAGGGTTGTGAATACAATGACTCCTCCTAGGTTTGGTACCCCTGCCTTGGTTTGCATCAGGAGATCAGCAGTTACACCCGCCATTGTCTGTATCATCAGTGCAAAGGTCAACACAGTAAAAAGAGGGCAAAGGCAAATAATGTTTTAGTATTATTCTGAAAATAATTTTGACTTTGCAGACGTCCCCAAAAGGGTCTCAGGGACCACTCCAATAGATTACGTGTTCCATGAGAATAACAATTCTGTCCACCTGGTCACTGCATCCCCTGTACCTAGCACTTGGTAGCACGTTAATTAATATTTATTGAATGAATACTTGCTAACTACATATATCAACTAGCTTTAGTTGCAATAATTCTGTGTGACAAATAACCACAAAACCTCAGTGGCATGATAACAGTAAGCATTTTCTATTCATACATCTGTGGTCGGCCAGGGTCCTGCTGATCTTAGCTGGGCTCATCTGGGCAACCCTAGTTCTCACTACAGGTCTGTGTGTCAGCTGGGGAGGCTCCGCTCCACGTGCCTCTCATCCTCCTTGGGCTAGTCAGCTAGTCAGGCCTATTACAGAGCATTTCTGTGGCAGAGACTTAGAGAGAAACCAGAGACAAATGAGACGACTCAAACCTTCTATCGCTTATATGATTTTGCCAAAACAAGTCACTTGGCCAAGTCCAAAGTCAAGGGACTGGGAGGTCCGTATTGCCCTCAGTGAGGTTATGGCAAAAATGTAGGTGCAGAGGGGTAGGGATAAAGAACTGAGGTCGAACTACTCCTAGAGGGTCCAACTCATCCCAGTTTGCTGGGAATTTCCCAGTTTTCACACGGAAAGTCCCATACTCCAGGAACCCTTCAGTGCTGGCAGACTGGGACTTCTGGTCACCCAAACTACTCCGCAACTCGCTCAGAGCTGTGATCAGGTTGAGAATTGTATGGTATAGGAGTTGTTTCCCTTAAAAATTTTTTCTCCTTTCTCATGCACTATAACTTTAGGTATAAATATTCAATAGAAAACTTCTGGTTAAAACTGGGTAGGGGGTGTGTGTGGCAGAAATAAATCTTCCATAATTATTTTAACCCTCCATTAAAGGAGACATATTCTCTGTATATAGAATCATCAGGTCACACATTAATATAATGGTTTTTACTTGAACACATTTTAACCCATATACTAAGAAAATTCAATTTTAAACATATATGTACTCCATCATTTGTATGTGATAAACTATAGTAGCAATCTCTTGTATTTTTCAAATATCTTTTAACATTGTCTTCAATTCAGTTCATTTTTATATCCTTAATCATAAACCTATAAAAACAAGATGATACTGTTACTGGCACCATGTAATTATGTAACAACTCATTGGGCAAGAAAGAGCACATTTAAAGGAGTGATGTAAGCAAAGGATGTTTGAGGGAGTATTAACGACCTTGGGTTTTGAAGCTGAGGAACTGAAACAAATTTATGGGGTTACATTGCATCTTTCGCAGTTAAAAGGCAAGAGGGAAATAATAAATCAGCTGAATCGTTGTAAGAAAATTGAATATTGTGTAGAGAGATTAACAGAACTACACAGAAATTGAGAGACATCTATGCCTGTTGCTAGGAATGGTAATGAGAGTATCGGAAATGAATAGTTCAGCATCGTCCTTGAAATATCATTACCTGTTGTTCAAAAGGCCTTTTCCCATTTGTATTTTTCCTTAATGTCATACATTTGTTTGCATCCTTGTTCAGGGAAATTGTTTGAAATGTATCAGAAATGTTCTCTAATTCCAGTTGAAAATAACAATGTTCCAGGAGCTCAAAGAGAGACTTTAAAAAATCACTGATGCTTAAAAAACATGCCCCTTTAAAAATGTGGTATTGGAAACCAAAGAATTCACTCTTGCTCTCAAATGAAGATGAATATTTATTGAAAAGATTGACTATCACTACAAAAGACATCAACGGAAATGTTTCAGGGGTGAAATAACAATTAAATATACATTATATTTTGAGAGTATTTTCATTCACTATCTTCTTAGCACAGGAGATTAAATATTTAATGCAGAAGGATAGAGCCTTACAACTCCAGTGCAACAAAGATCCCTAATGATGAAGTGAAGTCAGCTGCCCGTGTCCCATTTATTTGGTGCAGCTTGAATACAGCAAAGTATGAGGTCAGTGAAAATATGTGAATGGTTATAGCACTTAGCATCACCATAGTCCTAGAAAGTTGATAGAACAATCCTCATCTTGCAGTTAAAGAAACAGGTTCAGAGTGGTTAGTGATTAGGTAATCACATAGCTTGCAAGTGTCAGCGCTGGTACTGACACCATAACCTCCTGGATCTAAACCCAGCATTTTTGCATCCATGTCTCGGTGGGCTCTAAATGAGGCCGAAAATGCACCTCGCTTGGAGGCTTACTCTGATGTCCCTCTGTTATTTATATATCTCTTGCTTATGTCTATGCAGCATTCTTCTGATGAGAAACCCCTCTCCATTCCGTGTAATTGTGGTAGGGCTAGCAATACAGAGCTGTACCCACAGAGACACACTCCCCAAATCCTGTTCTCCCTCATGCAGGCAATACTGTCACTACGTCGGGCCACTCACAATACCTGTTATCGTTCCAGTTGGCATCATTTCCATGAATTTTCCAAACTGGAATAAGACAGGTCAGTTTCTCTCTCTCCTTCTCCCTCTCCACCCCTCCCCCTGCCACCCCCTCCCCTTACCCATCTCTCTCTCTCTCAATAAACTATGAGCAAATAGTCCTTGGAATTGAGCTGTTATCTTCCTCTCACCCCTACTCCCAATTTCCCAACACTGCCGCTAAGAGAGAGCCTCTTTGTATAGAAAGGATCAGTCCTATACACAGAAAGAAACAAAGATGAGAGGTGAATGGAATGAGAGAAAATCCAGAAGGTTCTGTATGAGCCCAGGATTCAGCCCTGTTTACCTTTAGTTGACATGAGTCAGCAAATATCTCTTTGATTAAATTATTTTGATTTGGGTTCCTGCTGTTTTCTACTGAAAGGGTCTTGAATACTGCGCCTCTCTCTTCTGTGGTCCCATGGCCCTCAGAATGTATGATATTGTTCATCTGTGCTTTGTTCTTCCCCACAAAACTGAGAAGTCATCGAGGATGGAGACCATGCCTCGTTTGTTTTGTGTTCCCAACTCTCAGCCTAGTGCCTGAACAGAGTGCTTATTCATGATTAGAATCCAGTCAAGCAAATCCACGGGAAACAGATAAGCACCCCAATCGAACATAGCCAATGACATTTTCAAGGCCCATCGTAGAAGAAGAATCTTGAAAAAAATGCTCAACCTCACTGGTATCCAAGAGATACAATTTAAAACCACAGACATGTCATTTCACCACCATCAAGATGGGTAAAATGTTTCATCTCGACAATAACAAGTGTTGGCGAAGATGTGGGGAAACTCACTCACAGGCTTTTTGTGGGGAGGGTAATTTGGTGTCACCATTTGGAGAGCAATTGGGTGACACCTAGGAAAATTCAAAGTGTGCCAATGGTTCTATTCTGTAATTCCACTTCTCAAGGAACCTGCATGCATGTGTGCAAGGAAACGTGTACAAGGATATTCTCACTGCCGCCTTGTTGGAAAATCACCTAAAATTCCACCTTTAGAAGGATGACAAATAAGTTGTAGCCATTCCTATAATGGGATATTCCAGAGCAGTTAAAATGCGTGAAATAGATCTCTATCTATCAACCTGAATCCCCTTCAGAGATGTGATGAGGCATGGAAAACCAAATCCCAAGACAAATTGTGGAGTATGTTACTGCTTATATAGATATGTTAAAAACAAAAAAACAAACCAAACAGAGCTCTTACATCATTCCCTCTAATTTTCTTTATGTTTAAAATGTCCCATAATGAAGTTCTAAAAGACACTTTATATTGTTTACTGTTACGCAGAATGTAGCAAAATGTTTTTTAAAATGTAGTAAAAGATGTTTTAAAAATGAGAAGAATGTTTGCTTCAGTGCACCTCTGAGGAAGGAAGAAGAGTATAAAAGAAACTCCCACTGAATCTGCAGTTCTTAGTTCTTTGGGAAAAAATTCATTGAAGCAAAGATAGCAAAACACTAAGAGGTATTATTTTATCTAGAGGTAGGGAGATACTTTCGTATATGTTAGAAAAAAATTTTTGTTTAAGACTGGAGATTAGAAAAATCAAACATTAAAATGCAAAACCAAAACATTTAGTAATCAAAGTTCAGCTACTTAATTGGTGATTGAGGGACTCCTCACTGCAGTGCCCTTTTGCTGTTACTGGAGAGGGAACGTCTTTCTGTCTGCAAACACAGTGACCACGGGAGAGAGAGAGGAAGATATAAAGGTCCTCTGATCATTTACGATACACCGCAACCTTTGCTGTGTCGTAGTGACTGAATATCACGGAAAAGGGCATCTGAATTTCCGCGCTGCAGATTTTGAGAAAGCCACAAGGGCTTAATTGTTATTTATTTCTTTTTAACCATTACACCTACAAAGTCCCATTCGCTGGAGCCTGGGTTCCATATAGCCCAGCTACCTCCTGGGGAACTCTGATAATCTGCTGACCTGAACGGTCCAAGTATCTGAAAGCAGTGGGTTAGTGGGGTTTTACAAAGAGAGGCCTCTCCGAGGGCAGGATACTACTTACATTTTGCATGTTAGGGAAGGTAATTCAGCATTTTTTATCAGTACCAACTTTTATGGTCCAAACATTTCCCCATTTTGCGAGCAATTGACTGAATGACAATAACTTCTGTACACCGGTGGTCTGGACCTGGGCCAGCTGCATTCGGCGTTCCCGGACAGTACACATGTGTGGGAGGTGGGGACCGGGCCCTGCTCTGGAAGAGGGGACAGTCTCCCGTCTGTGAAAGGTCAGGATGTCAGAACAGGAGCACAAGCCTGCAGTCCAGAGTCGCAGGAAGGTGAGCAGAATGGTTGCCCTTGGAATAATTTGGGGGATGATCGTGCCCCTCCCCCATCAGGCAGGGGGAATGAGGGGTAACTGCACACATTCTGTGCACCCCCAACCCATAAAGCAGGACAAGGTACAGAGAGGCCTACGACAGCTCAGTAGAAGACTGCAACCCCTACTCAGCCTACAGAGGTTGCCCAGAGGAGTCTCACGGGGTGCTTTGGGGTAGTTTTTCTGTCCCTTTCTGCCAAGGGAGGAGCAGAGAGGGACTCTTCCGTCCACCGAGGGAGCAGCAGCACATCCAGGGGATGGTGTGCCCACGGCCGGCCCGGTGAATCGGCAGCAGAAGATCACAGTGTTGGCTCCTGGGATGACTATGGCCGTAGTCCGACAAGAGACAAGAGGGGCCTTGAGTTCCTTGGAGTTACATGAGCTGAGGACTGGCTTCGGAGAACGCGCAAAAGAAGCTAAGAAGCCACTGCAGAGAGCAAGAGTTTGAGGGACGGAGGGGTGGCACTGCCAACCAGAGTTCATGGAAAGAGAGCCTCCAAATGCAGCTGGCCTGTGAGTGCGGGAGGTGACTTGATCTCCACCCACACAAATGAATTCACTGGTCCCTTTCACACGGGACTGCTGCCAGGGGTCCCCCAGGACGCCAGCTGCCCGCGTCTGGTTCATCACCAAGTTATCAGAAGGAAGGGAATGGTGGACCTCGATTTGTGACCTGTCTGGACACTCCATGCTGCTTTAATTTCTGTTCCACGTACGTCTGCATTGCTCTGTATTACCCCCTCAGTTACACCTGAAACAGCTGAGAGAGCATGTAGCCACTGGCGTGTGGTAGCCAGGAAAATCTTTTTAAAAATGTGTCATTTTGTCACCTTCTATGCAACACCCTCCTGTGACATCACATCTCATGCGGAGCAAAGTCCAAAACCCCTGCAATGGCCTTCAAGTCTCTGTACAATGTAGACTCCAGCACCACCCCCACCCTGCACCTCTGACCTCAGCTTCCTCGACTCCCCACTCCTACCCTCCGCTCAGTCACCCGGGCCTCCTTGAGTTTCTGGAGCACATCAGCCATGTACCTGCCTGAACTTTCTCCCCCTAATGTCTGGATGACTTGCTTCCACATTCTCTTCATATCTTGGGTCCACTGTCACTTCCTCTTCTCCCACCACTCTCTTTAAGTTTTTTTGAATTGAGGTACAGTTGATTTACAATGTTGTGTTTGTTTCTGGTGTACAGCATAGTGATTCAGTTACACATGTATATATTCTTTTTCATCATAGGTTATTATTAGATATTGAATATAGTTCCCTGTACTGTACAGTAGGACCTTGTTGTTTATCTGTTTTATATATAGTAGCTTGTATCTGCTAATCCCAATCTCCTAATTTATCCCTCCCCTCCCATTCCCTTTTGGTAACTATAGTTTGTTTTTTATGTCTATGAGTCTGTTTCTGTTTTGTAAACAAGTTCATTTGTATCAGTTTTTAGACTCCGCATATAAGTGATGCCATATGATATCTGTCTCTGTTTGACTTACTTCACTTGGTCTCTATGGCAATCTCTAGGTCCATCCATGTTGCTGCAAATGGCATTATTTCATTCTTTTTTATGGCTGAGTGGTATCCTACTACTCTTCTTCTTTACCCAATCATCTACCCGATCACTCTCTGTAAAATCACACTTGTCAGCCCCAGCCCTCAGACCGCGCACACCTGTCCCCTTCCTTACTTCTTTTTTCTCTATGGTCTGTGCCACCATCTGACATTCTGTATGCGTTAGTCATTTGTTTCTTATCTGTCTCTCCGTCCCCACCCCCTTAGACTGTTCATGTCTTAAGTTCAGAGGCTTGTAGCTGTCTTGGTCATTGCTGTATTCCCAGAGAGATGAACACAGCACGTAGAAAGTGCCCAATAAATATTTATTGAATCCACAAAGTACCAGAAAGAAAGGTTTTCAGTGAACTCAGGGAATGAAGCAAACTGTCTGTTTTTCCATTATGTCACCTTCTAATGGACCCTGGGAGTTCCTCCTCTCCTTGGGGTACCTCTTTTTTCTTCCTCACGCCATCTGGCATCCACCTGTCTTTCTCTACACCCTGCCTCCCTCCCTCCCAGAGCTCCTGTTCCATCTTGGAGAACCAGGACCAGGATGAGGTCTTTCAAGTCCTACCCAATTCTTCAGAGCAAAGCCTCCTCCAAGCAAACAAACTTTTATCTCACTAACATTGACTGCCTTTTGAAGTTTAGCATCAAATTCTTATCTATTTAGTCTGTCCAATGAAAGGCCACTTTCTAAGAAAAGATATTTAGGAGAAGAGAAGAAGGAGAAAAGGGAAGAAAGCTCCAGCTCATCATATCTTTAAAAAGCACAGCTCATCACATCTGCACAAAGGCAGCTGGACCCAGCAGCAGAGTGGCGACTGCCTATGGCTCTCCTGAGCAAGGAGTCACTAGAGCAGGGGTTTTCAAATGTCTTTGCTAGCTACCCACAGTAAGAAAAGCATTCGATGCTGAGATCCAGTACACACGCACGCACGCACACAGACACATGCACACGCACTTGTGTTTATGAAACAATAACTACCATCATATTATAGGTGTGATGTTTTCCATTCTATTCTATTTTATTTTTAAAATGTCAATATTGATCTCTAACTTCATTTCATAACCCAGTGGATCACAGACCACAGTGTAAAATCCTCTGGTCTAGACCCAAGTTCTTGAGCTAGAATGTCATGTGCACTTTTGCAGCCTGTCAGCTACATGTGAAGTAGTCACTGCACATCGACACTTTCTTTCTTCACAAACACAAGTGTGGTTTGAGTAAAGAATGTGACATAAATATGGATGTGCTTTTAAGACCTTTTCTTTCCAGAAGAGAGATGTTACACCACTCATTATGAGCTATTTTAGTGGAATAACTAAAAATGATTATGCCCCCAGGGAAAATGTCAAAGGTGTGGAATATTCTTTCCCTATATGAGCAGTTTCCAAAGCCTGTGCTCTTGTAAATATGTTCCTGCATAACTTTCACTTCATCCTAAGTGAATTTAGAGTGCATGCTTTCTCTCCCTTTCTCTGTCTATTGCTCACACTCTCACACACACACACACACACACACTCTCTCTCACATGCACACACCTGACCTACCTCAGTTCTCAGAACTCAGGCACTACATTGACATGGTACTTCCTATGGTGCTTTGTAAACTAAATACCACCCACTGAAAAAGTGAATTATCTTACTGAAAAAGTGGTAATACCGACTGAAAATAATGCTCAGGAGGTGGGGAGACTGACAAGTGTACCAATTTTATATCAGCTTGTGCCAATAAAAGCAGGTGCCTTTGGGAAGATTGTTATCAAAGGCCCTCCTGATTCTAGAACCACCATGTCATTTGCACAGGCCGGCTCTGCCCACTGCCCTGAGGATGCATGGTGGGGGGGAGGGCTGATGGTGTGATTCTCAGTGTGCAGTTGTGGACACCGGGCCGCAAAAGAGTTAGTCAATCTGGGTGAAACATCCTGTTTCCTATTTCCAGTTGCAGGAAAGAGTCTAGCCTCAGTGCTGTGTGTTCAGTGACATTGATTGCATCATGGTTTGGGCTGGAAACAAGGTGAGGTAAATCTGGAGGGAAATGGTTGAATAAATAAACAAACAGACACACACAGATATAGAAAACAAATTATGGTTACCAAAGGCGGATACGGGAGGGATAAATGAGGAGTTTAGGATTAGCAGATACAAACTACCATATACAAAATAGATAAACAGGGTCCAACTGTAACACTGTATATTCAATGCCTTGTCATAACCTACCACGAAAAAGAATACGTACGTATAACTGAATCACCATGCTGTACACCAGAAACTAACACAGCAGTGAAAGTTCACCTATATACTTCAATAAACACACACATATAAATATATACATATATATATATATGTAAACACTCAATGAAATATATGCAACTATTTTAAATCTAAACAGTGGTCTAAAGTTAGAAAAGAAAATTGAAGAATATGTATAATATAATCCCTTTTTTATTTAAAAAGAAAGGAATACGCTGTATTTGGTTAAAATTACTTGTAGATGTCCATAAGAGGCTGTTGAAAAGTATAGGCAGATATATATGAGATGATTGATATGAGTTATTTGAAGAGAAATGGCCTATGGAGGTGGTCAAGGAGATGGAGGAGTAAATAATTGTTATGTTGTATAATTTAATTTTTTTTTCAAAACAGCAGTATGTTTAGTATTTAACAAATCTGACAAAAATATTTAAAACCATAGAAGAAAATGGTCGTTCTTTTAGTTCTGTTCTAGGTAAAGTGACCTTCCAAGGTCACCCAGGTTGAAAGGGGCAGCCTTAGGATTAGAATGCATGTTTTTAAACCCAGTCCTGTGCCCTCTCCTCAATGCTACAGCTCTCTCTCATAATTCGAGGGTGGGTAAAACTTTATCCCCTTAACATTAGTGTTGTGTGAATACACAGAGTAAAGAACAGAATAACGCCATGTCAGGAAACACAGCCCAAATTATTGTTGTTCCCATGCAGCGTTTAGTGCAAATTTAAGCATGCGAGTCAGGTATTGCAGTTGCTGTTGAAGAGATGTAATGCTGGCAGCGTTTGGCAATAAAATAATAATCACTGTGTGTATCTCTGATGAAATGAGATTTAATCCATTTGCGCCCCTAATTGTCTGCCACACTACATTAAAGATGGATACTACCATTGTCTCCACTGCTCAGAAATATGAAATTCCAAGCAATATGCACAGTGTCTCGAAATAAGCTAGCTTAATGAACCAGCAAATTAGACCCTTCTATCTCTTTATTTAACATCCAGTTCCATGAATTTATCAGAGTTCATTACAAAGGTGCAAAATTTAAAGAAATGCCGCTAAATTCATTTATGATTAGAACTAATGACTTTGAGAAAAGACTTCTCGTATTTTTAGAGAGCCATTATTTATTATTGAATTTATATGGCTTTGGGTAATAAATGTTCAATCTTTTCTCACTTACTTCTGTTATTTATAGTTTGGATTTTATAATGCAGCCACACAAAAAAGAAAACTCTCATGTAGAGAAATCAACTTTTTCCCCCAAACACAGCAATGACATTCAGGAAAGCAGTGGCAAAGTCTTCTTCTTGACCTGTCAGTGGTTTTTATTTTATTTATTTATTTTTTTTTTGGTGGGGGAGGGTTGACCCTAGAGTACACTTGGCAATGTCTGGAGACATTTTTAGTTGTTACAACTGGGGGAAGGTACTATTTGCATCTAGTGGATAAAAGATGGATGCTGCTAAACATCCCATAATGCACAGGCAGCCCGCACAACAAAGAATGACCCAGCTCCAAATGTCCCAAATGTCAACAGTGCCAAGACTGAGAAATCCTGACCTATGTCAATGTGTTTCATTCAAATGATGCACCATTTAATTCAACATTTTCTTTTCTTTTTGTTTTTAATTGAAGTATAGTCGGTTTACAATGTTGTGTTAATTTCTAGTGTACAGCATAGTGATTCAGTTATACATACATATATATTCCTTTTCATATTCTTTTTCATTATAGGTTATTACAAGTTATTGAATATAGTTCCTTGTGTCAACATTTTCTTAAATGAGATCACGTCTCATCTTGTCATGTAGATTGAGAGCCACACCAACTAAAAGCATGAATCTGGCTTAAATGACTTTTTTCCCCTAATACTTATAGTAATAATGACTTTAGCATCTGTGATAAAGATGATAGAGTTGAGGACTACACTGGAACTCATAAATGTAGATTAGAAAAAGACTTTAATTTGTGCAAGCATTTATATCATTTTCAAGGAGTTATCTTTTCCGTTTTAAACCAAAAGCATCTGATTATCTCATAGGTTTCAAGATGTTAGCAGTTTGGTTCAAAGTGGTTTTTTTAAAATCTGCTTGTGATTCTGATTTAGATAAGAGGAGTCTACTCCCAGAGTGAAAAATAATGGCAAACAGCAGGAAGTTCAAAGGGCTTGATTCTCTGTAATATGTGTGTGCCTAGAACGTTATTTATGGTCAGCTTCAGGGTGGAAGTTCTACACTTTTGATAGAGACAGGTTTGATTTCCATATTGCTGAATTCCTTCTTTCCTTCCATCCACCCTTCCTTCCTTCCTTCCCCATAACAAAGGCACTGGTGGGGATTGAACCCAGGACCCCGTGTACACCAAGCATGTGCTCTACCACTGAGCTATACCCCCGACCCCCTGAATTTCTTTTTTAGTATTCTAGACTTAGCTCTTGTCTTAATCTGTCTCTCATATGCATGCTTGGGGAATCTGATTAATTTAATTTAACTTGGTACGTTTAGTATCCCTATGATAACAATGATCAAAAATGTTACGGGCCTTATTTATTTAAAGGAAAAATCTAATCATTGTGAAGTAGCCCAGTGAAGAATGAAAGAAACTGAATTTCTCTTCATCCAAAAGATAGTAACAATCGGTATCAAAAAATGAAAAGATTAGAATCCCAATTTGCTAAACTTTTTGAAAACTAGGGTGTTCCGAAGGAAACCTGCTTAAATAACATATGTTGGTTTATTCTTTGATCTCAGTAAGTAGAGTGAATATAATTGAAGCATTCATAATTTAAGGATTGTGTAATTGCAGTCTTATGGTGAGAGGAATGGTTTAACAATTATGCACTTATTGTCAAGTGTTTTTAGGAAAACAAATATTACTAGCTCATCAAATGCACGATGTCACTAATAACACTGCTCTCGGAAATAATGAAATAGTTCTAGGTGTTAGGCCCAACTAGATTTCATGACAAATATTAAGTAAATGATAGTACAGGTGGTACTCAGATGTGGCAGAAGTGGTGACGGATACAGAGGTGAATGCAGCCCTGGGGCAGTATTTCAAAGTCATCATTCTGAACGTTTATTGGATACCATTCTGAGTGGACAAAGTAAGGGTAGAGGCATAATGACCTCAGCATATGTCATTGCATTGGTTTTTACAATTAACACTTAATGTCGATTGGGCCCCTGTGATAATGCCCAGTAACATTTATGTAGTGCTGGCTACGTGCCACCGTGTTATTTGTAGTGGTTTTTTTTAAAAAAAATTCATTTTTTCCACAAAACAATTCCATCAGTTCAGCCACAACTAGTACATAGTGGAGCTGAGATTTGCATCCGAGTGCCGGCCTCTTAACATCTAGGCCGTGCTGCGTCTCTCGTGGTAAAAACAGGTGCCACGCAGTGTGTCAAGGGCTTTCACGTCTTACCTCATTTAATACTCACCGTTCTCTTCTGCTGAGCCCCATTACTCACTGAATAGATGCTTTCATTTCTCACTAAGTTGTATAGATGGGTAAACTTCCAATGACCTGAGATTCTAAACCAGTGGAAACCCAAGTAGGGAGGACACCAGAAGAGCCACTGAGATGTGAGAAGGAAAAAGAAGATAGACTTTTATTAATGTTTATATCATCTTTTAAAAGTTCCTTCCTTGGGACAGATTCATAATGTGCTTATGAATCAATGGGATAGCCTGTGATGTCATTCATAAATAAACAGGCATATATTGGGAATGCCTGAGCAAAAATTTTATACTGACAGCTACACATTTACACATACAGCTTCTTCATAAAAGCTCTATCACCCCCAGTTTACAAACAAGAAAACAGCCTCGGAGAGGGAAGTGTCTTGCCCAAGGTTATCCATCTAGTCTGTGACAGGGGCAGAATCTAAGGCCTTCCCCAACTCCCTCTCCTGAAGTAAGTGACACCACTGTTTAATTTAGGGCTAGAAAGGTTAGGATGGCTGGTTCTGGGTGGAGTGTTCTGTCTCCAGCATACCCATGACGCTGGGTGACATAGTAATTATATGGCTGTTGTGAGATCCCTTTTAAGCTATTAAGAGAAACTAAATGCCAGATAATAAATGCAAGATGAGTTTTGCCCGTCACTAATTGTAATTCTTGCCTGAGTTGAACGGTCGGGCTACTTTGTGAAGGCATTCACAATATTGTAGATAGAAGCCAGCCAGACCTCAAAGACATGGAGGCCATCAAGTTGCCTTATTAGGAGGGCTGCCTGGCAGAGGGGAGGAACGTTAGCCTCGTAAGTGAAAGTAGACAAAGTTTTAAGAAGACCAGCTGTGATTTTTGAGGGGAACATAATACCTTTTTTGAGTTAGTCTGGAGGATTGGGTGTTGATAATGGACTGTCAACACCTCTCCATGTCAGTGGAGCACATTATGGATTTAGCAAATCCAATCAGGCCTCTCCAGTAAATATCTCTGATTATTGAATTAAGTTTATCAGACGGTTCACCAAGGGCATTTAAACCAGTTCCGGAACCATCAGGCAAAACCAAATGAGCTAGCATTCACAAACAATTTCCTTTTATGTGCAAAGCTGTTCCTAAAAAGAAACTTCAGAGTTCAAAAGAGCTGTGAGGCAATATTTTTACAATCTGTTCCACTGGGTAACAGATTGAATTTAGCCTCAGCCTGTGATTTTTGTCTCCTTAATTATCAGCAGTAACAACTCTTTAAATTGATATGGTGCTCTTAACTTTGCAAAAGGTGGTCAGGTTCATTTATCAACTGATCTACTTTGTTGTACTGTGTTATAATTGTTAACTGACAGTCCAAGATAGCAGGCTAGCACATTACAAAAAAGGACATGCTAAGAAGTGTTGTCGATGTCTCTTTTTTTCCTAAGCAGAATTTAGGTGCTTATGACATGACCTAAAGAAGATTTTGGTGTCTGAGATAACTTATCTACAACCAACAATTTTTTTTTTTTACTTCATGGCACGTTCTAAGTATAAAAATGAAAACCAAAGCCAACTGGGAATGATTGGGGAACCTTCTTTGCTGTACATTTTTCTCTGTGAGTCTGAGTAATTGAGAATTTACTGTACCCTGATGCTTCCCCAAAATACTAGCACAGGATTAGAAAGCAAGGGGCTTTTGAAAGGTTCACGCTGTGCCTGGCTATGGAAGCATCTTTGTTTGGTTTATAAAAAATATTCATATAATCACCATAATAAGAGATGTCAGCAAACCCTTCAGCTATAAAACTTGCTAAATGGTGTTTAAAACAGGAGGAGAGCCTTTGTCTAAACATCATGTATTACTATTTTGAATTGTATGAGATAAGATTATATGGTGTATTTTTACATCACGTGACAAAAGAAGGCAAAAACCCTTAAAATATATGAGGCTCCAAACTTACATTTAGATATTTCACTCTATAAAAAAAGTTTGCAAAATGAAATTTATAGAGATACGCTTATGTAAATTTTGAAGGTAAGTCAAAGAACTAATGTGATATGGAACTTCCTACCAGGAATAAGACACGAAGATAAATTAGTCAAAGACAGGTACTTATATACATAAAATATATCCTAGAGTATATTCTTTCATGTTTGAAAAGTGAAAAGTACTATCAAATAAGTATAAATGATAGGTGGCCACATCAGAATCACTTCCCATAGCACGAATTTTTATACCAAAATTGCAAAAAATTCTGTTTGTCTATAATTAGTCAAAGCTCACACTTTGGTCTCCATTCACAGTACTTCCATAATTGTAGCTATTCTTATCCCAAATTGGGTGGTGTCACCAAATTGGAGATTTATTCTGTAACAGTAAGCCCAGCAGAATTCCTGCTGCCACTGCCTGCCACCCCAAGAACGATGTCTCTGTTTCTCTTCCATGAAAAGAAAAGACTCTTGCCATTAGGACAAAAATTAGCCAGGTCTGTAGCAGTGTAAAAATCCAGGGGAACCATTCACATTTTAGTCTAAGTGAATCTCTAGCATTGTTTCTACAGACTACCACGTGAATGATGTCCTTGGAGTGACGTAAATCCCCTCAAACTAGATTAAGCCATAGAAATGAGCAAGTGTGGGTAAGGTTATATCAAGAGCACAGAGCTTCTCTCTGCTGTTGGGTTTTTCCTTTATAAGGGCCAGATACCTGCATCTCAGCCCTGAACAGACTGATTAGCCAGCTCAGAAAGTCTGGAACATGACTAACCATTTCATATCTCTCCTTGTAAAATCTATTCAAGGACAAATAAATTTCCCCAAATCCTTCTGATTTTATGAGTTTAACTTTTCTACTTAAACTGTTAATATATTTTAAGTAGAACTCTTTTCTTCTTAATTCCCACTGCAATCGTGAAGAATAATGTACCTGACATTTGAAAGAAATGCTTTATTCCATGTCGCCTCATTCCATCCTTATCACTATAATCACAGGGCTTGGAGGCCAGGATTCAACATCTAAATTGAATGTTTATCTACCATACCAAGTCAGTGACAGAATTGGGCTTGATAAAATTATGAAATATTTCACTTAGAAATCTATAATTAATTGATTTCTGCTAAAACATGGTGACATAAAAAAGCTGTAGAGAGTAGAGATAAAAGCAAATCAGGCAAAATGTTTTTCTTGAGATTCCCGTTTCAGTGTTTATTTCCCCTAAGAAATAGATTCAGTGGAAAGTAGGTCTTTCTTCCTACAATGCAGCCAAACAGGTCTTTGACATAGATGTGGCATTTT
Organism: Camelus bactrianus; assembly: GCF_048773025.1. NCBI lineage: Eukaryota > Metazoa > Chordata > Mammalia > Artiodactyla > Camelidae > Camelus > Camelus bactrianus. The sequence goes on from NC_133555.1 coordinate 16,400,076, forward strand.
ATATATGATATGGCCTTCAATAAAAATGCAAGATTCTAAATATGCAGACCTCTAAATTAGACGTATTTTTTTCTCACTTGATTAAAATCATGAAAAAAATATATACACACATACATACACACAAACACACATACTTTTTTCTTTTTTTTTTATTAAAGTATAGTCAGTTTACAATGTTGTGTCAATTTCTGGTGTACAGCATCATGTCCCAGACATACATATACATACATATATTCATTTTCATATTCTTTTTCATTATAGGTTACTACAAGATATTGAATATCATTCTGTGCTATACAGAAGAAACTTGTTGTTTATCTATTTTATATATAGTAGTTAGTATCTGCAAATCTTGAAATCCCAATTTGTCCTTTCCCACCCTCTTCTCCCCCTCGTAACCATAAGGTTTTTTTTATGTGAGTCTCTTTCTGTTTTGTAAATAATTTCACTTGTCTTTTTTTTTAAAGGTTCCACATATAGTGATATCATATGGTATTTTTCTTTCTCTTTCTGGCTTACTTCACTTAGAATGACAATCTCCAGATCCGTCCATGTTGCTGCAAGTGGCATTATTTTGTTCTTTTTAGGGCTGAGTAGTATTCCATTATATAAATACACCACAGCTTCTTTATCCGGTCATCTGTCGATGAACGCTGAGGTTGTTTCTATGTCTTGGCTATTGTAAATAGTGCTTCTATGAACATTGGGGCACATGTATCTTTTTGAATTAGAGCTCCCTATGGATATGTACCCAGATGTAGGACTACTGGATCATATGGAAAGTCTATTTTTGTTTTTTTAAGGAATCTCTGTACTGTCTTCCATAATGGCTACATCAAATTCCATTCCCACCAACAGTTTGGGAGGGTTCCTCATCACTATTTTATTTTTTTTTAATTTTATTTTATTGAGTTGTAGTCAGTTTACAATGTTGTGTCAATTTCCAGTTCCTGATGATTATTTTAAATTTGAGTTTCACTAAATAGAATCAAACCTATGTAGAGATTAGTTACTAATTGTTACTGAATCATATGAACTTGACTGAATTCAAATATGTCTTTCTCCAGAACTGGTGGCTTGATCAAGTGTAATGTATTTTTAACCAGTCTTAGGGAGGTTTGCAAGGACCCACTATATGTCAGGCACTGTTCTCAGCACTGGGTAAATAGAAACAACATGATTTGTTCCCCAGGATGGGACTCTGAGACAGAGAAGAGACTCTTGTAGAAATGATTTCTTAAGGTGGCATTCCTAGGAGAGCGGGATAAGGAAGTTGGGGACCAGGACAAGCAAAGGAAGGAGACAGCCTTGTGGTGCTCTCAAGCAAAGCCCCAGCCTCAGCCTGCTCCTGCAGGGTGCTCTGGAGTGTAAGCTACACCTTGGAGCTTTTTCCTGACTCAAGGTAAGGGATCTGTGCTTTCATAGCCCCAGACCTCCCCATGGGGGTGAAAACACTCCATAACTCCTGGCTCCCTGCACAGGTAGAGGAGATCCCCTCCAGGAGCCTGAGAGCATCCCCGCCACAGGTTCTGCTGTTAGCATTCAAGGTCCAAGGTGGCAAAAGGAGGAGAGCCCAGAAATGGTAAAAAGGATGCCAGGGTGGGTGGGCAGAGCCTTGGCAGGGCGGCTGACTTCACTTTAAAAAAATGTATCAACTAGTATAGGGGAGAGGGGCCCAGAGCAAGAAAACAAATTAAAATGTCTTTATCAAATATGGGAAGTGCTGCATGGAAAGCGACCAGAGTGCAGTGTTGGAGGGTGACCGGTGAGTACCTAGTTGGGACGCTCATCAGAGCAGACATTCTCAGTCTGTAGGCTCTCTTTATCCTTTGCCCTCCCCCTACTCACTTAGGCTGTCGGTGGAGCAGCCATCGTGCCACCACGCAGGGACAGGGGATAAGTATGGCTGGGTGGAAGGGTGAAGGAAGCCCCCGTCTTCAATGGCATCCTGGGTTCAGCACACTGTCCCTGGACAGCCACCCCAACTCTGCTTTTATGTGAGGAAAACAACACCTCGGTTGGCAGAGCCAGAAGAAGTTGGCTTGTTCTGTTAGTTGCAGCTGAATTTAGTCCTAAGCGGCTCTCAAGCCTTGGAGGAAGGTTGATGTTAGAAGTTTAGTTTCAAAGGAAGGGAGAAGCAGAGGATGAGTATAGAAGTAGATCAAGTAGGTCGGAAGGCTTCTCAGTCTAGCTTCTTGACAGATACAGGGTTAGTGTGACACTTTAACACAGCGCCAGCAGAACAAATAAAAGAACAGGGTTTATCGACTTTGTGGGAGTCTCTACCTGCAGTAACAGGTTAATTTAACCCAGGGTTTTTCAATCTCAATATTGACATAAGTGGCTAGATTGGTCTTTGCTGTGGGGGCTGTCCTGTGCATCATAGGATGTCTACCAGCATCACTGGCCTGCACTCAACCCCCTCTTCCAAGTTGTAAAAACAAATATATCTCCAGACGTTGCCAGATACCCCCTTAGCGGCAAAATCGCCCTCAGTCGCAAAGGTTTAACCGGTGACCTTTTTCATTCAAAGAGCCATTTAAAAATCTATACGTTTTGTCTTAATTATCTACAAACGTATAATTAATGATAAATTATATTCAAACTACAGGAGAGAGGGTGGAGGGTATAGCTCAGTGGTAGAGAGCATGCTTGGCATGCACAGGGTCCTGGGTTCAATCCCCAGTGCCCCCATTAAAGGGAGATTAATTAATTAATTAAAATAAAATAAATAATAAAAAAGTTAACAAACTACAGGAGAGATGTGAAGAAAATAATCTTCTTGTGGTCCTGTAGAGCTGCCTTCTTTTAGGTAAACGTTGAAAACAAAATCTGCAATTACAATAAACACACACACAAATGACAGGAGAAGCTCACTATGAGAGTATATTAGGTAGGTCACTTCTCACTAGCATCTCAGTTGCACGATACAGCTATAAACGGAACATGAGATTCCTTATGTAAGGTTGTGTAAGATAGCTCAAAAGTATTTTTCTCCTTATAAATTAAAACTATTCCGTGACTCACGGGAAAAAAGTTTTGAGTTACCCTGGATCTTAAATGATGATTCAGTTTACAGAAGTAGGCTTTGCGTGGAAATTTGGGGAATATAGGTCTATAGAATGAAACATCCTCTTTTTCCTTCCAGAAGTCTTGTGGAAGAATATGATTATTTTAAGGTGGAAAAAATCATGGTTGATAGAGAAATTTTAAAAATCTACAAAGTAATTGTGCCGTTATGGATTCAAAGTCAGGTTTGACATCGTTGTCTTCTGAAAGCATTTATGACCAGTTTCCTTGCGTTCTTACACAACTGACATGGTCACAGTCAAAGAATATGCCAAGGAAAGGTCAGTAATTGCTGAGGTGAATCTATTTGCATAGGGAAAAAAAAAAGGAGGGGGCTGTTTCCATGACTTCGAAGAGAAGCAAAGAGAGAAATGTGGAAAATGAAAACTAGTTTGCGGTGGCAAACAAAATGAGCTAGTCTATAAATATTTCATAATTTTAGCCCCATAAAGTCTCATTGTCTGGTGGTTATCTTTATTATGAGTAATCATAGGTTGCATTATGTTTGTGTCGAGCTTTTTCTGATGATCTCTGAACCACACGTCTCAGAAATAACACCCACTAATTTCTTTTTCATTTACCTCATTCTGGTGTGGAGAGACTGTATGTAGTCATCAAGTAGGAAGTTAGAGACGTACTATCCAATTTAAACGTAAAAAGTACATTTTTAGAGTCAAAGACTATGGTGTATAAAAGCGAAAAGCCAAAGATAAAGACTTTGCTAATGTTTTCCTTTAGAAATAGAATGTTTGAGAGAGCCTCTGTTTTCCCAAGAGGTTGAGAAGGTTCTCAGAGGAACAGTTTTGTTGCTTCCTGTGTCTTGGGGAGGTGTGCCTAACTCTTCAGTAGCTGAGATGTATGCAGAGTAACCCTCTTGGCTCAGAAGTGAAACAACATTCTTGGTTCAAAAGTGGGGCACACATCTCTTGCTTTGCCTATGCATATCTGTCCTCTCTTCCTTTGTTACCGTCACCTTTATTTTCCTTAGAAGAACCACCTCTTTCTCACCTTAAGTTCAAGTGGTCCGTTGGGACCACCCTCACACGCATATCATCATCACACCCCCATGTCACAAGTCTGTCCAACGGCACAGTCCATCTCCGTGGCCATAGGGATGGGTTCAGAGATGAGCACCTAACCCATAATGGTCCACTGAGACTCAGTCCTGGGGTCTCCGCTGGAATTATTGGAGAGGGAGCTTTAGCTCCCACTTTCGGTAAACGAGAAACAGAGAGGGTGTCGGCCTGGAGCTGCTGGGGCTAACTCATTCAAGAGAGCCCGACAGAGGAGACCAGCTCAACCCAACACAAGACAGAAGACCAGCCTGTACCCACCCCTGGTCCTTCCAGTTTCTAGAGCACATAAATTCCTTCTTTGCTTAAGCCAGCTTGAATTGAGTTTCATTCGTAGTTGGAATTCAGAGATTCCCGAGGAATTCAGAAGTCAAGTTCTATAGAACCTGGAAAAAGAGTAAGGGGCTCAGAGACACTGGTGGAATGAAGTAGAAGAAAAGTCTGTCTCTTGAGGGAATCTGTACATCACTGGCAAAACACAAGTTAGGAAATGGTTAACCCACAGAAAAATTAGGGTGTATTCTTGGGTAAGGACACATAAGAGCTTCAGAAGGACGGGCAGTGTTCAAATGCTGAAGCTGGGTGTTGGCCACACAGGCACTCATGTTAGTATTTTTTTCAATGCACATATATAATTGTATACGTTTATGTTTAGATTATGTGTTTCAATTTTTCTGGGGTTAAGAAACTTGCACAAAACCACAGGGCTTATAGGTGGGGTAATATTAGTGCATAGTTTACAGGGTTGGAAGGATTAAGTGAGACAAAGTGGGGAAGGCTTCAGCATCACGCCTGACAGGTGGGAGCCCTCGAGATGTTAGATGTTGCTCTAACAGTAACCACTTGGGGATGTTGGGAGAATTATAGAAGGTCATGTGTTTTAAACACTTAGCACAATTCCTGGCATCTAGTAAGCACTTATTTTAATGTTTGCTATTATCATTTTTATTAGAACTGGTTAATATGTTTCCCTGACTGATGTATCTTCCATAGGAGCAGGTCATCCATGGTATTTGCGGGCTGAGCATTTTTCTCCTACCATTCAGGCTGTCAGAAGAGAAGACATTTCACTCAAAAAAGATGGATAGGGATATTGGTACATCTTTTGAATTCTTTTCCAGCCTTATGTTGCAAAAAAATCTTCACAGCAGTGTAGAAAATGTTTAATTTGTGTCCGTTTCATATAATGACAGTCGTCACTAGCCACGTATGGCAATTTAAATTTAAGTTAAATTGAAAATTTCATTCCTCAGTTGCACTGGCCACATTTCAAGAGCTCTGTAGGCATATGTGACTAGCTGGACTGTCCTGGACTGCACAGGTATGGAATATTTCCATCCTTCCGAAAAGTTTTATTGGACTGCCCTGTGCTTTATGGGGAGTGATTAACCAGAACTAGAAAAGCCTAAAAATCTCCATTTGCAGAACCGAGAGGGGATACACTTTCCAGGGAAGGCTTCCATCACCTTGATCCAGTGGTGATCATCCAAGGTCTTCCTGAGTCTTGCAGACTCAGAGCCTGACTTCCCTGCACCTGCAGAGAAGGGGACTTAGGATAACCTCCTCGGTGTGGATCATGAAATCAGAATGCCAATCTGTCAATTTAGTATGAAATCCCTCACTGCCCAAGGGCCAGCGCTCCGACCCCCTGGCTCCTGTAGCCTCTCCTTGCGCGTTTAAGCAGAGGGCTGCAGCGCTTCAGAGTCAGTGCAAGGGGAGCTCCTTGTGTGGTCTGACTGTGCTACTCCCCAAGTTCAAGGGAGACCTGCCTGTCACTGAAGCCACACAGGCACATTTTCAGGTTGGATGCCCTCAGACCTAATGAAGGTCAGCATTGCTGACCTGAGCTCGGGGACTGTCTTTTCTTTCCTTCTCTCCTTCCCTTCCTTCCTTCCTTCCTTCCTTCCCTCCCTCCTTCCCTCCTTCCTTCTTTCCTTCTTTCCAACACTTTTTTGGAAATAATTTTAGACTCATGAGACATTGCAAAAATAGTACAGAGAGTTCCCGAATACCCTTCACCCACTTCCCCCAACAATACCGTCTTATATAACCAGGGTCCATTGTCAAGACCAGGACGCTGGCGCTGGCACAATGCCCTTTCCTTTTATAAAAGCAAATGTTTTGTTGGGTCCTTGCAGTGCGTCAGGCGTATTGTCATCTATTTCTCATAACCACCCTCTACGGTGGGTCTTATTATTATGCTTCATTTTATTGATAAGAGGACTGAAGCTCTGAAAACATAAAATCTCTTTCCCAAGGCTAGTCAGATGGTAAATGGCAGAGCTGGGACTGGGCTCCATCAAGTCTGACTCCAGAGCAACACTCTTTAGATACAAATTGATGTAAAAAGACCTTAACAAGCAGACCTCGAAGGCCAGACCAGAAAGCCTTTCTACTTTCACAGCCTACACCTCTGCGTTGATTCAGTGCCTGCTAAATCTGCACTGCCCCAGTAAGGGAAAAGCGGAGCTGTTGACCTGAGCCCCCAACTTCTGACAACACGTTACTAAGCCCCAAATTTGCTCAACCTTTTAATAGGTGTATCATAATATTTAAGAAAAGTAAATAATAGCATTCAAAATACAAAGTGTACTGCAGGGTATATGGACATTTCATACTCTTTGACTTCAAGAACTCATCGGTTGATATAACATGACTCATTATAATTGAGGCAAACATTCAAAACTTAAAAAAAAAAAAAAAAAGGAAACCCACCAGAGGCCTAATATTGGGGGAACAGAAAAATTACAAACAGACTTACATTTAAGAAATAGGTATGTGATAATACAAAAGAATATGCAATGGGAATAGCTAACATTTTCAAACCCTCTCATATGCCAGGCACTGTGCTAGGCACATAAATACTAAAGTGTGTCACTTCCTTTTTCCCTTACCCTGTGATACCACCATCATCATCATATAATAGCTAATAAACAAAGACTAGGGCACACTGTATGCCATGCCATCTGCTAAGCACGTTACGTGGTCTCAGTATGTTCAGTTCTTGTTGTTATCACCTACCTGTCACTTCCTACCTATTAGGAAAGTATAAGGATACTGATACTGATCACTTACATTTATTGAGCTCTTATAATGATGCAGTTGATGGATCACATTTATCCCTTATTTCATTTCGTTTTCACACACGTTGTTTCATTTAGTTTTCTTAGCAACCCTCTGAGGAGGAAGCCATCATTATCCCCATTTTACAGATGAGGAACCCTGAGGCTCAGAGCTGCAAAGTAACAGAGAGCCAGTGAAGGAGCCCTGATTCAGATCCAGATGTGTCTCTCGGGTTGTCAAGGGCTACGCTCCACACGCTCTCAGATTTTAGAAGAGAAAGTGAAATGTGGACCACAGTGGTCCCCGCTTTGGAGGGGAGATTGTAACTTTGGCCTTGAGTGAATAGGTAGTGAGACAGGGCAGAGACAGTCCTGCAGGAGGGAAGGCAGAAGCTGGGACGCTGGTGGATGTTCCTGGTTTGTGTGACGTCAGGAAAGAAACCTGCCTGGTTAGAATTCAAAGGTGAGAGCGCTGAACAGGGAGACTGGGTTCAAATCACAGAGAACCTTCCATGCTTTTCAGAGGGATATGGACTTAATGAGACTAGCTGTTCGTGTAGGAAATCAGTTTAGGGCCTTGAACACGATGATGGGGAAACTGTGGCTCTACAGAGAAACATCTGGTAGCAACATGCCCTGTTGTAGGCTGGTCCTCACAGCACTTTTCTCTCTCAAAGCCTCCAGGCTCCTAGCAGGGACCCTGGGCGGGTCTCTGGTAACTAAAACTGCCCTGTGTTTTCCCTTCACAGCTCCCACTGCCCTATCTGCATGTAAAAGAAAGGAAATTAAGACGAATTTTATCTGACAGAATGCTTATCCAAACTAGGCTGCTCCACTAGGGAAAAAGAAGTTTGAAATCTACTATTTCACACAAACTGATTGATGAGAGATCAATGTACAAATCAGGCCGGCAGTTAATTAATTTAAAAATGACTTAACAGCTGGAAGCACTTAGTGCTGGGATAAGATTTTGGGGTTTTCATCAGCTTTAAGGGAGACCATGAACCCCTGAGTCAGGAAAGGTGGGGTTCTGAAACCTCGGTCTGTGAAGAAAACACTTTGAAGCTCCCTCGGAACTCATCTGACCTGACTCCCTCTCCCTCTCCAACTACCTTGATGGGAGTCTATTAAACAGACCAACCCAAGGGAAAACGGAGGGGAGGTTGCCATAATAAGATCATAAAAGCACCATTACCATGGATCATTGGCTAGGGCTTGGAAGTACTTTCATTACGGTGAATTGCATCTATCAGCTCAGAAACATTTTAGAAGTAAACAAATGAGTTACCAGTTTACCGCCTAGGATTCTTCAAGTGAGAGTTTATCCCACCCGAAGTAATTTTCCAACAACTCCCCCACCCCCAAGCCTATGCTGTCCTTTTTTGTTAATTCATGGACCAAATGTTGATGATAATTGTGTTTACACTTAGCAAACCCAAGCTCTGCCGAACTGTGCAAAGGGCAAATGACACCAGCGGGTAGAGACCCAGCTGCTGTAACGTGAATGCTCAATTTGATGGCCATTTCTCTTATGGTGCGAAAAATGGAACCAGCCACTGCCATGACTCAACATACAGGGCAGGAATATTTATAACATAGTCTCCTGTTTTTGGAAAATGTGTTTGTAACTGTTTTGTCAATGGGCACCGATTACTCAAAGAGGTGCATGTATGGTCAAAAAAATAAAGAAAGAAACATGAACTAGGAAGCAGGAGAGACATGACCCACTCCCAGCCCTGTCTCCTTTTTCCCACGACATGAAATCTTTCAGATTCTCAGGTTCGTCATCTGTAAAGCAAGTTAGGTAAATTAGAGTATCTGAACACTCCTTTTGTTTGATCCATGAGCTCATCTCAGACTGGCTAGATATTCAAAGCACTTATCCAAAAGTTAGTGCATTTTTTTGTTAAGACTTGCATGTGCTTGAGAGAGGGGATTCAGATTTGCCTAAGATTTTATCTCTGGCACATGCAAAAAGTGCTCTATCCCCACAGGTTTCAGAAACGCTGGATTGCACCAAGTTGCACTCGTGTCTTCTTGCAGGACTTCTCAGGGCCTTTAATGTGTTGATACGAATTGTGACTCCTTAAGAGGGCTCCAAAGAATCACATGATCATAAAACTCAGTCTTTTTCTACGAAGAAACCCTCATGGGTAAATGCTGTGCCAGAGCCCTCAGCCTCTAACGTTAGGCTCACCCTACTGACCTTTCTGCCTAAAAATGCAAGCAAGGTGCCTTTGGTCAGCTGCTTGTGAGAACAGAAGTACTAGTCTTATGTTAGAACTCTGACAAGTGAACCTGCAGAGTAGAATTTTGATCGCCTCTTTCCTTTACCAAAAGTAACAGCTCTTCTGAATCTATTCTTTAGGGAATCCCTCTGAAAAAAGTACCCCTAAACAAAAAATCTGGATTTGTATCTGTTTTCTGCCATTTTGTTTTTAAGTCTTAATCTCTGAGTTGAAGAGAGAGAAGAGGTTTTAAGATGAGTTTGAGGAAAATACACAACATAATGATTGTTTCTTCCGGTTATTGGCTTTCTACATTTTTTATGGCAATATTTAAATAAAGCATGGAAATAGGTAGAGAAGCTATAATAATGAAGTTTTTGGCATCAGACCAACTTAGGTTGAGACCCAGCTCTACTACTTAGAAGTCGTTGTGATTCTGTGTTAGGCTCTCCAAATCTCGCTTTCTTTATCCGTAAAATGGGGATTATGACAGTACCTGTCCCATGGGTAACTGGGGCTCTTATAGAAGAGGTATTGAGATTTATTGAGCACCAATCATGTGCAAAGCAGAGAGAGAGCCAGCTTTACATTTAGAAATGAAGACTCTGTTAACTGGTCTGTGCCTAAAATTCCTATGTCTGGATACCTTATCATTTCACATCCTTTCCCTCAGTATAAAAATAAATATGATCCAAATTTTGAGGAGAAAAACAAATTGCTAAATGAAATTTACTAGTGTGGGATAGCAAATAAATGTTGATCTAAAATAATAAAAAGTAAGTACCTAGCCCTGTTTTTTATTTTTTAAAAAAGCTCTTTGCTATATGAGACTTTCTCTTTCTCTCTGGAAAGTTATCAAATATGCCACAGATTTGCATAACAATCCCTTCCTATTAATGAAAAACATGATATATAAGTTTTAGCCTTAAGGCCCCTCTTCAATGCTAAAAATGAATATTAAATACATTCAGCATTATAATGAATAAAACCTAAATCTTTGAGAACCAAATGTTCACCCTGACCCCTCATATTATTTCAAATGTATTTTATACTAATTGTTTTAAGAAAACTCTTTCTCCTGGATTAATATTTCAACTATTTAAAAATAGGTAAACTTTATTGTACATTATCACTTGAATAGACCAAATAATTTTAGTGCCTCCATAGACAATTGGCTTTCAAATTGAAGCATGGTGATTTATTTTTAAAAATAAAGAGGAATCATCAGCATTGAAGTGGATTAAAATAGATGTCTTATTTAGAATTATAAAAGCAATTCCATTTTTCATGTCACATTTAAAGCATGGTTATTATTTTAAAAAGATATTTCAGACTGATATTATGGGTTTCTTAACAAGAAAAGCCACCGTGAAATAGTACAGTGATAAAAAGGATGAAGGGTGAAAAAGCAAGCAGAATATCTATTTTACTTGTTTTGAATCCATCTAAGTGAAAATCATTTACACAAAGGCAAATGGGACCCAGCTATGAAATTACCAGGCCCACCTATTATGCTGTAATAATTAATTAGAAGTCATGCAAAGATGAGACACACCAAAAAAGTATGTCCTCAAGCAAGCTAGAATCACTTTTAAAACTAGAACTTCATATACAAGAGTCATGAAAGTGCTCTTTGTTTACATACGGGAGAAGAGGTTTCAGGCTCCCAGTTCAAGGTGGCAGACCAGAGACACACATTGTCCTTCCACCTCAAATTCTACCGACAATCATTTCTTGAGCGCCTGCGGTGTAACAGACAATAGAAATGAAAAGTACATATAACAAGGTGGACGTGATCAGGGGTCCATCAGGAAGCTAGCATTTGGGGCAAATTCCCAACCTCAGGAAGCGGATGAATTAAAATGATAAACCAGAGGGAACATCAAAAATACAGTCCATAATAGGCCCAGGAAAATCTGGTGGTAATAAATTTGCCCTGAGGAGCTGTCAAGAAACTCCAGATCCTCTTCTATATTATCCAAAGCAGGAGTCGGCAAACTTTTCTACGAAAGGTCAAATAATAAATGTTTTAAGCGTTATGGGCCATACAGTCTCTCTCTCAAAAACATTCCTCGCAGTGGGAAAGCGGTCGCAGACAACACGTAAACAAGCGTGGCTGTGTTCTAATAAAAGTTTATTCATAAAAACAGGTAGCACATCACAGTTTGCCAACTCCTGATCAAAAATTTTACCACTGTGGCTGTATTATATGAAATGGACAAATTTAAACAATTTAATGAGACTCTATCTGGCCAGAATTTCAGTTCTTTTCTGTACCCCAGCATGCCTGGTGTCGATCTGTTATGAAAGGTAAATCCTGGTGAGGAATTTGGGCATTTCCTTTTCCACCCTTTATCTCACTCAGTAATAGGCTCTACCTGTTTCACTGCTTCAGTGAATCAGTTCACTTTCCTCTCTCTTTACTGCCAACAACAGTAGCAGAAGCCCCCTGGGCCACGGCAGTAGCCTCCTATCCAATCCTTTCTCATCCACCTATCCATCCATTCAATTTCTTCTCCACATTTTGAATAATTTGTTCACCGAATATTTATCAAGTGCCTGGGAGGCACTGGACTTAAATTGGTGAAAAAAAGATGTCTTGAAAAAAATCCCTGGAGCTTATATTCTGGTCTATGTGTAAGGAGGTTGTGGGGGCGGGGCAAAATATATAAGTAAATAATGGGGGGCTAGAAGGTGCCAAGTGCTGGAGGAAAAAACAAAATATGAAAAGGAGTAGAGTGAGGGACATCTGGAGCGCTGGGGCAGTCGCACATTTATCAGGGTGGTGGGGAGAAGCCTCACTGAGGTGAGAGCTGAGTGAACACTTGAAGGAGGGAGGGAGGCAGTCGCGTTCCTGCTGATTTGGGGGAAAAGTAGTCCTGACAAAGAGAACTTTCAGGACAGATGTTTCACTGTGGGAGCGTGCCTGTGAGTTCTGGGAACCTCCAGGCGGCCACGTGGCTGGAGCAGGGCTGGCAGGAAGACAAGCTGTAGTCGTAGTCGGTGAAGTGGAAGACCTGAACTCTGGGAGGAAAAAACAAAGCACTGCAGGGCTTGGAGCAAAGGGTCTGACTTACAATTTCAAAGAAGAGCGGAGGCAGCTGGGGGGATGACAGGATGTAGGGGACAAGAGTGAGACCCCTGGAGGCCAGTCAGGAGGCAATGCCAGGAATCCAGGCTGGAGATGATGATGGCTCAGAACAAGAAGAGTGGCCATGACGGAGAGCAAAGTGGTCAGATTCCAGATAGACTGGACATGAGATGGGTGGGGGGACAGAATTTAACCCATTTAACCACCCGACAGTGGTAATCATGAAACATATGTTGAGATGCAGCCTTCATCAGCCTGGGTCCCAGAGTGATTGTAATGACAGGTTTCTATCTCCCAGTTCAGCTCACTTCAGTCACGTGTCCCCTGAGTAGAGTGGCAGGTCCCCAGGTAAAATATTGATCCCTCTAGTTTTTTGATGAGTATATTGAATTGATTCATGTACAGTAAATGTGTCTACATTGTACATCTCTTCCTTGTGCCCTGTCTCCAGATTATTGATCCTCTAACTGATCCTCGATTACTGGGTGCCTGCTATATGCCTGTCACTGTGCTGCGTGCCAAGAGAAGTGTGTGGGAAATTAACACAAGGATCCTAATCGCAAGGAGTGTATAATCTAATCTGATGGAAGACAGAAGAAAACGCTATCAGTGTTGGCTGAAATTATCAGAGGGTAGCAAAGATTAAGGCTCAATAAGCGATAATGCTAACAGGGCTCCCAGTATGTTCCAGGGACTTGGCTGAGCACTTGACTCTCTTCAGACCCCATGGATGTTGTACACCATGGGGCTGGTATTTTATATCTATTTTGTTAGTGAGAAAACGGGCTTAGAAAAGTTGAAGCAGTTTGCCCAGTGTTCACTGAGAATCCCAATCCAGGCCGGTCTCATGCACACACGTGGGGTCTGTGGACTTCCCTGTGCTCCCTCTCCAGTTCACCTGAGCCTTGATGGTCCACTAGAATATGATTGGTAGTCTACACTCTGAACTACATGGTCTGCTTCTCCTTCTACAGTAGTCCCAGGGTTGCATTGCTCATGTGGCAGTATTAACAGTAAGAGAACAGAATAGCTAATCTACTCTTCAATTTGTATTTCAGTAATGGCCTTCCTAGCTGATTTTTACCGACTAATTAAACTCAACCTTTCATCTTTCCCTTTATAAGAAGGAACTAACTTTCAGACTTCAATTTTCTAACTTGGCTGCAGATGCAAAGATCTGTCGTATCAGAGGCCTTCATTTCTCCTTTAAAGTATTAAAACAATTACAAGCAACAGCAGGATCAAAAGAAACAACATGAAACCAAACCAACCCTATTTTTAAGTGTTTCCAACCTTGTTTCAAAACAGCCTTCTGAGGACTGTTTCCCAAACAGCAATGTATGAAGCCATCTACTTCTGAAAACTGATTTTCCTCTGTGGACGCATCCTGTTTTCTATGCTCGGAGAAGCAGGGAATACCCAAGCTGGCATTCAGTAGTAACAAGTATGAAATAGACTATTAAAAAAAAAGTTGTAGGAATTTTAAAATCCATGTTGACTGGTTTTTACATTTACCCGGCAGCATTCCCATGCTAGCGTTGGCATGGAGACTGGAAAAGGAAACTTTCCACCAATCTGTCACTTGCTACTGTTTCCACTTATTTTACTGTGAATCCAATTTTAACAATTTTTTTAAAAAAAACTTAAGAGAGTTTGATTCCTTTTTATTTTCTTTTTTGAGACATTTCTGAAACATGAAAACATGCATGAGAAAAAGGTTTTTGAAATCAGTCAAAGATTTGGTTTTCCAAATATTCAGCTGTTTAACATTCGGATAATTGCCGGCTGGGTTTTTTTTTTTTTTTTTCTCTTCTCCCCCACATTTAGTCTGAATGCTTTGGCATGGGGGAGCCCCACAGTCTGAAAGTAACTTTGTCCCGACTCTCCTCACTGCATTTATTAGAAAGGCTGAAAGAGGCATCTGCTTTTCAACAGTTTGTGGTCCTTACGGGATGAGGGAAAGCCAGAGTTTCTGAGGTTTCAGGAAGAAAGTTGGGCTTCCCGAAACTTCAGTGGAAGCAAGTTTGGCGTGGTCCCGCACAGGTATTCTTGAAATCATTTTCGTTTTGGAAAAACAGGCTGGGATTCTCGGAGCTAGGCTCGGGGTCAGAGGTGGAGGACAAATCTGTAGGTGACCTAGAACCCGTAGGCACTCAAGTCACGTTTACACGAGTGCAATGCATCCCAGTAACGCTGCATCTTACGTACACTGAAAGGTGATCATCTTGGGCTGGAAAGTCAAAGGAGAGCTGCCTACCTAGAGCTTACGAGGCCTTAGGCTGGCACCGGAAGCCAGGGGAATCTCATTTTGCTTTGGCACCATCCTAAAGCTGGCGCATTGTTAAAGGGAGGAAATGCATGCGAGGAAAATCACAGAGGAGAGAGGGTCGGGAACAGATGTAAGCAGAAAGGGACAGCATTTAGAATGAAAGAAAGAAATTGGACTCCCACAGCTGGAGGGACAAACCCCTCAGTGTCGTCAGGGATATGGGATGAGGAGTCATTCTGCCCTCCCTTTGTTCCTTTTCCCCCTCTTCCACGTTTCCAGGGTGTGTGTTTGATGTCTGTCTTTTCTGTTGGGTTACTGGACCCTGAGGACAGACCCAGTGGAAGTAGATAGTATACAGCGGGCGCTCCGAAAAGACCCGCCAAACAAATGAACCAACTCAGTGGCTCTTGTCCCCTCCCTTACTCCCCCGCCCCGGTGAGCCAGCCCCCCACCCCCACCCCGCGCGCCTAGCACGTAGTAGGCGCTCCT
Organism: Camelus bactrianus; assembly: GCF_048773025.1. NCBI lineage: Eukaryota > Metazoa > Chordata > Mammalia > Artiodactyla > Camelidae > Camelus > Camelus bactrianus. The sequence continues at coordinate 16,415,357 of NC_133555.1, forward strand.
GAAACATCTGGAGAGCAAATGAGCTGCAAGTTTGGGGCGCTGAGCACGTGGAGCTCGGGAAACCAGGACAGCAAAGGAGGGTGTCTCGGATCACAAAAGCGATGCGGGCGCGTGCGGAAGGCGGCGGCGGCGGCGGGCGGGAGGCGAGGGGCCCGCGGGGAGCGGAGCGCTGCGCAGGGGGCGCTGCCTGCGTGGCGCCCGGGGCGGGGGCGCGGAGGGCCGCGGCGGCACGTGCGCGGCTGGGACGCCGGCCGGGCTGCCTGGGCGCGGGGGGGGGGTGTGTCCGCGCCGTGGCCCCCGCGCGTGCGGCCGGCCGGGCGGCGGCGTGAGTCACGGCGGGGCTCGCCTTTATAACCGCCGGCAGGCTCGCGCCAGCCGTCCGCCCGCCGCTCGGCGCTCCGCGCTCCAGCCCGCGCGCCCCTAACGGCCCCCGAACCGCCACCCAGGCCCGAGGGCACCATGAGGAGCCCGCGCTGCGCCCGGTTGCTGCTCCTGCTTCTGCTGCCGCCGCTGCTACTCACGCCCCCCGCCGGGGACGCCGCCGTCATCACCGGGGTAAGCGGCCCCGGGCGCACCTGTACGCCGGGGATGCGCGCCTGCCACGCGCTGTGAGGGCTCCGGAGGGGGACCGCGACGGGGAGGCGGGGGACACCTGCCCCGGTCGCCCCCTGGCGCACTTGGAGAATGCCCTGCTCGCAAAGCAGCGGGCAGCGGGGACTTCGGGCGCGCCCAGGAGGAGAAGTGACCGCTGTCTCACCCCACCACCTTCATCACCACCTTCTCCCGCTTGCTTTCCCCTCTCTCCCCGTTTGGTCTGTTTTTCTCTTAAGCTGAAAGAAGTTTCCTTTCGGGATCTTCTCAAGCACTTTTCTCAGACCTTCAAGTCTCCTTAAAATTTGAGGGTCTCTTCCTGAAATGTAAAGGGGCAAGACGAATACCCCCAAATCCAGCGGGTCTTAATTCTGTAATCAAGGAGTTTGCTCCCCAAATGCAGCCTCCGCAGAAACCCTTGCAAATAACTTGATCTGAGGCCAAGTTATGTGCACTTTGGAAAGCAATATGAACAGTTCCTTCTGGGGTCCAGGTTGGTTGTTTGTTTCCAAGCGTCCTGAAGTTCTCCCTGTAAAAGTTTTCCACTTCGGCATAATAACGGAGTAGGTTGCCATGTAGATGTTTCAGTTTAGATAGATGTCTTCCTCATTTTTGGAAGTAGGAACTCGTTCAGTTCTCTCCTGCTTCCACCAGCAATTTTCTTTGTGTGGATCTGAAGGATGAGTTTACAGCACAGGATTAAAAAAAGTCTTGTCTACTTTACACCAACAATGGAAAAACCGCTACTATTTCCTGGTTGTTCAAGTGCTTTACTCTTCTTTTAAGTCTGAAATTATTTTACACTTCCATTAAACCATTTCAAATATCTCAGTGCACAGAAGATGGCTGAAATAAAATTTCTGTTTGAAATGATGATACATAACATAATGAAATAAAATTTAAATTTAAGGGAAATGGCACTGTCTTGAGAAAATTAAGCTCCGTTGTCTCTATGTTAATAGGCTTACAGCTTTTTTAAAGTCCTTGTACTGTAACAGTCTTTTGTGACAGCCAATAGACATTTGGGTTACAGCCAATAGATATTTAATTATAAGCATTGAGATATTTACTAGAATAGATTTTTTAAAATGTATTTGAATATCTTTGTCAGTCTGTGTGGTTGAAAAAAGTTTTTACAGGTCTTTCTAATACATGAGAATTGAAACATGATTAGTTAGGTTTTTTGCCCTCCTTCTTCCCCTGCTGGCTCATTTTAAATTTCTCCTAATCCTCTGAGCCCAAAATTCCTTTGTGATAGAAGTATCTTTTTGTTCCATTCACAAGACAGCACTATCTGAATAGATCTGCAGTGGGTTCAAGATGAAGGGCATTAGGAAACAGCTGTCTAATTAAAAATATATAAACCTATGCAATTCTTTGTAAATATTTTCAAGAACCAAAGTGTTTTTGTTACAAAATGAAATTTTATCACACTGTTTTTCTGTTAAAAGTTTAGACTGGGCTTACTATATAATTCTCTGTGTTGTTTTTGTTGTTGTTTTAAATCAGTGTTACAACAACAAAAAAAAAAGAATGAAAAAAAATTTCTCTAAAACAACATGGCAATAAAGAAATGTAATGTTTCCATGACAGGAACCATCTGGAGTCAAATGAAAAACTCAGAAACTTATCTAAATTTATCATCTCTGGGATGTTAAACATCCAAGTGATTGACTGAGTTTTAAGAGATACTGGCTGGATTTTGATTGTCTTATTAAAAGAGCTAGTGGGACTTCGAAATTCCTGGTCTTGAGCATCTGTTGAAATAAAATATTGCCCGAAACCTTCACCTTAAATATTTACTTTTTTTGGTAATATATGTAGTTATTTAAAAGTTGATTTATATGTCCACATAGATTTGTTAAAACCATATTGGAAAAGATTGTATACTGAACAACTCACTTATGGAATGTAATGGCTACATACACGTGATTTCTGGCATACAGATAAAAATTGGAAAGTGGAAATGTTTAGGTATTTTCTTATAAATGTCCAAACACCTCAAGATGAAAATTGTAGTTTTCATCCAGATACTGTTTTAAATAGCCTGAGGAAAAAATTCTAATGGAGGGGGAAAAAAAACTCTAAAGCAAGAAAGATTGTTGATCACATTTAATGAAAAATAATAAATGAAGGTGTGCCCACATATTTATGTTTCAAGAAGTTATAGCTGTCCCCAAAACTAAGAACTTTGAAGACGTGTTTTAGTTGTTTCTATTAAATCTACATTTAAATTTGTGTCTAAATTACAGACTTTTTAGTTCTTTCATACGTAACACAGGATGTCTTTACCTTATTGCTAGCAAAACAGATTACTGCACAGTACTCAAACAAAGCATCCTATTTATGGTTGGTTCTAGGAGAGAACAATAGTTCTTCAGATGTATTTTCATGCAAATAAGTTTAGACTTCATTATTTACTTAGTCAAGTATGGAAATCACTCCGAAGTTGATTCTTTGATTATACGTATTTACAATTTTTATATTAGAACAAATGCCTTGAGTAATCACTGTTGATAATTGCATCTGTCATGTATATTTCTAAATCTGATGAATCTTATAGAATAATTCAGCTAATTTTGTAATGTACACATATGTACAGTAATTTCCTTTTTGCAAGTTACTCATCTGAAAAAAAAAAAAGTAATATAAGGTGAAAGTCTTGGACTGTCCATTCTAACCTAGGAAATTTCTTTCTTTCAGAAGGAAATGGTGAAAATCAAGTCAGTGGTGTGAGAAACATTGAGTCTTGTGACCAAAATGCAAATATTTAAAGGGAAAATGAATTGTACTTTTAAAATTTACATCAGTGCCTTTATGGGTCTGGAGCATTTCATGCCAGATTTAGAGACCATTTAAATCCCTTCTTAAAATTGGGCCCAATATATTCTGCAGTTAATAGACATAAAATCTTGTGATTTGATTTATGTAGTTCCTAACAGCTATTTATGGTAAAAGACTAATAGAGACTCATTCTTCAAGTTCAAAGCCAATTCAGCCATAAAACACTAGAAAAAGAGCTGCTTTTGTTTTTTCTTTAAGTCTTGTATTTAGAATTTTCACAATGTGTGGACCATTTTTAGGCTATTTTTCAACAAGTAGGAAAATCTCTTCCGATCAGGTTTTATTGTAAATATGTTCAAGTGAATGAAGATTACAGTTCTTTTTTATATGTGTGATTATTAAAATCATAGTGGTTGGATATTAAGAGAACATTTTCTTTTACTGCTAATTTTAGATCCCTGGAGCCTGAGTCGTCCCCATTATCTGTATTTATCTGTCTGTCTGTTGCATTTCAGGCCTGCGACAAGGACCCCCAGTGTGGTGGAGGCATGTGCTGTGCTGTTAGTATCTGGGTTAAGAGCATACGGATTTGCACACCAATGGGCAAAGTGGGAGACACCTGCCATCCGCTGACTCGTAAAGTTAGTGTATATATTTGTATTCATGGTGGTTCTCTTACATTGCAATGTCTGTCCCCTCTGAGTAAGGCCTATATGACATGAAACGCAAGGTAAAAATGCTTGAAATTGGAAGTCAGAGAAGATGACGGTGGAAAGCCGCCTCCTCTCTCCTCTCCCTTTTCATTGTAAAGAATTGTATCCTTTACCATCCTTCTTCTACTGAACATTTGCATATCATGGCTCTCGTAGTGTTAGACACATTTCATAAAAATAATTTGAAACATGCATATTTGCTTAAAATTTTTTAGGATATACAGATATCCTAAAATTTTTTATACATAAAAATAAAATTTAATTTATATGTATTATATAAATAAAATACCATGTATGTGTCTTTGCAGAAATCAGAGTATAAAAGTTCATGAAAAGAGGGTTAATGTCAGACCCACTGAAAAGGCAGAAATCAAGAAGTTTGTGTTTTGGTCTTTTTGCAGAAAATCATTCATGATACATTTACTATTGTATCTTAATTTGAAAGTCCTATGTTTTGGCTCTGTCTACAGGACACATGTTCACAGTCCTAGAGGTTGATGATGTTTCGCTTTCCAATTTATTTTATTATGTAACAGCTCAGTGTCACAGTGACCTAAAACAGCACTTTTGAAAAGGCATAGACAGGAAGCGGCAGGACCGCCGGTTTGATGGCAGGACTGCGCGGGGCTTTAGAGGCTGTGTCCCCCGGGGGGTTGCATGTGCCCCTGTGTGCAGGGCCAGGCAGGTCTGTGTTATTTCTGGAATGGGTGGGTGGCAGACAGGAGGGAGCAGAGAAGCGTGTGGAGCCTGGAGAGCCCTTGCCCTTTGGGTTAAAAACGTCTGAAGCGCAGTGTGGTCCCAGCCACATCCCCCAGGGATGCCAGGTCGAGGGTGCCTTGGTCTCTTCGCCCCACATCCTTGTTTACCAAGTGGTTACGGGAGGTCCACGGCTGCTGAGGGCCACATCCCAGGCCTGGTGGCTTGATGGAGGCGAGTTCAGTCCTCTGCAGTGTTCTCTTGTCACATCGTCTACTCTCATCCCCAAAATAGGTTGAATGTTTTCAAAGCAAACTGAATTCCGTCTTCTACCTTTTTTTTTTCCTCTGCGCATGTGGCTTAGGGTTCAAAACTGTAGTAGAGCCAAACATCTTTCCTGCACTCCAGTCACAGATGACAGTTCATATTTTGACTCTCTCAAAAGGACATAAGGAAATAAATTGGCTTGGGTTTTACCCTGTGCGCTGTAATGGGGACACTGGTGGTTGGGACCCATGTGAAGACGGAATTTGGCTGTCCTGTGGTTTCCTTGAGAAATGCTTCCTGTTACATTTAGACCACTGCCCCTCCCCCAGGGTTTTACTGTTGGAGACGTGGTGTCTTTCAGCATGATATGCACCTTTTATTCCTGGCCATTTTGAGACAGGAAAGGGTTTTAAACCGTTGGTTGTCTGTCTCAGTGCCTGACTGCCGCCCAGGGGAGGTAAGGCTGGCCCTTTGGCATTGATCTCAGTTTTTTTCATCAACCTTATCAAGCATGAGTCATCTTTTGTGATTTGAGTCGCTGTCGCTGAGAAGTTTACTGTTAACTCAGCCTTCTCCTTTAAGAATCGTGTTGTCTTCGTCCAGCTTTAGTATAATCTTACATGCTTTAGGTCCTAGGATCACGAAGCCACTTTGCTGAAATGCGTGAAGGGTGACAGTGTCTGGGGAGCTATTTTTGTGTAAATAGCAATAACGGTTGCCACTTGTTGAATGCCGTGATGTAGCAGACACTCGAAACCGAATGTTGTGTATGTGGTTGTCGTTTAATACAACAAGCCTGCAAAGCGCGTTTGTTTTGGTCACATCTCTGTACGACAGCATTACAGGCTCCGTAACTGGCCGAGGTCACTGGGCGTAGGTCAGAGGGCAGGCTCTGGCTTTCGCTTCTTTCTGACTCTGTCTTCTGTGTGGTCCTAACCACACATGTATTCTCTCCTCCTTCTGTGAAAGCTGTCTTTGTGCTTTATTTGAATATTTTTTAGTGCAATTAACCAAAGCTGGTTTGTGTAGGGAAGGCATTCGCTGAGATGAGGGATTAACAGTTCAGAGCTGGAATTTGTCTCATCCTGCAGTTTCGATGAGTTTTCCAAATCTGAGACGTTTTGGAAAGAGAACCAGATTCTGTTTCCCCAGTTCCTATAGTTTTTCTCATTCAGGTTTAGTGCCAGGTCAGTTCTGAAAGTAAAGTCATTCTCCCAGAAACCCAGGTATATCTCTGTGCTGGGTTTTTTTGTTTTTTTGTTTTTAATCATAGTTTTAATAACGAAGTTTGTAATAACAGATTATGGCTTTCATAGTAGAAATAAGTGATGAAAAAACTGGAGTACTAAAAAGTAATAAGATTTTAATCTCAGATCTGAACCTACCCCCTATTTGGATGTGCACTTGAAATATGTTTTTAGAATGCAGTGTTACAGCTTTTCACATTGAGTATTTTTCTGTCTTGAAAACATTTTCAAAGGTCATTTCAAAGACCTATTTTTAGTCCTAGAGTTGTCACTTGTTTCTGGATGAACTTAACCTGTCCTGGTGAAAACCTGGTTCTTCCAGAGTCTCTTTCAACTATATTCTGTTCAAAACAACTCAAGTAAATAATTTGTTGTAAATATATCCTGGTGAAACTCCACTTTAAACTTTCTGGCTCATTAGTAGATGATAAAAATGTAGATAGACACTGTATGGATACATTCATTACTTTTTTCCTCCCAGTTTTCTCTTTGTTTTGTTTTGTTTGAAAAAAAAAGTGGATTAATTTCAATTGTGGTCACAAGGATTAGTGTTTGTAAACACAAGGCTTTGAATAGGTGAGGACTATACCTGTTCAAGATTTGAACTTTCTGCTCTAGTTTGGCTTAGACATGAATCACAGTTGTTTGTTTATTTTGAAAAAGTGAGCAGTATTTGATGAGTGAAATCGAGACCTGTAGATAGGAATTGGTGGCCACTGAGTTCAGTTTACTGTTTTATTTCAGATGTATCAATTAACTTACAGAGTTCACAGCCACTGCTAGGCTATGATTTTGTAATTTTAAAGTGTGAAACGTCACATTTGATAATTCAAAATAGAATGAAATGTGAGTGTACCTAAGAAGAATAGGTGCGTGTTTTCTAAACACATTTTCAGGCAAATAATAGTTTTAACATGTATTAATTTTCAATGGTTGATTTTTTTTCTTAACAGTTCAGAATGTATTACTAAATCATATGTCTTCTGGGAATACTGTGCTGTACAGCAAAGAAACACTAATTTCTATTAATATCCACACTTTCGGAGTTTACAAAGATTAACTTTTCCCATCCTCTTCTGATTACTCATTGGCTTTGCAATTTGTAATTACGTGACTAATACTTTTACTGCTTATATTCTATAAAAATTTTTAAATTTAAACAACTATGTTTCCTTCAAAAATTAATCTTGTTTTAAACTTTTGTCCCATTTTTATGTTAACATTTTTAGCATTAGTTATTTTTATTTTTTAGCTATACCTTAAAACTTGACTAATACATTTTCCTTTTCTGAAGAAAAAATTTTCAAATTAAAACCTGGGTCTTGTTTGTGTGAAAAAAAAATAAAAGGAAGATTTTTAAAAATTATTGGCTGTTCCTGTTTTAGAACCAGCCTGTGAGGAAACATTATAAACATAATTTCAGAATAGATTATCACATTTAAAAAATACTAACTAAACTATAACTAACATAGCTTCAATATTTAGCAAAAGATGGACAGAAGAAAGCAAAATATGCTAATTTTGTCATCTTTCCTATCACGGATATCAAGAGCCACTGTTTCGGTTTGATCTCCCAGGGCAGCTTCATGGCTATGATTACAGGTTCAGGTTGGCAGAGAGACTCCTAAGACATAAATGTGCTTTAGTCCAGTACAGAGTCTGTCAACCTGGGCTCTTCTGACATCTTAGGCTGGGTAACTCTGTTGTGGGGCTGCCCTGAGCACTGTGGGATGTTTAGCAGCATTCCTGGCCTCTGCCCAACTAGATGCCAGTAGCACCTCTGTCCCAGCTGTGACAACCGAAAACGTCTCCAGACATTGCCCCGTGTCACCTGGGCGGGGGTAGGTGAGTGTTGGAGGGGGCTGGAGTCACCTCGGTTGAGCGCCCCTATCTAATGCTTCACTTAGCCTCACAGGACGCAGCGTCCTCGGGAACCCACCGGCTACCCGAGCACACAGCTGCTTTTGCCCTCTCATCCGCCCAGGGTGCTTGTGGCTGCCACACATGATTGCTGGGGTGTGCGTGGGGTCCCCTTGACCCACAGAAATTACCACTGTCATTTCTTGCAAATCTTTTGTGCCCTCCTAATCCCAGGAGTTCAAGGCCTGCATGCCAACAGCTCCCCCACCCCAAGTGCAGCTCACACAACCAGTGAGACTGACCCACTGCTCCCTGTTTTTCTTTACTTTTCCTGGGGACACAGTTCAGTGGGAGGCCCAGGTTCCCATCAGGTCCGCCTCCATCAGCCCAAGCCCCAGGTTAACCCTAGACTCACAGGAGGGGAGCAGATAAATAATTGTGTTATTTAGCGTTGTGTGAATATATACCTAGCCCCCCAAAACTTAGAAGGATCAGTTTAAAACTTTACCAGGTTAAGATACAGTGGCCCTCTTCTTAGTTATTAAAACCAGAAACTGCGGGACTGTGGGACTTGTCATTTTTGTTGTATCCATTATTATACCATTTGAATTTTTTTGAACTGTGTACTTCTGTTGAAAAAGTTGTAACAAAACTGGCTCTCTTTGTAAATCTGAAGATGCATCTTCTGGGAACACTTCTCCTGCACTTGTGACTGTCAGGCACCTTCTAGCTTTGTTATACCGTGGACGTAGAGCCGGAAGCGACTGGGCCAGTTACGACCCTGACAGGTGTCTGCAGAGTGTATCATGTCTGTGTGGTTAAGAGCTCAGAGGCAAAAAGGAAGGCGAAAACAGCTACAGACTGGCCCAGTGAAGAGAGGCTCCAGGGAGGGAGGGAGAAACACAGGCTGGATCTTGAAAAAGGATAAGAATAAGAAAAGTACATCCAAGTATAAGGGGGCCTGCAGGTCAATCTAATCACTCCATTAAATTCAATGCGGACACATCTACGTTGACTCTTACAGTATCTTGGTGCCCTGCATAAGAAAAACAGTAATAAAAAGATGTTTTGAAGGTTTCACAAAAACACAGACTTGTGATCTCATTGCCAGGGCCCCTTCTAGACCCCAGGGGGACCCTACGTAAGCAAGAACTTTGGCTTTCAGACTTGGTGGCATTGATCAGAGGTGGCTGGGGGGCTGAGGCTGAGGGGGAGCCCCAAGACCTGAGAAGATCACCTTTTTGCCTTCCAGGGAGTTCACAGCTGATGGTGGGGGTGGGAGTGGGAGATAGGCATTTAACAAACATTTCTTTGAGTGTGTCCTGCATACCAGGCTGAATGCTATGCTCTCATAAGTAACCGTCCTGTTCTTCCAAGAGCCTGGAGTCTGGGCCTTGGTGATATGTGGAAGAAGCTGGAGCCGAGTCTGACGGTGACATGTTCCTTTTCTAGCTGGGCGACCTCAGTCAGGCACGTTCCTCCACTTTTCAAGAGGCAGCCACTTAGCTTGTGTCACAACGAGGCATAAATCTGGCCCCCGGCTTTGGTGTGACATTCACGCATGATGCCTTTATGAGGCCTGGCCCGTGGCGGGCCGCCAGCCTGATTTTTCTTGTCTGCTGCTTTTGCTGACAACCCACGTGCCAGGCCAAAGAGTGACCGCTGTGTCGAGATGCACAAAGCATGGGAGTGAAACCACGAGGGCGCTGCTTCATAGCTGAAACTACCTTACTGGGCACATGTCATTAGAATTTAAGTTCGTGACGAGCAGAGGCCTTTCCTGTTTTGTTCATCGCTGTATCCACAGCACCTGAAATAGGGCCTGATGTGTTGGCGACACTCAATAAATGTCTAGATAAATGTCTGTGGAATGAATGGATAAAAGAAAGATGCTCAGTGTTCTCTGTGTATATGCTTATCATAGTTGGAGTTCACTTATTCCAGACTCCTTTTCCCTGGATGTTGCTGCCTGTGTTAGTTTTTCTCAACCTTGGCACCGTTGTTATAGAGCAGATAGTTCTTTGCTGTGGAGACAGTCCCGTGAGTTGTAAGATGTTTAGCAAAATTCTTGGCCTTTACCCACTAGATGCTGGTAGTACTGCCTCCTTCGCCGACTTGAGACACACAGAAGTGTCTTTGGACATTGCCAGATGTCCCCTGGGGGTGTTGGGGCAGAATCAGCCCAAATTGAGAACCGCTGGTTCGGGCAGTAGTTTGGGGCTTGGTGAGACGAAGCGCTCAGAGTCTTGAGGTCAGAAAGGCTCGTAAAGGTCGGGGGTTATCACATCTCATACGATCCCTGTGTAATTGTCCGAGCCGTCCCTGCTGCGCCCACCTCCTCTGATGTAGTCTCGTTAGCAACAAATGAGCCGGCCACCCGTGGGCCCTTTGACACACACAGTGACAGAACCATTCTAGCACAAGTCTTGCACGGAACCAGCGGCCACAGTGCCCATGTGTAGACACATCGTTAGAGCCTTGACAGCCGGGCTCTTGGGAAAAGACAAAGGAGCTGGGATGGCTCTGCCTGTTCCCCACGTCCCCCCCCCCCGCCCTCCTGCCATTTCCCTTTCTTCCCTTAGTGTTTATTGATTTCAACCGTCTCCCTGGCCCTTCCAGAACCATTTTGGAAATGGGAGGCAGGAAAGAAGAAAGAGGAAGAGAAGAAAAAGGAAAAAGGAGGTAAGAAGAACACGAACATGGTAGCATCCAAAGATAAGGCCCAGAATAATTAGCCTTGACCGCTATTGCTACCATAGCCTTGGGTCCATTTTATCAGTTCAACCTGCAAATAAGGTTAGAATGGTTCTGCCACTGTCTGCAGACAGCCTTTGGTTTGATGTATAAAGAAATTATTTCGAAGGCATTTGGGAGGTGCAGCTCAGATTTTCTCCTAAAGTCAGATAAGGTGGTTTGGGGAGGCCTGTTTTGGTGGTCTAGGTAGAGCAGGAGATCCAACACTAGAATGGTACTGAGTGAAGCGTTTGAGCTGGGAAGCAGGAAGGGTGCATCTCCCTGTGGTGTGTAAACTGGAGAGGGATCCCTGAGGCGTGAATCTGTAATGGCTGGCCTCCCTCACATCACCCTGCATCGGGTAGCTTGCCATCCCATTTTGTTGAATATCGACCAACCGCCTCCAGGCCTGGGGTTAAACTTTCTCCCTATAACTTGCCAAGCAGGCGGATTGTCGAGGGGGCACCATTCGTGGGGGAGGGAGAATGGTTTTTGCTCTTTGCCTCCAGAAAACATGCATGTTGGAGGGTGCTCCCGTTGTCCCCGGCAAAGAGAACCATCGCACCAGCTGCTAGTTGACGCTCCTCCACCCAGCTTCACCCGAGGCGTGAGCAGGGCCCTCCAAAACATCAGTTGAAGGGCTCTTGGAATGAAGCTGACCTTTCACTGCCGGCTCTGCCTAGGCCGGGTTTCCTCTGTCCCATCTCTGCCAGACGAGCAGGCCTCCTTCCCTGATTTTCCTCTTGTTACTTCCTCCTCCTGCCCCATCCAGAATTTCGACTTCTCACATCTTCGCACAGATGTGTGAATTTATCAATTCTTCATTGGCGGTGAGCTTTTATCTGCTGATTGTATTGGTGGGGACATGCCTCTCACGTTATGCTCTCCTCAAGGAACTTCAGCAATGGGATGCGCTGAAAATAATTAAAATAAGAAAAAGTAAAAGGCGGTGTAGATGGCTGGTTAAGAGCTTGGTCTCTCAGGTCCGGCTGCCAGCCAAGCTTCAAGTTCTGGATATGTGACCTTGGGCAAGTGACTAATCTCTCTGTGCCTCAGTCTTTCATCTGTAAAATGGGTATAATTTGCTTATTTGCCATCTTCACAGGGGGGTGTAAGGCTGGGAAAGGGTAACATAAAAAAGTGCGGAGTCTGTTGCTTGATGAATACTTAACACTCAGTAAACACTAGCTATTGTTATTCAGAGATTGCTCAAAAATAGTTTTTTAAAAGAAAAATTTCCTGCTCTGACACAGTTTTCTTTTTGGTTTTAGGTTCCATTTTTGGGGCGGAGAATGCACCACACATGTCCCTGTATGCCTGGCTTAGCCTGTTTACGGACTTCCTTTAACCGATTTATCTGTCTAGCCCGGAAGTAATCACTTGGGGGCAGAAACTTGAAATATGAACAGCCACGTGATGTATGTCAAGTCTCTTGTGATTGTGCCAAACATTTGTTTAAATGCCAGAAAGAAATGCAGTTGCTTCCTCAACTTTCCAAGTAACATATCTCTCTTTGATTTGTAAATGATTTTTTGAACTGAAAGAAGACTTATGATTTGGATAGAAATGTAAAATGCAGGGCATTATGGAAGCAGTTCTCATTCCCCTATTGGTGTTTTGGTTTGGTTTGGCTTTTTCTAACCCCAGTAACTCACCCATTTTCGTAAAAGTGAGGAGAATGGGAATTTGATATTTTGTCTTAGAAACTTTTTTTTTCCTTCAGCACTCTCTGCCCTGCCCTGCCTCACCGCATGCACACGTGCCCCTTGGTCTCTTCTCCTCACTCCTCAAAGAATTTTAAGACTTTCATTTTATCCTTCACCATTTCCCTCCCTGACCTTCCAGCATTTTAAAGTGGGGCGGTCCGTATTCTTTACTTTGCCTGCAGAATCACTGATGAGAATCAAGCTTTTTTGCCTGATACTTAAACAGTGAAAAGAATGTGTCATTGGACCAGACACCCCAGACTTGTCTTGTGTGGCGTGGAGGTTGGGGTGCTTCTGAGCTTTCCCTGAATCTGTCTGTGCAGGTGGACTGCAGGTCTGCCGTTTGACTCGTGAGCACAGAAAGAATGGAAAGTCAAAGTAGTTTAGGCCAGATACCTAGATTAGGGATTTTTTTTTTTAAGACTTTGCCAATACAATATTGCATTTGTTTCTTTCTCTTTTTATAAAGGTTTTTTTTTTTTTTTTTACAAAAGTCTCATAGTTAGAGGTGTTCCAGAAAATGTTACTTGAAGAGGAAGTATTGATTTTAATCTGGCATAACACTAGTTGCTATTTTTAAATCAGTATTAAGTTGTTATTTAAACTTTACCTGTAACCCAAAGGTCTGTTGTAATGCATTGCCTGACATCCTGCCATTTGTATCCTTACCAATATTGCCGTGTAAAAATTCTGTATCAGAATAAGGACAGTATTGTATATCATTTGATTTATTTTTAATATTATATCCTTATTTTTGTCACAGTTGTCAGTTTTTATTACGAGCGGATTTCTGTCTAGCCCACATTCAAAAATGGGTCGAGACTCCAAAATGGGTAACCCAGCACGAACGATGTGTCCGTTTTCATTTTACACACAGGAAAGTTGTGTTTGCATGAATTTTAAGGTAGTACAATAAATAATGTGTCAATCGGTGGGGTTTTGGAGCATGAAGGGACATGATGACATACAAAACTGACTGTCATCGGGAGTGGACTTGTGGGGTTTCACTGTGCTGATTCAGCAGATAGGAGGGGGCTGCTGAAGGCAGGTGGGTAGGCAGGGTGCTAGGGGCCGGCCCCACGGCGATGCTGATGGAGCCCGGCCTGGAGAAACCCGCCAAGTATTGTAAATGGATTCATCGTTGCAAATAAAACAACTTCTGAAATGTGTTCAACTGCCTAACAGTGGCCTTGCCAACCGTTGCAGAAACATCTGTCCACTTTGTAGCCATTTACCCAGCCAGGGCTTACAGCTGTACATTCCGTGTGACTTTCCCCCTTGGGTAACGTGTCCCAGGGATGTAGGTAGGGGGTTTTGCGGAACTAAGTATCATACTTGGTCATAGAAGGCTAATTTTTGCTTCTGTTTTAGTTTGCTGTTAAAGAAACATTCCTCAGTGAGTTTGCTGAAAACAAAAACAGAGCTCAAGTGAAATTACAAGGACAGTAACACACACATCAGTTTTGCTCAGTGTTGTTTTCACATCATGTTCAACACGTCCTTTTTCATAAGTGGTGAAAACTTGATTGGGTCAACCATCCACTTTTCCCCAGGTTAAAAGACATATAACCAACTTTTATAAAATTTTGATTTTATGTATAGCACTACCTAAAAACATAGACGACTTGTGCACAGCCAAAAGAACCACTGTGGAGTCTGCGTAGAAAACTTAGAATTGTACCTACCAACCCACTATCATTCAAAGAAAAACAGAACTTTGCCATTTGCTACATCTCCCCTTGGTTCTTATTTTCACTGAGGAGTTCACAGTTCTCTTTGGTTATTATTTTTTAACTCATTAGCAAAATTGGCACCTTTCCAAATAAGTGTTTCAAAAAAACTTGTAATCATGCTTCATGGAGAGTCTTTAAATAATTCTAAGCAAAGCGCAGAAAGTCTTGCCCTGTCGGGATGGTGGTGCTGTTTCTTCTAGTCCCCAGGATGGTCTCTCACTGAAGTTGGGGTTTCATAGGCCAGAATTTCTAAAAGTAAGGCAAAGTGAGAATTTACACAAGAAGTACGAAGTCAGCAGTCTAGTTTGATGTAAATAATGTGAATGGATTACATCCTTTCTAAGGCAGAATTAGATCTTATGCCAGAAGCTATGGACCAAACTCAAATGGACCTTTTTTTTTTTTTTTAAATTGAAGTTTAGTTGATTTGCAATGTTGGGTTAGTTTCTGGTGTACAGCATAGTGATTCAGTTACACATGGATATATTCCTTTTCATTATAGGTTATTAAAAGATATTGAATGTAGTTCCCTGTGCTATACCTTAGGACCTTGTTGTTTATCTGTTTTATGTATAGTAGTTTGTATCTGTTCATCCCAAACTCCTAATTTATCCCCCTCCCCCTTCCCCTTTGGTAACCATAAGTTTGTTTTCTATGTCTGTGACTCTCTTTCTGTTTTGTAAATAAGTGCATTTGTATCATATTTTTGAGATTCCACATACAAGTGATATCATATGGTATTTGTCTTTCTCTGTCTGACTTACTTCACTTAGTATGATAATCTCTAGATCCATCCATGTTGTTATGAATGGCATTACTTCGTTCTTTTTTTTTGTATAGCTCAATAGTGTGTGTGTGTGTGTCTGTGTGTGTGTATCACAACTTCTTTCTCCAGTCATCTGTTGATGGACATTAAGTTGTTTCCATGCCTTGGCTGTGGTAAATAGTGCTGCTGTGAACATTGGGGTGTGTGTGTCTTTTCGAATCAGAGGTTTCTCTCGATACATGCTTAGGAGTGAGATTGCTGGATCATGTGATAACTCTCTTTTTAGTCTTTTGAGGAATCTCCATACTGTTTTCCATATTGACTGCAGCAAATTACATTTCCACCAACAATGTAGGAGAGTTCCTTTTTCTCTACACCCTCTCCAGCATTTATCATTCATGGACTTCTTAATGATGGCTCTAACTGGTATGAGGTGATACCTCACTGTAGTTTTGATTTGCATTTCTCTGACAATTAGTGATGTTGAGCATCTTTTCATGTGCTTGTTGGCCATTTGTATGTTGTCTTTGGAGAGATGTCTATTTAGGTCTTCTGCCCATTTCTTAATTGGGTTGCCTTTTTTTTTTAATTAAGGTGTATGAGCTATTTGTATATTTTGAAAATTAATCCCTTGCCAGTTGCATCATTTGCACCTTGAGATATATTTTTGAAATCCCAAGTTGGAGTTTGAAGTGGAGGAGCAAGGTTTTTCAGGCACAGGATGTGCACATAGGAATGAATATTTACTCATATAAAATTTTAAAAGAAAATATTTGCTGCTTAAAGTAAGAGGCTTACGGAAAAATATTGGTAACTATGGGATTGAGTTCTAGAGAGTTAAATGTTGTCTGAAATCATTAGTCCTTTGGACAGCTCATGTTAATATTCTCTGTTAATTTTCCTGGACTCGTTGAGGGAAGAGGAAAACCCCTGAATGGAAGGCATGATTGGTAGCCTCCAGTTGTCTTCCACAATTCATTCATTCATTCTCACATTCTCTCTCTCTCTCTTTTTCCTCCCTCTTCCATCCTCTCTCCTCTCTCTTCTCCTTCTCTCTCTATCCCTGCCCCTCCCTCAAGAGGTTTTCACTGGGCACATGGCCACACATCCAGACGTCTAGAGACTGCATTCACCAGCAGCCCTTAGCCAGATGTGACATCTGATTGCGTTCTTAGCAACGGAATGTGGGCAGAAGTGATCTGCCTCCCTTGCTTAAAAAAGTACGTTGCACTCCCCTTCCTCTCCAATAGTGGGCAGCAACGAACCCGGCTACTTTGGATCCAGAGAGAGAAGGCACTTGGGAAAGGTAGTAGAGCGGACCCACCAGCTGGGTCACTGAATGACCTACTGAAGCCACCACCCAAAAGCCCAGAGAAACAGCCACTCTGATTCCGGGGCTCTGTTAAAACATTTCCACTTGTACCCCAGTCAGTACAAATAGAATCATTCTTTTCAAAAGTGCATCATTTTGTTATACTTAATACTTCATTCTGTGATCTTAAAAACTTTATTTTTGTGTTCCAGTTTACTGGTTGCCCCGCAGAAGGTGGTGGGGTCAACTCCCCCCTTCCAGAATTGGTTTGGATGTTGGGACTGACGATGCCACACACACAGGGAGGATGTGACAAGAGTCAGGACTCGCACCATGGGATTGTCTAGTGAGAATACAGCAGGTGCAAGTCAGGCCAAAGTGACAGCAGCGAGCCAGTTTGGTTGGTTTTAGTCTTTGCTGTGGCTGGGAGGCAGGGCCCAGGTGAGAGTTCCTCCCTGCTGGGGCTGGCTCACCCGGGGTTGGGTTCGAAAGGAAAGAAGAGTGTGCGGCTGGAGAGCGGTCAGTGTTAAAACATCCAAAGTGGAGTTTTCATCTTTATCACCATCTTGGAAGAATATCTTAATGAGAAATTGATAGCCAAATGGAAGAAGAGTCTTCATACCAGAAATGGTTAGACTCACTTACATACTTTGGTCACCAGAACAATAATAATCCAGAGGCTAAGAAAATGTGTAAATTTCTTGCTGCCACTATTCCAAACTCAAACCCACGAATTAAGAAATTCTGGAGACGGGAAGTCACTAAGGCTCATAACCACCATACGTTTTCTTATGATGTTTAAGTGAATTTTAATTGCACCACACGGTGCTAGAGAAACAAAAGAAAAAACTTTGAATTACAAACTTTCAGTGAACAAAGCTGTTTTTCCTACTAGCAAAAAGAAAAGTAACATGCCATTAGCAGAAAGCTAATCATGCTTTTGTATAATTGTGTTCCTTTCAATAGAGGCAGGAATTAAATATATATCTAAAGGTGTTTAATTCTAATATCTTTAGAAAACTTACAAAGTAACTTACCAATTAAAATAAAATCTTTTGTCAGACCACATGTCACCCTACTCATAAAAGATTAGAACAGTTATGCAAATGAAATTCTAGAAATAGCTCTGGGTCTCCCATAATTCCTCAAGATGGATATGCAAATTAAACTGATCGTGACTGTGGGTTAAAAGAATGACACACTGTACATTTATACTATTTAGTATATCACTCTCCCAGATGAATACCTGTGACAGGGTTTCTTTCCTATTCCCCCCTTTTTTCTCTTCTACTAAATATATTGCGATGCAAATTGGTCAGTACTAGGAACTATGTGAGGAAAAGATATGTTAAAAAAAGACAAGGAAAAATTTCATCTCCTCATGCATTTTAAATTTCACGATCTCTGGAGAATATTTTAATAAAGCATGTATTAAGTCGGCATTGAAACTTTAATAATTTTTCAAAGCCTTTCAAAATTACAGCCCATCTGTGTATCTTCAAGAAAATGAAACCATTTATTGCACCTTCCAAGTTCCATCACAGGTTCTAACCAAAAAAACGTGTGTACTTCTTAAATATCCCATCCTGGCAGAAAATCAGATTTCCATCCTAGAAAGCTACACAGACTGGCATAATTTAGGTAATATAAATGTATCAGGTGCTATTTTTAGATATACATTTTCCTACCAGTTTACATGTTCTCCATCCACTTACAACTTAGTTTATAAATGACTAAATTATTCCTCCTAGAAGCCAGGTGGTAGTAGCTTTAATTTACCTGTCTCTAATGTTACTGAGAAATAAGAGAATTGCATTTATGCCTTGACACTGCAACTTAAAACATTTGCGTGTGTTTTCTCTATGTAATTTGGAGCGGCTTCGAGTCTTCAGGCTTTCAGATATAAATTTCAAGCCGTTTATCTTAAATGCCTGCAACCGGGATACAGGGTGGGATGATTACCTACTAAGACTTCTCCTTTCCCCTGGAGCAAAAGCACAAAGCAGCCTTTTCTGGAGTGGAAGCCTGCTACTCCCCCTTCCTTTGGGAGGAGAGGGAAGCAGTCTTCTTGAGAGCTACCTGTTTGATTTCTATCCATTTCTGACATTGCTAATTTAATTTGCTGGCTCTTGCTGCAAAAAGATCTCATATAATGAACTTTTTCTGTTAATATGACCACATCCCTTACTGGCAATTGAGCATTTGCATGGAACTGGAGCCGAAAACTTTGAAGAGAGAATCGGGTGGTTTTATTTCCCTGAGAAAACTTAGTTTTGAAAATTGAGCCCAGAGTAAGGAGAATGGGTAGTCAGAAGGAAAATAAGAATCCAGGAGGGGGAAGATAGGAACCTGGACAGATCTTGTTCCGTCTGCTGGTTTTTCCTGTTCCCTCTGTTGGGCAACTGGAGATAGGCTGCCTAGATCCCTTTCGAGGAAATGGACTATAATGTGTGCTGTCCTCATCTTGAGCTCTTTATCTAGATCTCCCTTCAGGCATATATCATATTCTGCCTTAATTTTTGGTTTGGAGCACGTTTGCCAGGTTTTTCCAATTAGCTTGCTAACTCATTAGCAAGGGAGCTGGACCTCCCTTATCCCTGTGTTCCCTGCACTGCCCAACACAGAAACTGGCTGTTGTTTTTTTTTTCTTCTCTTTTAATTGAAGTACAGTCAGTTGCAATGTGTTAATTTCTGGTGCACAGCACAATATCCCAGTCATGCATATACATACATATATCCATTTTCATATTCTTTTTCGTTAAAGGTTATTATAAGCTATTGAACATAGTTCCCTGTGCTATGCAGAAGAAACTGAGAAAGTGGCCTCTTACTCATTACAGTACCTATGAATTAGATGGATTCATTCAGGTGGGTTTCCAGATTCCTTTAACTAAATTTTACTATCTCAAAAGCTTAAAAATGCACTGATCATGATAACAGGGTTAATAAACTGCAATTAAATAGAACAGGCCTTGTAATAAGTATTTTTTAATCTTTCAGATTTATTTCAATCTAAGAAATCAAGTCAAATCTATTATTTTTCCCAGAGCCAGGCTGATCTAACACTTAACAGCAGGCTGAAATGACCTGATAGTTGGGAAAAGTGAATTAAGTAAGTCTAATTTTTAAGAATTTGTGTATATGCAGTTCCAGGGTATCGGGCGTAGCTATCAAGGGAATGGAGAGGATGGAGTCATTTTAAGTATTGCTGCAGTTAATTGTTACTTCAAATAACAGGCTTTTTGAATATTAGTGCCTGAAGCAATAGCAGTTTTTATTTCAAGACCAGAAATCTAAAGTCTAGAGATATGAGGTTGATTGGGTAAGCTGCTCAACAGTGTTAAAATAGATGTTTACTCTTTTTATCTTTCTAACCTGCTATTTTCACAGTGTTGACAGTATCTCTTCTCATGGTTGCAAAATGGCTGCTGTGGCTCCAAGTATCACATCCTCATCAAAAATATCTCAAAAAGAAGGAAAAGGGAGGGTAAGTGGGCTCTGTTCATGGGCTTGGTTAGACCCCAAAAGTCTTGTCCAAGTTGGAGAAAAAGCATAAAGAACCCCCTGGACTCAGGTCAAGTTTGCTTTTAATTCTCTTTACTCCAGAAACAGCTAATAAATAGTGCAAGGATACTGATACGGGTTTAGAATGTGGATGGGTGGAGAGAGTTTCCCATTATGTTTTTTTGCCCACCACAGAGGCAGATCCTGAAGTTCAGTGGTCTTGGAGGGTCCCACAGAGTGACAAGTCTACCACGTGAATGGAGAACAGTATTTTGGGTCTGCTGAGTTTTATAACCCCAGGCACCTCCATTCACAGACAACCTGAAATGCCAGTAAGACAGTAAGCCTGCTACTCAGCTCACCATAGTAATCAGCTCTAATGACTGTGTTTGGAGACTTGAAAATATTGCAGGACCTGCACTAGGACAGTCGCCCCGTCTGTGTAGAGGCTAGTTTACCCTTTATGTCTAAGAGTTCACCCCACATGTCTGCAAGCTTACCCGTAGTTGAGTTGGGGAAAGAGGGAGTGAGGGACTTTGGACACAAGGAACAATACATGCAAAAGCATGTTGGTGTGACCCAGTATGATCTGTTCAGGGCCCTGCCAGTGACTTGGAGTGGCTGGAGTACAAGACCAGAGAAGTAAGTGGGAGGAGGTGAGACCCGTGAGGGAGCCAGGAGCCCAGGCAGGCACTAGGATTCATGAAGATAAACACAATGCACCAGAGGAGGGGGTGACTGGGCCAAGAAGGGTTCCAGAAGTCTGGGATCTTAGTCCAACCAAAACCAAGGCATAGGGCTGTACAGGTTAGTTACGCCCATTCCACCCCAGTTATTAAATATTGTGAATGTTGCCTCTGCTCTAGAGGAATTGGTGAGGGATTCCCAGGCAGAGAAGGGGGATGGGCTTTCCTGGGAGAGCTTATACAAAGGTAATCAGAGCAGGGGGAGATGGAAATCCTAGGGGAGGATGAAGCCAGGCTGGTGGAGGGGCTGGACCACGAAAGGCTTCTGTGACAGACCAGAAATTTGCACTTGAGCCTACGGGCCTTGGAAAGACAGTGAAGGGTAGAGCCAGTCTCACCGCCCCCGTGATCCATCCTGACTCAGCCCCAGGACCCTGTCCTTTGGGGCAGGGCATTTGAGAACACAGATGGCTGATGGTGAAACCAGAGACTTGGCAGAAATCACTGTGTCCTGTTTTCTTTCTTTTAAAAAGAGAGAGAAAGAAAGGAAGGAAGGAAAAGGGAAGGAAAGGGAGGGTGGGAAATTAGGAAGGGAAGAAAGAAGAGAGGGAAAATGGAAAGAAAGGAAAGGAAATGGGGAAGAAAGGAGAAGGAAAGAAAAGATGAGAAAAGGAAAGAAAGGTAGAGACCAATATGGCAAGACTGACAAGACTTGGCAAGGCTGAACAGTGGATATGGAGATTATTATTTATCGTTGTGGTTATTGATTTGTTATTTGCTTCCCCACTTACTTCATTTAAAAAAAAAAAAAAAAGCATGGCCAGGTGGAAAAGCAAGCAGATATAAGTCTTTCTGCAAAGCAATTTGACATACAGTATCAAAAGACTTAAAAATGTTCATTTGAGACCCAGTAATCCCATGCTAAGACATGCAGACAAAGATTTATAGACAAGCAATCTATTTTCTGTTGCTTCAGGTATAGACACAATTCATTTATCTCACTTGGGGAGGAGGAGGAGAAATTGTGCTAAAATAGTTTCCCAAATAAACAAAATGAGCAATTTTAATGGAAGTCTTCCCCAAATACATTGTACCTGTCCTGGTACAACAACTAGAGTACTCTGCAACACAGCTAACTTTTTCTTGATTTTTTTTATTAATATAGTTAACAAAGTACAGGTTAATACATTCATTGGGCAAAAAACTATTGAGGTGTGAGGGGATTTTGCTCCTACACAGAATTCCCCCGGACAGCTTGTTTCCCTGCCTCTCTTGGTTCTTTTCTTTTTCCTTTACAGTTGCCTGTCATTTCTCATTACTCATCGCCTGAATTCTCATTAGAAACCTCCCATCCAATCAGAACAAAGCAAGACAAACCCAGATCACCAAGTGTGTACACGTGGTGTCTGAGTAAATCGGGTTTGAGCAAAGGCCTGGAGTGTGCCTCCAACTTCTGGGGCATCTTGTTGAAGATGCTTTTTCCTGGGTCCCGCCCCAACTCCTTCTAATAAGAACCTCTGGACCCTGCAAGTACTTAAGGTGATTGTTGTTATGAATGTTAACATTCGAGAATCCCTGGCTTATGGATTCTCCTATGGAAAAGCATCTGTGAACTCAAGGCCACATAGAGCCCAGAGGCTATCTCTGTGCCCTTGACCTACTGCCTAAGGCTGAGGTTGCACAGGAGTTAGCCCTGATGCCTTGGTTCCTGTGTCATGGCAGGTGCTCAGAATTCTGAAGATCATACGGGCTCAGTGACTTCTGTTTTTTGCACTTGGATCACTTGGGTGGATGAGAGGTTAGAGGAAGAGAGATTTACTTCCTGGGCCTCTTTGTCTTTAGATTAGCTGAGATTTCTGATAAATGGCCCTTGGATAATGGATGTCTACCTGGTCTTACAACCTGGGGAGAAACAGGCTAAGAGTTACTCATATTTTCCAAATTTGAGACTGTCTGCATACACTGAATGACTTTTACAGACAAAATAAAATGATGCTGGCCATTTCACCTGAGATAATTTAGCCACCCCCTCTTATTATGACTTACCCATCTTGGACTGAACATTAAATACTTTATATTATGCCCAACTCAAATTTCAGTATATTTATTGCACCCATTTTTAATGATTATTTTATCAAAATGATTACTTTGCTCACACTCATGTTTTATGTTCATAAAAAAAGTTTTAAAGCAGTATATATATCTACCACTTTTTCCCTTTAAAAAGATTTGCAGATTTTTATCTTGCACTTTAGATTAACAAGCCTCAAATGTCTTAGAAATTCTGATGGTCAACTAAACAGCATGCACTGAAAGGATAACAGAACATGACTACCTTGCTTACACATATATTACTACCTGTCATAGCCTCAAACCAAGGCAACAAAAACCCACTCCAGAATGAAAATACTGGTATATTTATATAATGCAAAGAGAAATACAGATATAAATCCTCAAAACGGAAGCTACGTTAATAAAAAATGTAGCATTAGAAGCAAAAAAAAAAATTTATACAGTACTTGCAGAATTTAGTCTTTGAATTTAATGACAATGTGTCTAACAAAGAAATAATTATTTTAAATTACAGTTCTCATTATTAATTTAAAACAACCACCAGCAGAACAGCACAGCTCGACCTAACAAACATTTTAAGGAAATGTTTTGTCTCAAAGAAGTCAAGTATCATTATAGTCCATCTATACCTTGAACAAAAGAACAATTTTCAAAGTGGAAATGAGTTTTGTAAGACAATAAAACTGGGCTCCTTGAAGCACAAACTGTTTCCAAAAAATTATTTTAATTTTTATTGGCAAAAAATACCCAAACACTTTTGATTTGCTCGTCTCAGAGCCCTCCCAGTCCCTGAACCACAATCAGTACTCACGAAAACATGCAATACTGTATTTTCTCCGCACCATTACTAACCAAAACACTCTTTACTCTTTTGAAAAGTTGCAATTTTACAGAAATGTTCCCACTCAAGATTGGTAAAGTACAAAGGGCATTTTCTAGTGGCATAAAGCAAGGTGGGGAACAAATCTTACTTGTCCCTGATCAAAAATGGCTGCCTTGCTGCTCACTCCCATTTCTGCTCTTTAAACTCAGTATCAATACTGAACAGAGTTCTCAATACCTTCAAAGAACGAGAGCAGTCCCACTGACCGCACGGCCCGCATTTCAGAGGGAACGTGAGACAACTTTCCCTCTTTCTCCTGCTTCCAACAGAAGACCCTCAAGAAATCGAACTTGTGAAGTCCCCCTGGGTTCCTCTACTTCACCGCAAAATGTAATGCCACTTGAGGTTGTCAAAAATAGCTTCTGTAGAAAACTGGCCATGGTCTTTAGGAAAGGTTGCATGAAGAAAATTAGTTTAGCCTTCATTTAAAAAAAAAAAACAAAAAACAAACAAACAAAAAAAAACCCATAGGAGTAACACATGGAGTAAGACATCAGTACCAGCACAAAGACTGCAGGGCCTACTGTTAAGATGAAAATACATTAAAGAGGATGAACACGCGGAGCTGGGGTGGGGCTGGAACTTCGAAACCCTCTCCCCACGAAGAAGTCTGTACAATCCAAGTGTTTATCCACTTAGAGAGTCGTTTTGAAGGCAGCTTAGAAAATGAAAAAAGGGGCAGAAGGGGGAGGAACGACGTCACCGTCCAAGCCAAAGGAAAAGGCCGGGTTGAAGTGCGCATGGCGGGGGAAGAGCCCCTTATAAACCGATGCCTTTCAGGTCGCAGGGCAGGGTGGACTGGGTGGCCTGGGGGCTCTGGCAGCAGGGGAACTGGGCCCGGAAGCAGTCCCTGAGCTCCCTGTTGAAGAGGAAGCACACGACGGGATTGATGCCGGCCTGCGCGAAGGTCAGCCACACGGAGGCCGTCAGGTAGGCCTGGGGGACTGCGCCGGGCCGCACCAGGACCCGCAGGTAGCTGGCCACGACGTAGGGCCCCCAGAGGAGCAGGAAGAGCAGGGTGACGGCGTAGAACATCTTGCACAGCCTCTTCTCCGTCTTGAACTCCTCGAGCACGAGGAGGCGGCGCGCGCCGCGGCCCGCCCCTGCCGGCCGGATGCCCACGAGCGCGGGCGGCGTGGGCCCGCGGCCGAAGCCAGCCGTCCAATTGGCGGCCGCCTGGCCGGTGGCGCCGGGGCCGTGGAAGGTCCAGTCGTGGCTGACGGCGGGCACGAGGCGCGCGGGCCGCATCTTGCGGCGGTCGTGGATGAAGAAGAGCAGGCGGAGGTAGACGAGGTGCGTGGCGCCCACCACCACGGCCAGCAGCAGCAGGAAGCCGAGCGCGCCGGGGGCGCCGTCGGGCCGCTGCTCCAGGGCGCACGGCGCGTCCTCGTCGTCGCCGCCGCCGCCGTCCAGCACGGGCGGGAAGGCCGCGGCCAGCGCCAGCGCCCAGGCGGCGCACACCAGCATGGCGGCGCACGGCCAGCCGGCCAGGCGCTCGGCGTAGAAGCGGTGGTGCGCGATGGCCAGGTAGCGGGTGACGCCCACGCCGAGCAGCAGGAAGGCGGCGTGGAAGCAGAAGAGCGCGGCCAGGAAGGCGAGCAGCTTGCAGCCCAGCGCGCCCGGCGGCGCCCCCGCGGCGGCCGCGGCCCGCCGCGCCGCCAGCATGACGGCCGGGAGGCAGGCGAGCGCGCGCAGCCCGTCGGCCAGGCACAGGTCGAGCAGCAGGTAGTACGGGGCGCGGTGCAGGCTGCGCTCCCGCACGATGAGCAGCGCGAACAGCACGTTGCCCGCCAGGCTCACGCACAGTAGTAGGCTGAGCGTGGCCAGCTTGAGTCCCAGGGCTGCCGCCTCGCCGCCGCCGCCGCCGCCGCCGCCGCCCGGCTCGCTGGCGTTCGCCATCGCGGCCTCCCCAGGCCCGGCGTCACGCTCCGCTTCGGGGCCGCCCCGGCCTCACCGCTCCGCAGGCCTGCCGGCCAGCGGGCCACAGCTCCCCCGAGCGCGCGGGTCCCCGGCGAGCCCCCGGCCCGGCGGGGCTCAGCCTGCGCCCGGCTGACCCCTCCTCGGCTCCCCGAGCAGCCGCCGCGCCGCCATCTCAGGAATGGTGCGCGCAGGAGGCGACGGCCACTCCCTGCGCCTCAGGCACTGCGGGCCGGGCCGCCCGCAGCCCGGTGCATCCTCCTCCGTCTCCTCTTCCTCCGCTGCCGCCGCCGCCGCCGCCGCCGCCGCCGCCGCGCCTCTGGGCTCTGCCCCCCGTCGCCGCCGCCGCCGCCGCCGCCGCCGCGGAGCCCCCTCCCCTCCGCCGGAGCGCGCCGCGTGGCCGCCGCCGCCAGCCCCGCCGAGGCATCCCGCGCCGCCCGGGTCGGGCTGGGCTGGGGGCGCCGCCGCCGCAGCTGCGGGGCCAGCAGGCGGCCGGGAGGGAGGCAGGGCCCAGGACGCGTGGTGGCGACAGGTCGCGTTTGGCCCCAGGTAACAGGGGTCCGGCGGCGGCGCCTGGCGCCCGCCCTGGGGTCATCATGGTGGCCGTGCGCGGGAGGAGGTGGCCTGGGATGGCAGGTCGGGAGGCCTCGGAGGGTGGGGGGGACAGGAGAATCTGAGACGAGTCTCTGCCCAGAAGCTAATAATAACAGTCGTCATCATCATCACAATCTTGTAACCTCCAGTATTCAGGTCAGCGCCGATGTGGGTGGCAGTGTTCTGGGGAGCTTTACCAGCATAATCTCTCTCAGTGTTCACAGTAACGACAAAGTTGGTCCTATCTTAAACCCACTTTATATCTGAGGGACCAGAGGCTTGGAGGTCAAGGGAGTTGAGAGCCGATAAGTGGTAGAGCTGAGATTCCAATTTCGCTCGGTGGGATTTCCAGGGCTGGACGCACAGCGACTCTGAAGCATACCCTGCTCTCTGCTTCATTCGTGGTCCCAGTGAAGACATCTGTTAGGGAAAAGAAATTCAGCATTATCTCTTTGGTACTTTGGAAGGTGAATCCTATGCCACCTTCCTCCCAGGCTGTCAGTTTTCTGAGTCAGCCTGAAAGGGCAGCCCCTGTTCTGATCCTGAGGCACACCAGATTCTCTCTGGGCTTTGAACGGGCTGTTCCCTGTGCCTGGACCAGCCCCTCTGCAGGCTCCACACCCTCTGGGCCATTATTCTGATCAGTCTAGCTTACTCTGTATCACTGTCCATTCGTTTCCTTCTTAGCAGTTAAAATCTATCAGTGAATGTATTTATTTTACTTTATTTCTGTTTAAGATCCTGTCCTTTCAACTATCTCTAAGCTCCATGAAGGCAAGGGACCATATCTGGTTTTTTGTCCCACCATATCCCCAATGCCTGGCATGGAAAAGCCAGAATTAAGGAATATATTCTTTCTCAGGTACACTCACTGTTTTGCTTAGACTTATATAGAATATTGTTTATTGTCTGACTAATATGTGCATCGCAGGCACTTTGATGGACATTTCCAGGAGAACTCAAGATCACAGAAAGCCTTGTCAGGCTAAGGAGTCTGGATTTTAGTCTGTAGGCAGTAAGGAGCCCTTGAAGGTTTTGGAGGAAAGTGACATGATTAAAAAAACTACTAATGTGTTTCAGGAAAAGTATTTTGGCAGTAGTGTTTAAGAAGAATGACAGAGTCCGGAAGTCTAGTCCAGAGCCTTAGTCTACACTGCACAGAAATCACTGGAGTCCTGATTCAGTAGTTTGGAAGAGGCTGAAGACGCTGCCTTTCTAAAAAGTTCCTCGGTGACACTAGTTCCTCTGGTCTGCAGACCACACTTGCAGTAGCAAGAACCTTCGGGGCAGTTTTTACATTTTGTTAAACTCTAAGTAAGGGCCAACGAGGGCCTGACTTAGGACTGCTACGTGGCCAGGGACAATTGACTGACCAGGCAGGTCTACATATATTTGTTGACAGAAAAGAGAAGTAGATTTTGGAGGGTTTTTTGGATTAGGAATTGGGTTTTGATAACAGTAGCTAAAAAGATGGACATCAGCTTATTTTCTCCATGAAACAAGCAGTCTGGGGATCAGTGGTTTTGGCATTGAATTATTGGTTGAAGGACTGAGTCTCTGAAAGTCATTTAGCCCTCCTCTCGTGATCAGGAGGCTGCTGACACCCCAGCCATTCTTTCTGCATTCCAGGCAAAAAGAAGAAAAACAAAAAAGCAGTGTTGCTGCCCTCTAAGTAGGCCACCTCTGAAGAGTTTTCTAGAAGGCTGACATTGTTACAAACACATGTCATTGGCTACCACTGTCAGCAAAGGATATTGGGAAATGGTTTCTTTCCTTAATTTTTTAGAGCCAAGCACGTAGCCATGGAGAATGAGATCCTGCCTTGATGTGGACTTTAGCATTTGGGCTGCATCTGCCCAGAGGAAGGGATGCCATCTTTTAACGCACACACAGACACCAGCTGTAGTTCCTTTATGATAACATGAATGGCAGGCAGCCTGCGTATACTGAGCACTTGCTGTGTTCCATGCCCTGTGCAGAATACTTGACATGTTACCTCGTTTAATCACTCTGAGAGCCACATGTGGTGGGTGCGGTTACCATCTCCATTTTGCAGATGAGACGGTGCGGTCAAGTAATTTGTTCAGGCCTTTGCCATAAGTAGGTGTGAAAGGTGGGCTCGCAAGGGAGAACGTCTGATTCTGGAGCCCACGCACATAACCACTTATACGTGTTGCCTCTTCATAGTAACTGCAAAGAAAGCTATTAAGTTTCTAAAAAGAAATGAAAGCTCACGTTCACAGAAGGATAGCCCTTTCAAAGAGGGGAGAGATTTTTAAAACCATGTAATCCAACACTTTCATTTTATAAACTCATACGTGGCTGAGTGGGCAGTGGACTCCAGGTCATCTCACCCCTAGGTCAGTGCCCTTCTCACTTGGTTGAAATCTTAATATTATTTGTTCTAATGAACAGATGACTTCACACAAATCACTTTACCTCTTGGAATCTCAAATGTTCCCATTTTCAGAATGAGAAATTGGACCAGATAATTTCCCAGGGTCCTCACCTCTGAAGTTCAGTTTGTATATGAGAAAATGAAAGTTAAATGGCTGTATAATCTTGAATGAAGAGAGATTGATTCTTCAGATAAAGACCCCAAAGAAGAGATATTAGTTCCTTATAACTTAGCTTTCTCTGTGTTTTTTGTTTTTTGTTTTTAAACTTCTCTCTACAGCTCAATATACTTCTCTTTGGGATTTGAGATTTGGTTTAGTCATCTGCCCAGAATCACACAACAGAAGCAGCAATACGAAATACATAAATCATGCCTCTCACAGCATTGATAGGCCTGCTTCACTCACTGTCACCATTTTGTTCAGAAGATTAATATTTAAGGAAAAACTATGAACATTTCATTGCCAGAATCAACTTTATTTTCCTTTTATTGTTTCTAGGAAGCTCCACACAAGAATTTAAAATAGGTTCTGAGGCACCGAGTTGAGTGCCAGTATCTCAAAGCAAAGCAGCTCTGTGGGATTTTCCCCTACAAGAAAAATTTCCCTTTTGTTTATAACCAAATTCTTCCTTTTGCACGTAAATAGAAAAGTTGGAAATTTCTCCCCAAAATTAGCTATGTAACTTCTTTGCTGCACACATAGATGATGTGAATGAGAATGGAAATCTGCTATTTGGAAGACTGATTGACAGACCTTGAGAGGTTCAGTCAAGGCCACGGTTCCCATGATCACGGGAGCCCATTTGGCTGATGTCTCCCGTGCAGCCAGCCTCAGGCTTCCGGCTAGCCATCTGCCAGTGGGTGCATTGCACATCAAGCTAGAGAAGGTTGGTTTGACTTAGTCTCATCCCACCTCTTAGAAATCATGAGCCAAAGTCTATGTCCCATGCATGTTGAGTCATCAAAGGAGAGCGCTCACACTGGCCTCTCCGTGGGAGGCGGTCTGAGCTTCAGGAATGAAAATGGACTGGAGTTTTTACCAATTACTAGCACGTATTCTTAGCCAAGCCTTTGCCTTCTCTGAACCTCTAAGCCTCACAGTCCTTTTGTGAGGAAGATTCCATTAAATTCGATCCATTTGCAAAGAGTGTAACACAAGGTGTGCACACAGGCAGTGTGTCATAAAGAACAACTAGAGTTACTCGTGTTTGCTCTTATCTGACTGTAAATGCCCTGGCTCACGTGGCCCGACTGACTTTTATATTCTCCACTTCAGCCTGGCCTAGGAGGACACCCTGTATGTAATGGGTTCTCAGTAATTCTGTGGCAGGTGTGAATGTCAGTCCATAAAATCAAAGGGGCCGGAAATATAACTGCTTTCTAGAAACTTCCTTTCTGGCTGAGTTGCCATTTTGCCTCACTGGTGGAGAAGAAGGTGTAACCTTGGTGCCTCTTGGGTTTCATCATAGACTCTTGCTTCCTCAGGATGTGCCGTAGTTCCAGGCCATTGCCCAGACTGCACAGCACACGGTCGTTCGGAATAGTGTGTGCACGGGTATGGGGGTGTCCCGTCTGATGTGGGCCAGTTGTTACCGTGTTGTTTCTGTCCTTATAAGCCGTTGTGATGGGGATTCTTAGCTGCCTCATGCCAGACTTGGGTGTGAGCATCCGGGCTGAGAATGCATGTCCTTTACATGCACCCACAGCCATGCCTCTCAGCAGTATGTCTGGGAAGCCGGGTGCAGCTCCCCTGTCTCTCAGAACCCTCTTCTCTCCTCCCTTCTGCCTTCTCTGTGGAATCCCTGTCTGCTCTGGCCTAGGGGTGGACCAGTTCTTTCTTGGTCTTCTGGACGATGTAATTGGTCAGCTCCCCTGGGAATCTGTGGTCCCAGAATTTAGGTATTTGGGAAAACAAAAGCCCAGAAGCTACCTTCCCTAAATCTCTCCTTGGCAAGGAAGGCTGGAGCCCGCTCTCTGCTTCAGTGTTGGAAAGGAAAGGGCAAAACAGAGGAAGAAAAATTATAGGTCCTATCTCAGAATATGGTTCTTGCTGCATATTTTTGTTGAATGAATGACTATGTCATTTAAGTGTGTATACATGATGTATTGTCAGCCTTCTTAGAGCACAATATGGTTTAGTGAAAACCCTTAACTATTAAGTCTCTCCACATGCAAAAGAGTGAAGTTGGACCCCTGTGTACAAAAGTTAACTCAAAATGGATCATAGACATAAATGTAAGAACTAAAACTATAAAACTTTTAGGAGAAAACATAGGAATAAATTTTGATGGCTTTAGATGAGGCAGTTTTCTTAGATGTGGCACCAAAAGGATAAGGAACAAAGGAAAAAATAGATAAATTGCATTTTATTAAATTTTAAAAGTTTGTGCTTCAAAGAACACTTTTAAGAAAGTGAAAAGACAGTCTACAGAATGGGAGAAGATACTTTTAAATTATATATCTGATGAGTGAATTGTACCCAGAATAAATAAAGAGTGCCTATAAGTCAACAACAAAAAAAAAGTCAAACAACCCAATTTTAAAATGAGCAAAGGATTTGAATAGGCATTTTTCCAAAAAGATACGCAAATGGCCAGTAAATATATGAAAGGATGCTTAACATCGTCAGTCGTTACGAAAACGCAAATCAGAAACCATAGTGGTAAAACCACTTCACACCTAGTGGGATGTCTGTTGTCAAAAAGATGGACGGTAACAAGTTTTGACGATGGCGTGGAGAAATTGGAACCCTCATCCAGTGCTGGTGTATAAATATTAAAATGGTGTAGCTGTTTTGGAAAATATTTTGGCAGATCCTCAAGAAGTTCAATTATGTTACTAATAATGCAGCATTTCCACTCCTAGGTATACACACCCAAGAAAAATGGAACCATATCCATGCAAAATTTGTACACACATGTTCATAGCAGCACTTTTCGAAACAGCCAAGGAGGAGAAGCAATCCAGTTGTCCATTTATATAATGCGGCCAGAGTAGGCACATCCATGGAGACAGAAAGGAGATTAGTAGCCAGGGACCTGGGGTAGAGAGAGTGGGAGAGTGGCTGCCAGTGGGCATTGGGGTGCCTGTTTTGGTGGTGATGAAAATAGTCTAAATTAGGTAGCAGTGACGGTTGCACAACTCTGAATGTTCTAAGATGATACATAACTGCAAAAAGAAAACAATTCATAGTAAAGTCAAGTCATCTCTGTAGCCATGGAAGTATCCTTATTGAAAGGTGGCTAGGGGCCTGGCAAGTGACATGGACTCCTCATTCTTGCTTTTTGAGTGAATGTGGGCCTCTCAGGTGTGCATTCTTGGGCCCTTCCCTGGGGTTGGCCACAGAAATCAGTATGTCTTGCCTCCTGGTCACATGTACAACGGTTGCATCTTTGGTTTGCTTCAGCATTTACATGCTTTGATGCTGAGATGAACTTGGGAGGAGAGATAAAGAAATTCTTATTGTCAGCAGCTTTATAATGCAGAAGCTATATACCCATTGGAAAAGGTTTTTTTTTTTTTGGATCTGGTAGTGTACCAAGGTGTTTTGCATACATTAACTAATTTACTTCTACAAAATCCTGTACGCCCATTTTATAGATGAGGCACTTTGAGCCTCATGTTAATTAGAGCAGCTAATTACATAGTCTGTGGTCACATATCACAAGGTGGCAAAGCAAGGTTAAAATCTGGTCTGTCTGGCTTGAAAGCCTGAATTCCTAATAGTGTGGTATAGATACACATATAGGGCTGTGTTGACTAACATATAATTGAGGGGAAACCTATCCGTGATAAATACCAAGGAGGAGGTTGTATTGCCTGGTAGAGAAATGAGAAAAACGGTTATGCTGTGGGTAGTATTTTAATCGCTTGAAAATGAGCACTTCCAACATTTAGAAGAAACAAAATTCTACCCTTGTCACCACTTAAAAATCTCATTTTTTATTTTTCTCTAATCTGTTCTGTTCAAAGAGGTACAGCCATGTCTTCTAGTGAGAAAAAAGCCTTTTTTTTTTTGGTGGCCCCTCTTTTCCACTGTATTTAATAGCTGTTTAAACTCCCTCTAGTGGTTAAGTTATGCTGTGATCCTAAATTTTGCTTTTGAAGGATTGAATGTAACCAGCAGGACAAGGGTGCTACCGGAGTGCCAAGGATGATAGGATCAAACCGGTTCCTTTAATGTTCTTTTCCTGTGTGTGGAATCATGGTATAAATAGTACGTATGGAAGATGCTGCTTCTGTAAGCCTCTCCCCCCCTCCTTCCTCTTCTGTTTCCTCAAAAGTCAAACAGTGTGTTGATTATTGTTATTTTCCATTCTAGAGAATTACAGAGGCTGTAATTTCTAAGATACAGATTTTGGAGATACATCTTTATAAAATGCTCTGAGCTACGGAGCTGAAGCCTACAAGACACACCTTTAGGGATGTACCTACTATTACTTCACTTTCTGTTTTACCAGTTTTCCAATAACTTTCTCATACTGAAAAATGAAAGTTTAACTCTTTTAAATACCTACCCTCTATACAGGTAAGCATCCACACAGGTATGACTTCTTCCTCTTCTCGCCGCCCCCAAGCTTTGCGCTGGGCTTTGATTTAGATAGAAAATCTTTAGCTGGCCTGAATTATTACCCTTGTTTGGGACAGTATCTGCAAAAATAAAATGTGGTCTTACCTTAGAGGCATGGCAGACAGATTTTGATGGTGAAACAAGTCATGTAAAAGGCATGTCTTTGGCACATTTCTCCTTAGATTTCCATATGACTTTAAGAAGGTCTGATTCCAGTGTTGCAGACATTTTGATTAAGTAGCTACATTTCTCAGAAGCCCCCTGCTGCCACCCTTCCACCACTTTCTAACAGGAGTGGAACTCGTTTAATGAATAAAAGTCGTTTCGAGTCTGCTTGGCATCAGTGAGGTGTGGGATTGTAAAGTTCTGCACTGCGCAGGAGAATTCACAGCTGAATCCTATATTATACGTGCATTTTGTAAATTGTGTAACTCTTGTTTTCCTTAGAGCTAATGATTGTGGGATTTCTTTCCCCCCTTTTAAAGTGATATGTGCCTACAGTTTCACTCAGTACAGCCAAAATCATCATCCAACCTGGTTGTTACATTTTTGTCCTTGGAGACATCTCTTCAGGACCTTCATCCTTTTTAGTTTGTTGAAGAATCTGCATAGCTGTTGCCCTGGCACTTCCCTTCAACATCGTGCCAGCCCTTCCTAAATCAGATGTCTTGTTTCCTGCAGTCCACATCTTTCTCTTCCATGTTATTTCTTTCTCTTTCTTTGTTCTTTCATTTCTTTTTAGGTGCTGTGTATGTGTCAGTAAGATTTTACGTATTTAAAAATACACTGCCTTTACTTTCATACTTGATTGATAGTTTGGCTGGGAATAGAATTCCCCTAGGTTGCAAATAATGACTAATGATGTTGAGCATCTTCTCATGTGCTTATCTGCCCCCCCATATATCTTCAATGCTGATAAATCTGTTCAACTTTTGCCCTTTTTTATTGCATCATTTATTTTTTATTACTGAATTTTGTAATCTATAAAAATATATTCTAGAGTCAAGTTCTTTTTTCAGATATATGATTCACAAATATTTTCTCTTGGTCTGTGGCTTGTATTTTTATTCTTTTAATAGTGTACTTTGACAAGCACAAGATTTTAATTTTCACCAAGTCCAGTTTGTCAATTTGGATTATTTTATGAATCTGATTTTGGTGTCATTATCTGAGAAGTCCTTTCCTAAACTAGGGTCACAATGATTTTCTTCTATGTTTTCTTGTAGAAGTTACATATTTTTAAGTTTTCTGTTTAGTTTTAAGCTCTGTATTAAGCTAATTCTTGAAAATGATATGAGGTATGGGAGGTATAGATTGAACTTCTTTTTTTTTTTGCATATAAATATCCAGCTGTTCCAACACTTTGTTGAAAAAGTGTTATTGTTCATTTAATTGCCTTTGCATTTTTTGTCAACAATCAGTTGTTCATATATATGTGTGTCTATTTCTGAACTCTGTTCTGGTCAGTTTATCTGTATCTGTCTTGACACCCATACCACACTGCATTCATTATTGTGGCGTTTTAATAAGCTTTTAAAATCCGGGAATGTTACTTCTCCACATTTGTTCTTCTTTTTCAGAATGTTTTGAGTGTTCTCAATCATTAGGATTTACATATAGATCTTAGAATCAGCTTGTCAGATTCTACAAAAAAGCCTATTATGATTTTTAATTGGAATTGTGTATAGATCAATTTGGGGAGAAGTGAAATCTTAACAATACTCCATTTTCCTACATATGAACAAGGTATATCTCTCCATTTACTTAGATCTTTAATTTCTTTCATCAGTCTTTTGTAGTTATTAGCGTACAGTTCTTGTACATTTCATCAGATTTACCCATAAGTATTTCATATTTTTATATTATTATGAATGACATTTTTTAAAATTTCCATTTATAATTGTTCAATGCCAGTGTATAAACAGATAATTGATATTTGTATTGATCTTGTATCCTGAGATTCTGCCAAACTCATTTATTAGTTCTAGTAGCTTTTGGGGGTAAGTTCTGTCAGGTTTTTTACATAGATGATTGTACTGTCTGTGATTAAGGACAGTTTTACTTTCTCTCTACCAATCTGGATGCTTGTTGTTTCTTTTTCTTGCTTTATAGCACTGGCTAGAACCTCAGTAGAATGTTAAATAAAAGTGATGAGAGTGGACCTCGTTAGTCTCTCCCTTCATGTTAAACGGGAAGCACTCAATGTTTCATTAAGGATATTATTAGCTGTAGGTTTTTGGAGATGCCTGTAGATGAAGAAATTCCCTTCTATCCCTACTTTGCTGAGAGTTTTTTTTTTTTTAATCAGGAATGAATGTTGGATTTTGGCAAATGCTTTTTCTGTCTCTATTGAGATGATTTGCTATTTTAGTTTGTTAAATGATAAATTATATTAATTGACTTTCAGATGTTAAACCAACCTGCATTCCTGAGAGAAACCCCAGTTGGTCATGATGAATCATCCTTTTTTTTATATATTCTTATATTCTACGTGCTAAAATTTTCTTTGGGATTTTTGCATCTATATTCATGGAAGTTGTTGATCTCTAGTTTTCTTGTGCTGGTTTTGTTTTATAGTGAGGCTGGCCTAATAGAATGAGTTAAAAAATATTCTCTCTTTTTCAGTATTTTTGTGTAGTTGTGTAGAAGAATTTGTGTAATTGCTATTATTCTTTCCTTAAGTGTTTGGTAGAATTCACCAGTGAAGCCATTTAAGCCTTGAGATTTCTTTGTGGGAAGGTATTTAACTATATAACCCATTTCTTTTATAGATATATGGCTGCTCAGGTTATTATCTGCTTCTTGAGTAAACTTTGGTGGTTTGTGTCTTTCAAGGAACTTTTCCATCTCATCAATGTTATTAATTCATTCTCATAAACTTATTAATCAATCCTGTGTTATCTTTAGAAGTTCCTTGCTATCTATAAAATCTGTGTAGATATCATTCATCTCATCCCTGATTCTGGGTAATTTGTTTCTTCTTAGTTTTTTCCTGGACAGTCTGGCTTGAGATTAATAATTTTTTTTTAATCTCAAAGAATTATATTTTTATTTTGTTGATTTTCTGTATTTTTTTAAAATTTTCTACTTCATTAGTTTCTGCTCTGATGTATTATTTCCTTTCTTCTACTTGAGTCCAATTTGCTCTTTCCAGTTTCTTAACATGAGGCTGAGTTCATTGATTTCAGACCATTATTCGAGCAATCTTGTATAAAATTTTCCCTTGGTACTATTTAAGCAGACTCCCACAAATTTGATGTGTGTGTTTTCATATTTATTCATTTCAAAATACTTTCTAATTTCCTTTTTGATTGCTTTTTGACCCATGGGTTATATAGAAGTGTGTCCTTATAAATACATGGAGGTTCCCAGAGATATTGCTGTTACTAATTTTTAATTTAATTCCATTGTACCAGAGAACATACTTGTATGACTTGAATTCTGTTAAATTTATTGAGAGTTGTTTTATGGCCCAGAATATGGGCTGTCTTGCTTAAACGCTCCATGTTTGCTTGAAAAGAATGTGTATTATGTGCTTGTTAAATAGAATGTTCTATAAATGTCAATCAGGTCAAGTCAGTCGATAATGTTGTCGGAATATTTTATACTCTTATCGATTTTCTGTCTACTTGTTCTGTCAATTACTGAGAGAGGAGTGTTGAAATCTCAGACTGTAATTACGGATTTGTATATTTCTCCTTGCACTTCTAAGTTTTTCTTCATGTATTTTGGCGATCTGTTGTTATCAGGAGTAACATGTTGAGAATTGCTGTGTCCTCCTGGTGAAGTTACTCCTTTATGTTATTAATTGACCTTTGTCATTCCTGGTAATATCCTTTCTCTGAAGTTTAATTGGTATGATAATAATGTAACTACTCCAGTTTTCTTTTGATTAGAATCTTAGTTTATCTTTTATCTACTCTTAGTTCTTTACTTAAAAAATTATTTTATAGTAAAATATGCTCATAAAATCAAGCTAAACATCAAAGTAACGTGTAATTTTGCATACAGCCTATGCCTGGCGTTTCAGGGTGTCTGCTTGTGTGTGTTTTTGAATGAATTCTTAAAATTCTTTTGTTCTTGTAAGAGTGTTTTCTCGTATATTCCTGGTTCATAGGAGGTGCTAAGTAAATATTTGTTAAATTGAAAGGTTTTGTACATTACTTTCAGAAAGAAAAATAGACTTTCTATCATTTTACTTTTAACCTGTTTCTGTCTTCATATTTAAAGCATATTTCTTGTTGGGAGCATTTTTATTGGGTATCGTTCTTTTATCCAGTCTGACAATCCCTAACTTTCAATGAGAGTATTTATACCTTCCACATTTAATGTGAATACTGATAGGATAAGATTTAAGTCTTATCATCTCGCTATTTGTCCTATCTGCCCTTTGTGCCCTCCCCCAGTTTTTGTGCCTTCTTTTGGATTAAATGTTTCTTAGAATTTCTTATCTCTTTGATTTGATTATTTGCTGTAATTGTTTGCTGTATTATTTCAGTGCTTTATTCAGGGTATATAGCATAATCTTTAACTTACTGCCATCTACCTCCAAGGGATACTATGCTTCTTCATATATAGTATAAAAACTTATAATAGCATACTTTTCATTTCTTCCTCCCAACCTTTGTGTTATGCTTGTCACATTTTTCTTTTACTTATGTTATTAACCTCACACTACATTGTTTTTACTTAAATATATCATACTTAAATTATAACATAAAATAATATCCTCATATATTGACCCATGTGATTACCATTTCCAGTACCCTTCACTCCTTTCTGTAGATCTAAATTCCCTTCTGGTATAATTTTCCTTCTTACTGAAGAACTTTATGTGACATTTCTTGTAGCATGAGTCTGATAGTGACAACATTAGCTTTTACATGTTGAAAGCATCTTTATTTCTCCTATTTTTTATTTTATTAATTTTCAGTATTTTTTTTTGTTTTCTATTTCATTGACTTCTACTCTTATCTTTGCTTTTTCCACTTCCTTCTCTTGCTTTCAGTTTACTTTGCTCTTCTCTTTTTAGTTCATTAATGTAGGAATTTATATTACTGATTTGAGACCTGTCTTCCTTCCTAATGTAAGCATTTAGTGCTATAAATTTTCCCTCTCAGCAGTGCATTGGTTGCATCTGACATATTTTAATGTGTTGTATTTTCATTTTCATTCAGTTGTATGCATATTTAAATTTTCTTTGAGACCCCTCTTAACATGTAATAGCCCACAGATTATTATATGTGTACTGTTCAATTTTCAAGTGTTTGGAAATTTTCCTGTTGCCTTTCTGTTATTTTTTTAAATTTATTAAGATTTGTTTTATGTCCAGGATGTAACCTATATTAGTAAACATTCCAGTGCATTAAAAAAAATGTGTATTCTGCTAAAGTGCTATGTATCTCAGTTAGATATTGCTGACTGATTTTGCCGTTCATTTCTTCCATCCCTTGCTGATTTTCTGTCTCATAGTTCTATCAATTACTCAGAGTGGAGTGTTGAAGTTTGCAGCTGTAATTGTGGATTGCCTATCTCTTCTCTACTCTTTCAGAGTTTGCTTTGTATATTTTGAGGCTCTGTTGTTTGGTGCACACGTATTTGGAATCATTATGTCTTCCTGGTGGGTTGATCCTTTCATCATTATGTAATGTCCTTTGTCTCTAGTAAACTTTGCTCTGAAGTCTATTTTATCTGATATTAATATAGCCACTCTTATATTTTTAGATTAATGTTTACATGATTTATCGTTCCCCATCCTTTTCCTTTCAGTTTAACCATGTTGTATTTGAAGTGAATTGTTTGTAGATAGCATGTTGTGGGATCAGGGGGGTTTGCTCTTGTCACTATTTGCTTTTTGTTTAATCCACTCTACCTGGTGAAGGTAGAAGCCAAAGCGCCCCTCTTGGCCCTGCTGGCGTGGGTGGAGGTGGGGTCACAGTCTTTCCCGTGGTGTTTGGCTGCTGTAGAGTAGTTATTGTCTAAAAAGTTTTGTCTTGCTAGGCTGCTCCTTGTCTTGTCCTTTTGGTGGGAGAAAGGCTTTCATTGGGGTTTTTCTTGTCTGTGCCCATTGGCATTTTCAGGTTGCCAGCTTTTCTAGCACCAAATGTGGGATACATGTGGCAAAAAGAAAAGCCAGGGAGCTTACCACCATGTCATTCCTTGGTTCCCAAGGTCACTAGCTGGTGTGCCACCTTATTGCCACCTTATGTTTATTTCATATATAGCGTTCAGGGTTTGTCATGTACTTGTGAGAAAAATTGAGAAAAGCATGTCTACTCGATCTTTCAGGAAGTACATTTCTTTTCCATTGTCTCTGAAAAGATGTATCACTGGATATAGAATTCTAGGTTGACCCTTTTTTTTTTCTTTCAGTGCTTTATAGAGATTGCTCCATTGTCTTCTTGCTTGTATTATTTCCTGTGAAAAATCTTTTCTAATTCTTATTTTTCTCTGTTCATAACATATCTTTTTCCTGGTATTGAGCCATTTGATCATGCTGTGCCTTGGTGTGATTTTCTTTATGTTTTTTGTGTTTGGAGTTCATTGAGATTCTTGGATCTACAGTTGTATCTCTTAAAAATCCCTCTCCAAAAGCAGATGGTTCAACTAAACTTATGGCAAACGCTAAATGGCTGTTAATTTGTAGTTGCACTCTGATGTTTCCTAGCCCCTTATTTATTTACTAGGTGTACATATGCTTTGTACACTTTTCCCATGGTGTTCTGATTTTAGCATTTTGGAGCATGATTCGAATACTTCCTTGAGTCAAAAGCCTTCCTCACTTTTCAAATGACAGAGCTGTCTTCAGAGAGGTGAAACTTGTCCTTGAGAGGATAATTTGCTGATGTTAGGAGCACAGACTTGGAACCAGGCTGACTTGGGTTTGAACTTTGTACCTCTTGCTATGTGACCGTAAGAAGGTTATTTAACCATTTTGAGCCTCCAGTGTATAAAATGGGGATGATAATTCTGTCTGATATGTGGGATAGAAAAGATAAGTGAATGTGGCACATAGGTAAGCATTCATGAAATGGTAGCTATTAGCGCTGTTGCTGTTTTTTTTTTTTTAAATAGTCTTTATTTTTTAGTGCAGTTTTAGGTTCACAGCAAAATTGAGCAGAAGGTATAGAGATTTCACTTCTCCCCACTACCCTATATATGCACTGCCTCCGCTACTATCAAAATCCCACACCAGAGTGGTGTGTTTGTTACAGTCAGTGAACCTACGTTAACACATCATTATCGCCCAAAGTCCATGGTTTACATTAGGGTTCACTCTTGATGTTGTACATTCTATGGGTTTTGACATGTGTATAATAATATATATCCACCATTGCAGTCTCATATGGAATAGTTTCACTGCTCTAGAAATCCTCTTTTCTTGGTCTGTTCATCCCTCCCTCCCTGCTAACTTCTGGTAAACACTGATCCTTTAACTGTCTCCATAGTTTTGTCTTTTCCGGAGAATCATACAGTTGGAATCGTATGATATGCAGTCTTTTCACATTGATTTCTTTCACTTATAATATGCACTTAAGCTTCCTCATGTCTTTTCATGGGTTGATAATTCATTTCTTTTTATCCATGAATGATATTCCAGTTAGTGGATGTACCACAGTTTGTTTATCCATTCACCTACTGAAGGACATCTTGGGTGCTTCCAAGTTTTGGCAATTATGAATAAAGTTCCTATAAACATTTATGTGCAGATTTTTGTGTGAACGTGTTTTCACCTACTTCGGCTAAATAGCAAGTAGTATGTTTGCTGGATTATATGGTAAGAGTATGTTTAGTTTTGTAAGAAATTGCCACTGTCTTCCAACATGGCTTTACCATTCCCATCAGGAGTGAGAGTTCCCATCACTCCACATCTTCATCAGCGTTTGGTGTTGTCAGTATTTTAGATATTGGCCATTCTAATCAGTGTGCAGTGATATCTTGTTGTTTTAATTTGCAGTTCCCTAATGACGTGACGTTGAGCATCTTTTCGGAGGTTAATTTGCCATTTGTACATTTTCTTTGACGGGATGTCTGTTCAGGTCCTTGCCCATTTTTAAATCAGGTCTTTCATTTTCTTATTGTTGCATTTTAAGAATTCTTTGTATATTTTGGAATTGTTGCATTTTGAATTATCATTGTCTTAAGTCTTTGGACAAGGGCTTTGTTGAGACTTCAGCATTCTAGGCTGCAAAACATGGAAAATCTTTTTTCTCATGTTTTTGGAGGGAGGTAGAGAAATTATCATCACCTGAAAAAAATTAAAAGATGTTTTCATGGGATTACTTTGATCCAAAAAGAATTTCAGGCCACCTCTTAGATAACACTGTGAATTCATGGGCCTTCCATGCTTTAAGTCTCTCCCCACAGAATTAGCCTCTAGCATGTGTTTCTTAATATTTGCCTTACTTAGTAGTGGGAGAAGTCTTCTCATCCCAGCATTGCCTTTCTTCTGTGTCTGTCTTGGATGTGTGTGAATTAACAAGGGCCTGTGCTGTAATCAGCAGTGGTGACAGTACACCTGCTCACGAGTCCCCTCACCTTCTAGGGGACTGTTCTGGCCTAGATCGTTCTGTAAAAAACAGTTACTAATGCTACCGAAGAAAAATACGTCCCATTATAAGTGAAGGTGGTATTACATTATCTGATTTCCATTCTTCGCCCCTTCACTGTGCGTCAGTAGGTTTACATCACGGGATTCATTTTCATCTTATGCCTTTTATTTACGCACCAGTTCTTTTGCAAGTAATTTTAATCCCCCCTTTTAGAAGAGTGAAGCTCCGTGTCTGTGTATTTCTGTAGAAAATAAAGGAAGTGATTGTTTTTAATGCAGGTTTGAAAGAAATAGAACAGATTTCAGCTACAATAATTTCTCCCCATTTAGAGGAGATGAGCACCTAGTTGGATGAAGAACGTCATTCCTAGTATAATTTGAATACATCCTGTTTCCATGACAACTTCTTCTTACCGGCTCGCCTGGTAAAAGAAGTGTTTGAGTTCTTTCTTTGATAAAAGATTTGACCAAATGCTGGGGTTCCAGTTTTTTTTTAAATTCTAGTCATTTCATTCCAGTTTGGGGCTATTTCTCTTTTTAACGTGGGCTGCTGCTTTTGAGAGAAAGAAGCCCAGGGACCATTTGGGAGGCAACTTTACCTTCAGAATAAAAGGAGAGGATTCACAGGCCAAATGCTAATGAGCATGGGAAAGGAAGATATTTTTGCAGGTCGTAATCATTTTCTCATATCTTCCAGTTAAATTAAATCAACAGAGATGATGCAACAACTTATTAAGATGCTATTTGATTTGACAGAGGATGATTCAGTTATTCATTTCCATCTGGGCATTATAATCATTAGGCTTGTTTCCTCACTGCTAATTTATGTCTTGCCTTTATGGGTGGTTTGTGTCCTCTTACTGCCGAATTTTGATTCTTGCGAGGAGTATGGTTTTATTAATGGTTTTCCCTCAGAATGAAAGATAGGAAATTATTTGCATCATTAACTGTGCTTTTGCAAAATATGAAAAAGATAGTACTCTATTATTGACAAGATCATGTTTCATACAGTATAAAACATTTTAGTCTATAAGACCAAAAAACATGACCCTTGGGCATTTTAGGAATGATAGAGAAACAGCTCAAAGTTAGGATAATTCAGAGTTTAATTCTGAGGGATCTGGAAGGTTTTGAAAGGGCAAAAATGATTCTTAATTATCTCCAAGATCATTGTCAATGGTAGTAAATATTTATTACACAAAACACACATGCAGGGTGACCCGTGGGGTACCAACTTCATCATAACTTCCGTTAGAGACCACATTTTGTATCAGACTTTGTACTGTATTCTTCACTTCCCCGAGAAAGACACCGTCTTACCATAAAAACTAAGAAATATTTAAAGAACTCTCATAGCCTGCAATTTAACATTATGTACATAATATGTAACAAATGAAAATCAATAGGAAAGAAGTAAAAAAAAATGATAGTGTCTTTCTGTATTGGGAATATGCCATTTCTACTGATGGTAAGAGATTTGTTAACTGCGAGGTTTTGTGGCCTAAAATGCTGTTTGAAAGCATCTTCATGATTCCTAATGTAACACTTTGTGTGGTAGTTATAGTTCTAGAACTTATATGCAGTTGCAGTTTTTTTAAGAAAACAAATAATGTGGTTTCATTTCAATAATGGCTTTATTTTCCTTTTCTAATTGCCCATCAACTGATAGTAGCGTCTCAGATTTTAGACTACTCAGCTCTTAAGTAAATGACTTATAAAGTATTTCGGTAAACACTTTAATGAATATTTTGATCATATAGGGATTCCTTACCCCAGTATTTGCGGAGTATCCACTACATGGGCAGTCTGTTCTGTGACGGCGCACTTGAGCTTCCCGCCCTCA
The DNA here is from genome assembly GCF_048773025.1 of Camelus bactrianus. Classification (NCBI taxonomy): domain Eukaryota; kingdom Metazoa; phylum Chordata; class Mammalia; order Artiodactyla; family Camelidae; genus Camelus; species Camelus bactrianus. The sequence goes on from NC_133555.1 coordinate 16,458,784, forward strand.
AGGAACTTCGGCTCATCTAGAAAATAAGGCACCAGTCGTCACTTTGTAACGTGAGTCATCACCTCCTAATGTTCTGTAGCGTAAGTTGATCTTTTCAATGTCAGGATTTCTCAGGTCATAATACGATGTGATTATTGGAGCTTAAGCATAAAGCTTTAGAGAGCCCAGTGCCCGTCCTCAGAGTACTGGCTTGCAGAATACTCCTCGTAGTGCTATCTGGCCTGTAACTGAAAGCTCAGACAAAACCTTCCCCGTAAAGCAGTTAGCCTCTTCGAAGAAGGGACGAGCGTGCTGCTGACTTAGTCCACTAGACCCGCAGTCCTCAGCGTCCTCCATGGCGGGTGCAGAAAATCACGTGCAGCAGGCGTGCTCTGTGGCCGAGCTCCTGGCATGACCAGCTGTCCCAGTTTGCCCAGGACCAAGGAGGGGTTTTCCAGGACTTTCGGCGTCCAGTCTCCGACAGTCTCAGGCAAACCAGGATGGTTGGTTGCTCTACACACTCTTCTCTCAGTCTCCAGAGTGCAAAGGAGAACACCCATGTTCAAACAGCAGAGAAGCTGCGGGGCTCTCCCCACCAGGAACGGCCAGAAGGAGGCAGCACCCAGCTCGGTATGGCTTGTGCAGAGCCTCAGCTTGCGCAGCACTGCGAAGCAGGTCCTGGGGGGCACTCATGTTCCAGGTGAGAAGGAAGGAGCTGCAAAGAGGTTGACTGATTGGCCCCAGATGACACAGCTGTTAAGTGTGGACTCAGAGACACACTCTGGGATCTTCGTCAGATCCCATTGTCTCTCCCCTGTCCCTCTTTTCTTCTCCCTTAAAAACTTCCGAAGACCAAGCAGAGACTTGCTGGTCTTCCTCTGCAGGTCCGGTTTCTGATCTGAGCCATCCTCACCTCTCTGACTGATTAATCAGGCTTGCGGGGCAGGGGGATTAATAACTAGTCTCTGATAAGAAGCCAGTGATTTGTAGTGTTTTAACTGCAAGGGGGCACACAGTGGGCATGAATCTTGGTAACAAACTAAATGCCCAACAGTAGGAGTTGCTTTTATGTATCATTGTTCCTCCAATCAGTGAAATACTGTGTGGCCAGAACAAAAGTCCTTAATCTGAATTCTTAGGCTGGCCACAGAACCAATGTTTCTCAAGTCACTGGGACTTTTTTTTTCCTAACCAAGGAAAAGCGTGGTTACTTTCCAGTGTTCCCGCTGCCAGAAGTTTCCTTAGGAAAGTAGTTTGGGCACTTGCTTAGCCACGGCTCCGGGACCCTGGATCTCCTGCCCCTTTCTGGAGTGTGTCTGGTGACTGATCTCCTGCAGTGGAACTTGCTCTGGCCCCTGAAGGATGGTTAGAGGGTTTGGATGAGCAAGGAAGAGAGGAAAGATCTCAGGCAAAAGTGCCGGGATATGAGTGCAAACAGTGTGTTTACCAAGTGGGGAGGAGATGGATCATCGATTCAGTAAGGTTGAATCTCCCATATGCTGGATGCTGCACTGGGAACTGGAGAAGGGGAATGGGGTGGGGGGGTCATCAGCCTGCCCCGGGAGCTCATGTAAGGCAGAGCTGAGGGTTCACCAAGGGGAAGAGGGCATGTCCAAGTATGTGTATTTCCAAACACATTTCCTACATATTTCTGTATTTCCAAGTGGATGTAAATGTAGATACATATGCATAATTATAGCCAAATCTTTTGAGAGCTATACTTGCACATGCATTTGGAAAGGTGGATTGGACTGGGAGGATCTCAAATGCTAGACTGGAGGTCTCAGACCTCAGCCCATGAGAGACAGACAGCCATTGCACCATTTGCTTGGGCTTTTGAGCAAAGAACTAACAGGGAAGAGTGCTTTTCAGGAAGGCTGATATGTCATCCACACAAAGGATGCACTGACAGGGGGAAAGTCTAGAAACTGGGAGGTGAATTCACAGACTGTTCCCTTCAATCAGTAGCTGTTGTATACCCACTTCATTTACTTAACAGATCTTGGTGGTGTAACATCCCTGTGGCTGGCCCTGGGCTGGTCCCAGGGGGACAGCGGTGAAGAAGAGGGGCCTGGCCCTCTGGGACTGGATATTCTGTGTGGGCGGCAGTAGATCAGTGAGGCCATGACGCGTGCTGGGAAGGAAGTAATCAGGGACGGAGAGGACCTGCCCTGAAGCGGGAGGGCAAGAATGATACTGCCCAGGAGGCCTGAGTGGGAGAAGGGGCCATCCATGAGGAGCAGAGGGACTGGAGGTTTAGGAGAGGAACCAGCATGGACAGATGCCTCGAGGCTGCAGAGAAGCTCTGAGGAAGTGAGAGTGCACAGACATGTGGTCGGAAAAGCAGGAAGGGTCCAGGAGCTGCTGAGCCCTGGCGGCCACCAGGAAGAGTCTGAGCTGTCTCCTGAGAGCTGTAGGAAGCCAGGGGAGCGCTTTAGGCATGCCCAAATGGGTGTTTGGGGACAGTTGCTCAGACTGCTGTCCCGGAGGGCTTTGGAGGGGCAGGTGCTAGAAGCGGGGAGCCTGGTGTGCTTGGCTGGACCTCAGGAGGTGAGGACTGGGAGTGGGTGCCACCACTGGGAACAAAGAAGGAGGACCCGTCCAAGGGGCAGGAAGAACAGAACAAGGACTGGCTGGGGCTGACAGGTGGATAGGGAAGTGGAGGGTGGGGCCACCGAAACTCGATGCCACAATTTCCAGGCCCAGTGACTGGGAGGACCTCAGTCTCCTGATTGCAAAGCTTGGACAAGTACTCTTTCCCTCACCGCTCTCCCCTCCATTTGCAACCCTGACCCAAACCTTCAGGGGTCTCTTAGATCCTAGATCAGTAACACCGCTTGAGCTTTTTCGATGTGCAGCTCACAAGGTGCCTTAGACGTGTTTTGTCATGTGTGCCTCAGAGCATCCCCAGAGGGAGCTCTTGTTACTATCTCTGTACTCCACATGAAGCATCTGGAGCTCAGCAAGGTGAATAAAACTTCTCCAGGTCACACAGCTTCCCTAGGGCAGGGTCTTGGTTAAGGCAGGATTCAATCTTTCTAAAGCAATCTCTCTTCCACCATACTTCAGCCTCCCCTGACACCATCCCCTCCCAACAGGGTCCCAGAGGCCTTTCCAGTCGCCCCCACCCCTCCTAGCCTCTCCTTCAGACTAACCACTTGCCTTTGTTGGAAGCATCCGTTAGGGCCTTAGCCCCTGGCCTGTGGCTCCTGGTGCCCTGTATCTGGGGAGACTGAGGTCTGCCATCTAGTGGCCACTGCCTTCCTTTTTCTTCAGAGCTTTTAAAAGAAAGGAAAAGGGGAGTCTCCACCTACAAGACAGGCCTGCATATTTACAGCATCACATTCTGTAAACAGGAAACTTCTCAGCCTTAGAGAAGGAGCCCAGTAACATAAACACAACATATTGCCAATGAGTTCCTCCACCCATTCAACAAACACTTAAATGTGTGTATATATGTACACACACATGCACATATATAATAATATATTCATTCCACTGGAAAGTATGCTTCCTGAGATAAGGATTTCTTTTGTCTGTATTGCTTGTTAATGAATCTCAAGAGTCTAGAACAGTGGCATTTGCATAGTCGACATGCGACAGGTGTTTATTGAAAGTCGAATAAATGAATACTTCGCACTTACTACATCTTTACTATACCAGGCACTTGACATGCGCGTTTCCTCATTTAATTCTAGTGACAATTTTGGACCTAGGGGCTGTCAGGACGCCCATTTCTCCGACGTGGAGACAGAGGCACAGAGAGATAAGGACCCGGGTTTGAGGAGAGCTGGCTTTTGACTCAGGTTTTCTGACTTTAGAGACCCTGTGTTTAGTCCTGTGCGGAGTGCTTCTTGTGTACATCTGTGTGCCAGGCCTCACTACAGTGTTGTCACCATTCGCACCCCCTGGAGATCACTGGCTATTCCACTACCATGCAGTGACTCTATTGAATGAAGTTTCCCTTCCCACAGTGCCGTGACAGAGGCAGTTTATTGAGGGAATTCAGGAAAGGCTGGTTGACCAACAGTGACCAACAGTGAGTTCCTGTCACTAGCTAGCTCTCTGGCTGTATCACCTTGTACAGCATCCCCAGACCTCAGGTCCCACATTGGTCAAAGGAAGAGGCTGAGTTAGGATCCCTGCCTTCCCTTCCAGCTCCAACATTTTTCCTGTTCCTGTGACTCCCAGGGAGCCGGATGTGAGTGGAAGAGAGAGGACCACTTGTTACTAGGCAACCAGTACCCACCTCACCCATGTTGCCATGGTGATGATGAAAGTTGGGCTGATGGGATTACCAGCTCCTGCTAATTGCATATGAGAGCTTAAGGTCTCTGTCTCTTTCTTGCTTGCTCTCTCCATCTTACTTTCTTATTCTTCTAGAAACTGTGGAGACATCTCTTCTCCTCCATCTGCAGTGTCCTTGAGAGAGCCACAGTGCAATGGAAAACAACTGGAAATGGAGCCTGGTTGTGCCTCTGAGTAGCTGTGTGACCTTGGGCAGGTTACCTGGCTTCTCTGGGCCTCCATTTGCCCATTTAGAAAATGAAGGTGTTGAAATAGTGATCCCTGTCTAAGGCGCTTCCCGGCTCTCAAATCCTTTGATGCCTAGGGAGCATGTCAGGGGAGCAGACCACACTGTTACTAGGCAACCAGCAGGCACCCTGCCCAAGTTGCCTTGGTGACTGGATGCTGGAAGGGAAGGGAATAGCTGCTGCAGCTAATTGCTTAATTATTTATGAGTGCCTCAAGTCTTTTTTGTTGTTTTCGTTGCTAGGGGCTGTGGGGTCACCTTCTTTTCCTCTCTCCTGCCACCCCAAGTCGTCTGAGTTGCGTGTTATACAGTGGGAGAGCACGTTGGCCTGGATCTCAAGCTGCCCACGTTCTAGTCCTGCCTCTGTCATTTCCTAGATCTGTGGCCTCGGGTAAGTCACCTCACCTCTCTGGGCCTCAGTTTCCTCATTTGTAAAATGATGGGTGTGCTTAGTTAGATAATCTCCAAGTTCCCTTTCTACCCTGAAATTCTAATTCTTGCTGTCCATTTGCAAACTGGGAAAGATGAGGGGAATTTTCCTAATTTGTTATCTTCTAAAGATGATTCTGAAGAGCAATAATAATTAAATCTCTTACACATTTCAAATAGGAAGGGAATGAAAGTAATGACCATTGTTCGCATCTTGCTTCTTAACTTAGTCATGTTGCCTGATCTCTTTTATTAATCTTAAGGTCATTTAAATTTTATATTTTTGTATATCGCCTCCTTCCAAAATAGATTTTTCACAATATAAGATGCATATATGCAATTGGATCATTAAAATAAAAATAGGAATATATCAATATAAAATAGTGATGCTTTTTCATTGGCGAATATTGATGTTGTAACTGAACATCAAATTAATTTTGAGCATCCTGGAAGCCAAAGCAAAAAGAGAGAGAGGTACGTAACTGTTATTCCATAAAGAAAAATTGTCAGACTGTTCCTAGTTCTAAATTCTGAAAGTAATTTATCATGAGGGGCACACTCTCTTTTAGAAACTGCAGATAAAACTTTTAAAATAACCCATTCTTGCTGAGAGTATTGTTACAAGACATAAGGGAGAAGCTAATCTTGACAGTTTGAGTAGTTCTAATCAGGAGAAAGCAAAAACTCCCTTTCTACCAATGCCTTAGAATTTTATAAAGATTAAAGATGTCCCTAAGTAAATATAAAATTTAAGAATCAGCCATTTTTTTAATAAATCAGTTATGTGTAAATGTCTGTAACCATTTTGCACAGTAAGTTAGCAATGTGTATCAAAATTTTAGACACAGGCAAAAATTCTACTTCTCTAAACTTGTTGTGAAATAAACTTGTGCAATGAGGAATGATATTAAGTATAAAAATGCTTATGGTAGCATTATTTACCAAAGAAAATGACTGCAAACCAAGTAAATCTTGAGGGTTAGTGAATTAAATTATATTACTTCTTTAGAATGGATTACTTTGCAGTCCTAAAAATGAAGTAGATTTTTATGTTTTGATATGAAAAAAAATCTTGAAATATGTAATGTTAATTAAGATAAGGAGGTGCAGCAATGATATAAAATGCTTCTATTTCTTTATAAAGATATTGGTAGGTGTACAATTTATATATCTAGATATATGCTTTTATATGCATGCTTACATTTTTCCGGAAGTAAACTGTTAACAGTGGTTTCCTCTGGGCAAGAAGACTGATAGCAGCCTTGGAAGGGAGGGAGACTTACTATTCATTTTCTTATTTTTAACTTTGGGGACCTGTTCGTTTTTCTGTTAGAGAGGCAGTCAAGACCAGCAATTGGAAGCATAGACTCTGAAGTCTGAATACCTGTGTTCAATTCCTGGCTTTATCACTTACTAGCTATATGACCTTGGGGTTAATTTAACTTCTTCATTTTTTATTCATTAAATGTGCTAATGATCTTCCTCACTAGATTTTGTGAGGATTAAATGAGTTAATAACTATAAAGTGCTCAGAGTACCCTAAACAATGCTATATATGCATTTTCTTGAAAAAAAGAGAAAGAAACAGAGAAATTAAACAAAAATGCATCTAACCAAAAGAGCCCCATGTATCAGAGATGGAAGGACTTTTAAATATGTTACTACTTCCAGCATCAAATGTTGTATAAAAATTATGTTTGAAACAGGGGTACCAAGGCAGCGGTCTTGTTTTCATTGTTGGTTGTCATTTTATCTGAACTTGAATACGTTTTAGGGAAGGCATCTACCCTAGGATTCATAATAGGTGTTTACCATGCCTGTGAAGCCCCTGAACCCATCTGGTCTTGCAGCTTCTGTTCTAGTCCATCCTGGAGAATGCTTAAGCTAAGAGCAGAGTGTGTGCTAGGTCTGGTAGAAAATCTTTGAGGGGATGGAACTGTACATCTACAGCTGGTAAAGGCCAGAGACGGACTATCCAGACATTCAAGCTTAAAGAGGGTGTCCATGCCCAGTTATGACACATGGGCTCACATACCCTCCTGCCTCTCCTTTCTTTTGAAAGAGGGAATGATGGACACCTGGCAAGGGGCTGTGCTGGGAGGATCCCTCTTTGGGCTCAAGAATCTTATGGCCATAGGGACTTCCTCTGTATTCAGAGGTGTAGAAGTGGAGGGCTGTGTTCAAGACTGCCAGGTTTCCTCCTCCTCCCTTGTGGGTACTTTGGGGCAAGTGTGGGGAACTTGGGATGACTTTGGGAACCATCATTTAAAGCTGGTCACAATCTGGGCACATCACATGATGGTCCCTTCAAATCAGCTGAGTTAGGAAACGTGCAAAGCTGACCCGTAACCACTTCATGCCCCAGTCCAGTCAATGGTCCTGGTTTGTCTGTGTGACCCATTCTTTCTGCCTTCTTGGGCATTCCAGTCTCTATTCATTTGACCAGCGGTTCCCCTGGCATCTATCTGACACAGCCAACTGTGCTTCCATCTGCCCTTCCATCCCTCCATCCCTCCTCCAGCCATCTGCCAGCTTTCCCACCCTTCCTTCAGACTGCCGGTATGTCTGTCCACCTCCCCTTCCCTCCCACCTTGTGGGTCTGAGACTCCATCCACTGGACCCTCCCTCCCTCCCTCTGCCTGTAGCCCACCCATCCATGTGGCCCACCTTCCTTCTGGCGGCAGAACCTACAGGTTGACCCTTCCTCTGTTCCCCCCCACCCCCGTAGCCTGGAATCCTCCCCGCCGCTGCTCTGTCCTCCCTCCCTCCCTCCCGCGCGCCCGTCGCTCCCAGGTCGCGGGGTCGGTGCCTGTGCGGAACCGAGCCCCGACTCGCGCGGGCCGTGCTTTTGTTCGGCGGCCGGGCCCGGGCCGGGCCCCAGCGGCCTCGCGGCGCAGCTCCCCGGCGGGCGGGCGGGCGTAGGGCCGGGCCGGGGCGGGGCGGGGCGCGCGCGGGGCGGGGCGGGGCGGCCGCGGCGGGGCGGGCGGGGGCCGGGGTGACTCAGCCGCCGCTCGCCCCGAGGTCCGCCCGTCCGCCGGCCGCGCAGGCGGGGCGGAGAAAATGGCGATGCCCCCGGCCGCCGCGCCCCCCGCCGGGGCCCGGGAGCCGCCGGGGCCCCGCGCCGCCGCCGCCGCCGCCACCGCCGCCACCGCCGCGCCGCCGCTCGGCCTGCAGCAGCTGTCGGGACTGCGGCCCGAGCCGGGCGGGGTCCCGCTGCACTCGCCCTGGACCTTCTGGCTCGACAGGTGAGGGGGCGCGGGGCCCGCCGCGTCCGGCCGCCGCCGCCGCCGTGCGCCCGCCGGGCCTGCGCCGCCGCTTTGTCTCGGCGCCCGCCTCCCCCCGCACTGCGCCGGGTGCGCTCCGGCGGCCCAGGCCCCCGCGCCCGCCCCGGCCCCCGGCCCCGCCGCGCGGGCTCGCGTAGAGCCGGCTCGCAAGCGCAGGTTCGGGCCGGCCCGAGCGGCTGTCGGGAGGCCTCGCCTCCGGGCCGAGAGAAAAGCACGCAGTCCCAAAAGTTTCGGCAGCACTTTCCCTCTGCATTCCCTTCCCAAGAAGAGATGCCGGCAGGCGGGCGTCCTTGTTGGGCGGTGGGAGATGCTGGGCCTGGAGGGGTGGTAGGTCCTCGCTGTAAAGTGGGGAGCGTGATGCTGTCCTGGTTGCCCCCACGGGAACTCAGGACACGACCTTCGCCGTGACAGCGCCCGCGAAAGTTGACCGGCCCCTGGGAAGTGTGCGGCGGCGGTATTACCGTGGCACAGCGGGCGCCTCCACCCTGTGCCCACCGGTGCTGCCTGGGACGCCCCTGTGAATTCTTTCTTGTCCTCTGGGCAGGTATTTCTTGAGCACTTACTGTGGACACACGCCTGCTAGGCACTGAGGATTCAGTGGTGAGCAGTGCCCTTCACCTTGTTAGTAAAGTGTAGACAATGACAGCTTTCTCAGGGGACAGCTCGGGTACCTTCTCAGAAATGCCTCCGGGACTACCGCATCCGAATTGGCACCTCTCCCCCCCCATCTCTTCTGCTCTCCCTGTTTCTCTTCATAATGCTTAATGCTGCTGAATTGTATTATGTAGGAAATCTGGTTATGTTCAGCGTCTTAAGCCCTCAACACTTTCCCTTCCTTTTGGGGCAGGAACTCTGTGCCTGGCACGTAGTAGGAGCACAAGACATTTTTGACAAATGAATAAATGGATGAATTGCAAAGCACCCTCTTGGTATCTGTCATGAAGCTGGTATCCAAGGAAGAGCCTTCAAGGTTGTCCCAAGAGTTTATGGAAGTTTTGATGACACTGGATCTACTATGATTTAAGTGTTAGGAAGGCATAGATGTGACAGTTTTCTGTGAAATTTACTTAATAGACCCACATCTGGTTTTTAAAAACCTTGCATAAAATACCTGCAAGGTTTTTAAAAAGTGGTGTTCATCTTTTCTTAGGAAGGCCAGCCCATTCCTTTCTTCCCCTTGGAATTAGCACCCATTGATAAGAACTGAAAGTTGGAGTCATTGTCTTTTCTGGGGACACAGAGAAGTTAGGGGTGGGGGAAATATAGTGAGTCTCATTTTTCAAAACATTTTCACTTTCATTATGAGATGCTAAGAGGGCATTTTACTGTCATAACGAGTGGTTTTGGCAAACTTTTAGCAGAATGAAATCAGGTGTCTTTGTTTTCAAAGGTATGTTATAATTGCTGTTACCTGGTATCTTTTCAAGCTGTTAAAACTGGACCTCTGGTCTCCATTGGATACTGCTGACTGCTGGAAACAGTATCAAGAGAGTTTCTCTTTGAACAGGTCAAACAGTCTACTTGCAGGCACAACATTTTAAGAATGGCATAAGATGTTGATACTACATAGCAACACAACCTTTAAAGACTGGCATCTTTTTTTGAAGTACAGTTGATGTACAATACTATGTAAGTTAAAGGTGTACAATATAGTGATTCATAAATTTTAAAGGTTTTACTCTATTTATAGTTATTGTAAAATATTAGCTATATTTCCTTTGTTGTACAATATATCTTTCTAGTTTAACACAACTTTTAAAGAATATCTGATATCTTTTAAGATAAGACTACAGTAACTTCAGTGAAGACAAAGTATAGCTTTTCTACCACATATTTGCACATTTTTGTTCCCTGGAAGTCAGTAATTAAATGAAATGTTATTGCCATAGTGTCCAAATCTTCAATAAAAATGGCTATACAAATTTAGAATTAATAATTAGTTCCAACACTGCACATATGAATTTATTTTGCCTGATCAGTCAGCCATAGCTTTTACTGAACTTTCTCCACTTCTCTGGAGATATAGGGTGCCCCTTTCCCCCCTGCATTATGAACACATTGTGTTCTGGAGTTTCACTTGTAACTTTTCCCCCCAAGAGAAACAGGATTCTAGAGAGAGTGGTAAAGTTCTAAGGAGAGCCCTCGAAGGCAGCCTTCACCCCAGCATAACTGATGTCTGCCACTGATGAATGACATCAGTTTTGAGAACCACACCATCCAAAGGTCTGCTACTTAAAAGTCTTCTTTGGCACACACCTCCTGGCCTGTGCTTCCTTTCAGTCTATTGTGTGATGATGGACAAGTGATCTTGTGCCTCTAAGCCTCACTTGCATTGTTTGCAAAATGAGGATAATCCTAGGCTATATATCTCCTAGGGCTGTTCTGAGGATTACGTGAAAGCAGAGAATGTAAAACACAAACAATGGTGCCTAGCATAGAATACTGTTTAGTAAATGCCAACTACCAACATTATTTGCTGTTCCCAAATTACCACCCATCCCCCATCAGCAGTCCCTAGAGCAGCTTGTCTGAATCAGTGTTAGGAAGCCAGCATCCTAATTCACTCCTCCATGGATAAATTAGAAAGACCTTCTTTCTTTGCACTTTCAATAGTCCAGTAAGACCTTAATTTGATTTTTTTTTTTTTTTAGACTGGGAAATGGGTGTAGTTCAGAGGTAGAGCGTATGCTTAGCATGCACGAGGTCCTGGGTTCATTCCCCGGTAGCTCCATTAAAAAATAAATAAATTAGGAAGGAAGTAAGTAAATGAATAAATAAATAAGACTGTGTGGCCAAGGATCTAGGCATCTGGGGACTAATTTTGGTTGGGGGTTTTGGATGAAGAGTTTTCCTTCCCTTTTCTGGATGTTTAAAGCTCTGTCCTGTCGTGATTCTTGGAGGCCACTCTTGACTGTGTGCCTCTATGTGCTTGATTTTCATCTCATGGTAATCCCCTTCCTCGGAGTGTTACCCACAGAACTCAGTGCTGAGGCCTCTCCTCGTTGCCGTGCGCACCCGTGATCTCATCTAGTCACAAGGCTTTCGGCTCCAGCTGTATGCTAGTGATTCCCAGGCTTGGCACTTGGGCATCCAGCTCCTCCTCTCTGTGTCCCTGTTTGTGTCTAATACACACGCCAGACCACTTCCTCGACTGCCCTCCCGGTCTCGCCTCCCTTGTCCGCGGCATCTCACATGAGAGCAGTTAACAGCAGCTCTGTCCTTCCATTTGCTCAGCACCCCCAAACCTTGGAGTCATCTGTGCCTCTCCTTCTCCTCTTCCTCCTTACCTCCCCCCTCTTCTTCCCCATCCTCCTCCCTCCCCCTCTACATCCATTGTCAACAAACGCTGTTGATTCTACCCTCAAAACATATCCAGAATCCAATTTATTCTCACCATCTGCATCCCAGGCCCTGGGCCACAACACCTCTGTCACCTGGAGGAAGGCAAAGCATTCTGACCACTCGCCCTGCTTCTTCTCTCGCCCCTACAGTTCATTCCCATCACAGCAGCCCAAGTGGTCCCTTTACGTACCTCAGTCAAAGCTGTCGCTTCTCTGCTGCCCACGTCACTCAGGGCAGAACCCAGAGGGCTTATAATAGCCAGTGAGGCTCTGCGGCATTTCCTGCCCCCGCCTAGTGCACCTTTCTTGTTCTGCCTCGCCCTCCCTCTCCCTCCTGCACGGGCCCTTCTCGCTCACTGCCCCCCAGACCCTTTCTCCATTGTCCCCAGCCTGAGCCTTTGCCACCGAGGGTCCTTCCAGCCTGGGATGCTCTTCCCTGACCACCGATACGAGGTAACAAGCGCATCTGGATGCACTCCCCGTGCCCCCTGCCCCTGCTTTGTTTTCTCTGTAGGACTAGCACCATTTGTCTGCTCTAGAACGTACACATCGCAGGGTTCTTTTCCCCATGGCTCTGTCCTCAGCTCCCAGATCAGAGCCTGGCACAAGCCGGCCCACACTAAACATTTGGGGGGCTGTTGAATTCTACCCACAGTGACTTTCCCTTGTCCTGGCGGCTCATTTGTGAATCCGCCCCAGCCCTGACCTCTCTCCTGCTCTGGACACACACTACCTACCATGTTACCGTTAACAACACCACCATCTTAGGAGTTTTTCAGTGCTGGAATTTCCAGTTGTTCCTTGAATCCTCTTCTCTCTCAAGTCCTCTTCCCCGTCCAGTCCTGCACTGCACGTTGTGGGTTTGCCCTAGGAAGGCCTGCTCCAAGTCTAGCCGTCCCCTCCTCTCCGTGTCCCTCCCTCTGCAGGCGCTGGTCCTCTGTCGCCGCAGTCACACACTAGCCTCTCTGCTCCCAAGCTTGTGCCTTCTCCAAGCGTTCTCCGCTTGGGCTGGCAGGGTTCACCTTCTAAGCTACACCCGATCCTGTCATTCCAAAACTCCCCTGCCCCCTCCTCGACCCCAGCAGTGAGTTTTGACTCCGTGTGTCCCACCACCTGAGGGTGTGGTGGGTTGTGTGCCCCAGACACCTGGCCTTGTGGGTCTCCACCTCCGCTTGTACCAGAGCACCTCTGATTGGTTTTGTCATTTATTTTCAGAAATGGGCCACATTAATTTGAAAAAAAGTTTTCCTTGGCTTAAAAAAGAAAAAATGAAAACCATAGACTTATATAGATTATGGTACAAACTTCTGTATTGCTCTTTTTAAGTGAGAAACCCGCCTCTTTTAAGACCCATCACCTCTGTCTCCCCAGCTCCGTTGTACCAGTCAGTCTGTCCATTCTCTCTGGTAACAGCGGACTGCTGGCCGTTTTCCTGGATAAACCGTGGGCTTTCCAGCCCCTGAGATTTGTCTCGTGATGTTTCTTCTGCTTGAGATGCCCTTCCCCGCTTTGTCTACCTAAAAAGCTGCCATGCATCCTTCAAGGCCTTCTTGGCATGCCAACTCTGTGATTGTCCTGAAATGGCCCTTGGCCCAGGCAGGATTAAGCCGGCCCCCTTTGTCTTCCTATGGCATTTTTTATAGCCTGTGTTTGTATTAAGGACCATTTATTTCTCCTCTGTGCCTCCCTTTTGACCGCAAGACTCCAACTGTCTCATATCTGACCCCCAGAAGTGCATTTTACAGTGTGTATAGTAGGTACTCAGTACTTGTGTCCTGGTGGTTTTAATCATAGAGGTGGGCCCTCACTGGATCTCCCAGCAACCCTTCCCCATCAGGTCCACCCAGCCAACGTTAAAACTCAGCCTCCTTCCTGATCCTGCCCCAGACAACGCTGTCAGACCTCTGGGTAGAATGTGCGTTTGTAACAAATGCCTTAGGTGCCAAAACTTGAGAGTTACTGCTCTGTTTATTGATCCAATGAATCAAGCATGTTAGTTGCCAGTCACTGTTGTAGGTGCTGAGATCGCAAAGGTGATGGCTTGGGGCTGGACCTCCCAGGAGGGGTGTGTCACACACTGCTTCAGCAGCGTCAGTGATGAGTCCAAGAAGTACTGAGTTCTAGGGGGACCCGCCTTTCAGGGTGGAATGCATTCAAATACGTTCCAGAGATGGCTCGATAATCAGAAATCTGATGGGGTGGGGGGACGAGGCTTGACAGAGAAGTTCCCCAAATCATCCTTATTCATCCCAGAGTGGCCTCCTGGGACTCGGTGAGGACGGAAGGCCACAGGTGACAGGGAGAGAGTGGCTGGCACCTCGACTTTTCCTATCCCTTTTCCCCATTCTTGCCTTTCTGCACCCACAGGCTCTCTTACTGGCCTGGATTTTAGTTTCTGTAAGAGGCGAAGTGTTGCTGGGTAGATCAGGCAGATAAAGGCCCTGACCTAGGGGCTCACAGCCTGTCCAGCTGTGGGTCAGTAGTTGCTTCCTGCAGAGAGGCCTGAGGGCCCTCGACATCCTCACTCAGGAAAGTTACTAGTCCTCTCCTGGTAGTCGCTGCTCAAAACTCCGTTTTCCCGCTGTCGGTATTACAGATGCCCTTCCCTTATTTCCAAACCCAAGACAGCTGGCAAGGCTTCAGTGAGCCGGCAGTTCAGTTCAGGTGGCAGCTCAGAACCTGGGCTTCCTTCGTCCCATTGTTGTCTCTAACTCAGTGATGCTCCTCTGCCACCCCACCTCCACGCACGGAAGGGCTCTTTGTGTATCAGGAGGAAGAGTCCCAGTTGCCAGTGCCAAGGACCTAATAGGCTGGGAGTGACAATAGATGGGAGCAGAGAAAAACCAAAGTCAAATAAACATGCGAAAAGAAAGCATTTAGATTATGTAGATAGCTTCAGTAGATGCATTATTAAGCATTAATAATAGGCCCTGGCCCATTTTTGCAGGTGACTCTCTCAAACAGGAAGCCGGCCTAACCGCAAACCACAGATGTGTCTAAAAGTGATGAAAATGAAATCGTCTTTAGCGGCGTGCGTGCTGTGCAAGGGACACCCTTTGTCAGGTGCCTGGGCTTGGGCGGGTTTCCTCTCTGACAGCTGAGCCTCATGTTAGCCAGTTCAGCAAGAAGACTGGCTTTTAGGAGATGGGCCCCTGGCTTTAAAGTTTTGCCCATTTAGGTTACTCTCCTAGCTGAAATGAAACGACCTTTCATATAAGGTGACGTATTGTCATCAGACTCTTTTCCACCAGACTTTTATCGTGTGCATGTGCACTGGGCGTGTGCATCCATGACTTGGCTATCCTGTACCAGATACAAAATTTTAAATGTCTTTTCCCACTTGAACCTGTTAATACTCACCACTGTCTAGTTCGGCGTGCTAGGCAGTAGGCCGGGAGCCGTACACACTTGTCCGCAGAGTCCTCACATTACTGAAGTAGGGTATACCAGGAACATGTGCAGACGAGAAACTTGAGGAGACATGACTTACCCGAGGACACACAGCTAACACAGAACAGAGACAGGAGTGAAGTAAGGACCATGAAACCCCAAGCACCGGCGTCTCTCACCCCACTGAACACTTTCCCTGTGAATGTGAACAATGAATGGGACACAGTTCTCCCACATCTCATTTCCTAAAACACAGGAGCCGGATAGGACTGGAGAGGTCATCTGGGCTCACCACCTCATTTCTCAAATGAGGAAAGCGGGAGCCAGTGTCATGGAGATAATTAAGCCACAGACTCCCTGCTTCAGAACTGGCAGAGGAAAAGAAGGGAGCCCCACGTAAAACCCGTATTTAAGTGCCTTCATAGAACTGTCATTCACATATAATTGATCATCTCTTTCGGGGAAGAAAGGATGCATCTGTGAGAATAGTGATTGTACATTTTTCTGATGATGCTGTCTGTAGTTCATTAGCTTGTATCCCCCAAGTTGTTAACATTCCTTATGGTGATTTGCTTTAGATGATGTAAGTCAGCAAGCCTCAGACTTTCACGTACAGACAAATCACCAGAGATGCAGCAGGTGTCAAGTGGGGCCTGGGGCGGCTGCATCTCCAGGAAGCTCCCAGGTGACGCTGCCAGTTGACAGACTACAGTTTAAGTGGCGTGGATGCAGGCAGGGTTTGGGGAAAACTTTCCAGCTTCTTTGCTCTGTAAGGAGCATCTCCAGGTATCCAGGCTGCTGGTACGTGGTTCTGTGGCCTGCTAAGAGCTAGCCAGGTAATGGTTAAGATAACTTCCTTCTGTTCTTATACAAAGGGATCCATCCCCGTGAATCTTATTCCTGCGCTTACCCTGCAGCCACCCTCTCTTTAAGGGTGGGATTTAAAGCAGAAGGCACATTTGGACTGCTGGAAAGTCCGGGTGAAGGACTGCAAGATACAGGAGAGTTGAGAATGTGTTTGTCAGAGTTGTGTTCCCAACACCAGGCAGAGTGTGGATGGGTCATGCCAGAAGTGACTGGTTTAGGCTAGTGACAAGGGGCAAGGTTGCCAGGTGACCCTTGACTCAAGAATCACCTCTGCCACTAGCCAACTCAGACTTAGTTTGTTCATCTGTAGGGTGGGGTTGCTACCATTATTCACTGCATGGTGATTAAGTCATGATGCATGTAGTACATGATATGTAGTCTTTTCAACTATTGGGGGCACAATAAGTGTTTCTTAAATAAGAGAGAGGGTAAAATGCTTTGAAGCATCTCAGACTTAAATTGAGCTAAAAGAGTTCTGTCTTGTGGAGTTTCTCAGGGACCTGTGTTAATGAGTCCATAACAATGAATTGTAAATAGCACATTAAATTTCTGCATGTTAAGTGGTGGTTATGTGCCAGGAAGCCATTTAAGTAAAACAGTTGGTCCAACTTATTAGACTTCCTGCCTTCTCCTAACTCCCCAAATGAAAAGGGATTTTAACCAATTTTACAATGTAAGACACATTTCCTGTTATTCCGTTGTTAAGCTGAAGACACACAGGAGTAATATGAAGCTGGATTTGGGAGTTTGGGGCTTAAGTACCATTAAGAGTTCCCCTGACATCTTATGCTAATCATCTGCTTGGCGGACCTGGAAGGATCCCTTCCCACTTCTGCATTAGCCATCACAGCTTCTGGATTCAAGTGTGAGTGGAAGCAGCTCACGGAAGCTATGGCCTTAAGCCCAGAGAGATCGGCACTGGAGGGGCTTTCTCTTCTGAGGATGGATGTAGGAGTTTCTCAGCTGCGTGTAACTCTCACAGACTGCTTGGGATTTTTACTCTCTGTCCCACAGATTAGAAACATGCCTGGTGTCTCTTAGTTCTAATTGCCTTCTCCTCTGCTCCTGTTCTGCTGTTGCTGCCGCCACCGACAGCAACAGTTGCTCATTAGATGCCACGTGCTGTGTGAATGCTTCATGTGTATTAGCTCATGAAGTCTAGGTAGCAAAGTGATAGGGGCAGAGACCCCGTTCTCAGGAAGGGAGAGTGAGGGTTGGAAGAGTCAAGCACGTGGCTGGTGTCACACAGCTGGTAGGGGTGCAGCTAAAATTTGAACTCAGATCTGTCGATTTCAAAGACCATCCTCTCGACCCCTCTGCTTTCCTGTCTTTCCACTACAGCCCACCTGTGGCTTTTGTCTGGTAAATGCTGCGCCTCTCATATCCAGCCTCGGAAAATGATGACCTGTAGAAGTGTTCTCCCAGAATTGCGTTCTGTGTGTCACATTTTGGGGTGTCATTATCGCCAGGTATTCTGGTGGCATCTCACCCTGCTCTGCATCTCTGGCTTCCCCCTCCCCGCAGTGTGACTAGGGGATGGAGCCGGAGGAGAGAATGACAGGCAGGAGCAGTGGGTGGGCCCACGGAGGGACAAGATAATCTAAGCAGGGCTGAGACAGGGACTTGCTGTAAGATGTGCTCTCTTTGGCCACCTGTGTGACAACGACTGCTTGGTTGTTCCTGCGAGGTGTCCTCATCCAAGAGGAAGATCGTGGGCATCGGAGCCAGACAGACCAGGAGAATAACCCAGATCTGCTGCTTAAAAACAGGCTCCCTGAGCCTCAGTTTCCTAATCTGTAAATGTGGAGAGTGACGTCAACCTGGCCGGATTGCGGTGAGGCTTAGAGACCTGTGTGCAAGCCCCTCTTGTAGAATACATTCTCTGTAAAAGGAAGCTGTTATCACATGAACACCGTTAAATCAGAGGTGAAACTCCTAGCGGAACAACTCAGACTCCTCAAGCTGCTCCATCCCAGGGGCTTTTATTGTTTCATTGCTGTGTTCGCAGCTTCAGCTTTATAGGGTGGGAGGGTGGCATCTAATTCAGAGAATGTGAGACCAGGTCCTGATTTCTCGGTCTAGGATTTTGCAGGACTTTGGCTGTACATCCCCCTCTCAGCTTTCTCTCCTACCTCCTCCCGGGCTTCCTTCGTCCCGTTGTCGTCTCTAACTCAGTGATGCTCCTCTGCCACCCCACCTCCATGCACGGAAGGGTTCTTTGTGTATCAGGAGGAAGAGTCCCAGTTGCCACTGCCAAGGACCTTATAGGCTGGGAGTGACAATAGATGGAAGCAGGGAAAAGCCAAAATTAAAAAAAAAAAAGAGAGAGATTGGAACAAAAGAGGATCTAAACCTTGTTTCTTTGCCTTCAAGAGTCTGGGGGATTCAGAGAGGCGGGGTGCCAGCTCTAGAACACACACCCATGAGGACAGAATGGTCCCTCGTGTATCCCCATCAACTCACTGAGATGTGCAGTGAATCTCTGTTGATTAAATAACTACTAAATCTTCCAGTTACATGTCTATAGCATGGTTTTCTCAGTGTTGACCCGACATTTTGGACCTGCTAATTCTTGGTGATGGGAGCTTTCCTGTCCACCAAGGTGGGGGGGGGAGTCCACAGCAGCCCTGGCTTCTGCCCACTCGATTCCAGCAGCACCCCCTCAGTTGTGATAACCAAAAATGTCCCCCGATATTGCCAGATGGCCATGTCACTGCCAGATGGGCACCCTTGGTCTGCAGAGTGAGGGCTGGGTTAGGGTTCTGCTGGGAGGTTTGGGTTTGTCACATGAATGAAGTGAAGATTTTTTTCTTGTAAGATGTGAGGATAGACTGTATATAGTTTTGTTTTTTTTTTAAGTTTCTTCCATTGAAATCTATTATAAACACGTCCCTTCCAGTTGTTCCCACCCTGTTAGAGTAACAGGGAAGAGAGTGCGTGGCCTGCCTGCTTCCCCAGGAGCTGCTGCTTAAAGAAACAGTGACCGTAGATGGGACAGCTCCCAGGGCAACTTTGAATCAGCAAGTGCAGTACAGACTGACCTGTCTACAGGGCAGAGCACTTATAAATCTTGGCTTGTTTGCCATTTTCAAATTGATTCTGTGGAAATGGCCCAGTTTTGCTTGTGAGTGATGGCTGGGGTTCAGGCACGAGCTTGAGGCTTATTGGTGTTTTCTAGCAACTGTCCCTGCCAGCTTTGGCTCGCAGGGGAGTGGCTTTCCTTGCGCTGACCAGGCCAACCGGTCGCCACCATCAGAAGCTTTGTCCATGTTATTTTGTTACCCTGAGAACTGGGTGTTCCTAAAACGGTCTAGCAGCTTGGAAGAGTCCCTGAAGATGAGATGACCTAGCCTCCTTCAGTAAGCAGTCAGGAAAACCAGTTTCCATAGAACTTGACGTATTTCCTTTCAAACCCCAATACGTCAGCATCGTGAGATGTTAATCAGAACAGAACCTTTGTTGAGTGTGATCCTGTTGTCTTTAGTGAGGACGGTCTCTGCCCTGCTCTGTTGGAAAGACCCTTCTATGAAAGTCATAGGGACTCAATCTTGTGTTAACAAATAGGACTTAGCAAAACCCCGTTAAAAAATGTAAGTGTGACTACAGCTTGACTGGACAGTTTAGCAGCGAGGGATGAGGAGCAGGAAATCTCAGGGCACCTGTATCCAGACCGGGCTTGTGTGGCCTGGGGCACATTACCAGACCTCTGTAAGCACTAGCTTGCTCACCTGTAAAATGTGCGGAGTGGTAGTGACAGCTGCATACATGGGCTCACAGGGCTTCGGTGCTGTAACAAAGGGGACGTGCTTAGCACACGAGCAAGAGGTAGTCCACACGCATTAGCTGCTGGCGCTATTGCCCTATTCGGAGAAGCCCTACCACGGTGCTTCATTCTCCAGCCCTTTCTTGGACTCTGGAAATTGGATTTCTTCAAAAAACTTGAACAGTGGAACTGAACAGACCTATATGACTTTGTATAATTGTCTCCCACACTGGAATATGAGTAAAAGACACACGTGGAGGCGGAGGTGCTTAAGAAGAGACATGTAAAGCAAAGGTTCACCCGTCATTTTTTTCTCTAGGTTGAATAGTGTCGTCATGTTGTATTTGCTTAAATGGACATCACTCTGTGTGAGGTGAACACCCAAATTATACTCATTCTAAACCATGGTAAATTGAAAGGTAACTTTAAAAATTGGTAAAAAATTTGAAATACACAGTTTTAAAAATGAAAAAAAAATGCAGAGGACATTCCCTTCCTTTGGACCCTCACACCAACCCCGACACACACCAACCCCGAAGCTCACCCTGTTAGGGAAGGAGCCCTGAATGTCCTCTGCCATGTGCTTTGGGCAGCTGGGGAGATAATGTGCTGAGCATGTTTGGTGGAGAGCATGGCTAAACTTTTTAAAGGAAGAAAAATCAGTATTGGAATAAATGCCAGTGGATTTTCATGTAAAAGCAATAGGTTATTCATGTGAAAAACTATTCAAAAGTTTTTCTTTTTAAAAAATTTTTTCACCCATCCTTTTGTAATTTTAGCCCCAAACAGCATAAAACCTGTATTAAATACGAAATTAGTATTCATGTGGGTCATTACTAAAGTGCCCCAAGCCCGGGCAGTGCGGACAGACCAGCGGAGGCAGCGTGGCCCTGGCCCTGGCCCCGGCCCCGGCCCCGGCCCCGGCGTCGCGAGTGCTGCCGGGGCCCCTCACCCTTCACCACACTCCTCAGTGTGGTTATTTTAGGCTTCGGGTCTGGCATTGAAGTCCAATCATGGTGGTTATTGTGGATTTGCTTTTATCAAAAACACTGTCCGGGGCATTTATAAACAATTAGAAAAGGGTTGTAAAGCTGATGGTTCTGGGAGGATTTACTTATCAGACGTCCCCCGCTCAGCTGGGCCCCTCCTTTGCCCGCACACCAGTCCGTGATTGTGCTTCCTTAGTGACCTTGGGCTCGGGAGCTGCGTGCAGAAGTGCATTTTAGTTGAGGGGGCTCGGCTGCCCGGGAGCACTGACTGGGCCGTAGTTCCAGGACTGCGGTCTGTGGGGCGCTGCCCCCGTGCCTCAGGCTCGCCCGCACCTGGGCCCGGCCCTTGCCCTGCGTGCACCCCTCTCTGCGCTGTCCGTACCGTCTCTGTCCAGGGAGTTCAGCGTCTTCAGGTGCCCTGGGACTGTGTCTCTGAGGGTCTGTGAATGGTAAAGAGCATTCCATTCATGGGTTCCAAATCCTGGTGGGTCACCTGTGAGCCAGTGCACGCTTTTCACGGCGAGCCTCATATTTCTGACCAACAACCAGATGTGGGGTTGTCAAGCATTATTTGAGAAGTGAATTTTCATCCTGGGCCTGGCGTATCTGGACCTTCCTAAGCTCAAACTGCTCATTCCACACAGAGAGATACACGGTGGCGGGGATGGAGAGTCGGCACTTCTGCAGATCGATGAGACCATGTCACGGTACCCCCAAACCCAGGAAGTGGTGCTGGGTGAAGCCAGTCCTGGTGGGTGGCTTTTCTGGCGAATAAGCCTGTAGTATGTTGCCATCTAGTGGAACATATGGCAAACTAAAGATTAATGTATTCTGGCCGCAGAGCTCAGTCCAGCTGATTTAATCAGCTGGAGGAAAGAACTGAAAGTTTTCTAAAGGCAAGCGTTTTGGAAACACGTGCAAATTCAGGTGAAAGGAGGAGTGACTTTTAGTAACCATATTTTCTTAAAGTTGGCGAAAGGTCACTCTGTTTCTCAAGAGTTCGTGAATATTTACCACCGAGGAACTAACGTGTTTTTCAAACATACAGCCAGGTCAGGACCCTGCATTGTCATTATCATCTGTACCACAGGCGCAGTTTCCTGTCCAATGTCCTAGGCAAAAGGCGTGGTGATTACATGGTTATTTTAGTGGTTTTTTTTTAATGTGATTTTAAGGTTTCCAATACCTTTCTTATATTTTCATTTTTCCTATTAAATTTCCACAGAATTCGTATGCTTATTTTCAGGAGATGTAAACACATGACTTCACCAAGTAGGAACTTCACATTTTCAGTTCTAACTAGCATCCCCAGAGATGTCCACTTCCGTGGTTTCAGACCGGATTTGTATGAAGACCTGCAGAGCTACATTGTGGAATGTTTCATGAACACTGACTCCTTGTTTTGCTTGTTTCTTTGCTCTTTTGCTGGTGTTTGCTCAGATCCCTCCCTGGTGCCACGGCAGCTGAGTGTGCATCCAATCTGAAGAAAATCTACACAGTCCAGACAGTACAGGTAAGAAGACAGAGGCTGTGTGTTGGACCTTTAATCGTCCAACCTGAGAACCGCCGCTGTGCTGGCGGCCCCCACCCAGCACTCTGGCCCGGGCATTGGCTCTCTACTCCACTTTGACAGAGCCGCCCTCGGCCATGTCTACCCCAGAGGCCAGCTGAGCACACCCCCAAGTGGCCTGCACTTTTCTTGGTGACCTATTGAATGTTACCTACCACCGGAATGTTTCCCAGGTCCTCACAAGTAGCAGGCTGTGGTTTTGCTGCTGTCAGTCAGTGTCCCGGTTCAGACACCAGCTCAGCCTCTCCCTCTCTGAGCTCCGTTTCCTACCTGTGAGAGGCACCGGCACCCACCTGCAGGGCTATTGAAGATCACAGGTCACTTAGGGAGGGCAGGATGAGCATGAAAGCGGAAGGGCTCAGACCAGTTTCCTACTCCATGTCCGCATTCCATCATCATAAGTTGGGGGGTATCAGCCCTTTAATTTCTGTAACATTGGTGTAATGGTAGCATCTACCTCCACGGGTGCTTGTGACGACTGAGCAAGGTAATGCTTATACCAGGCTTAGCACGATACCTGATACATCGTAGGTTCTCAGAAAAGGTGAGCTCTTAGTTCTCTTAGTTCTTTCTCTGTCCAACTTCTAGGATGAACATTTCTTTAAAAAAAAAAAAACTAGTTGATTTAGTTGATACACTACTGTTTTCTTCAAAAGCAAATTCTATCAAGTGTCTCCCTGTTTTAATACACAGTTGTAGACAAAATAAGGCTGTTAAGGCTGCTTCCTACTTACCTTGACTGTATGTCCTGAATTTTGAAGAAGGGCCAGATTGAAACCGTTCACGTGTTCTGCCCCTAAATCTTTTAATGTCTTAGAAATTCCAGTAGATTGGTGTCCACATTGTCTCTCTTAGGCAGCCTCTCACTTGCACAGAAGTAACACAGAGATCCTTTTTTCAAACACTTCCCCCAGTATCTGGTTCAGAAAATTTAGTATTCACAGTTACACAGCCCAGGAACCCGACTGGAAGGTCCCATGTGTGGCCACGGAGGGCTCCGAGCCGGCTGTGAAAACACAGTCCCGACCACAGGCCGTTTCGGATCTCATTGAGAAAAAGACATTAGCATGTAGAAAGCAAAATAACAGTGCTGCTGTAAATAACCACTCAGTGCCAAGCACAAGCCGTGTCACAAGGCAACACGTGGGCTTCGGTCCAGAGGGACAAATGCTCTCAGAGTCCAGGAGAGGCCTCCCCTCACTTCTCCTCCCCCAACCAGGGCCTTTACGGACCTTGTTACCTCTTCCCAGCGGCCACCGTGTAAACCTCAGAGCACTTGCTTCTAAAGCCTGTCCTCATACAGGAGGTCTTGGATCCCACTGATTTTTAAAGGTACTCATTAGAAGTTTTCCTCTCTTTTATGACATTGGGTCATCAGAGCTGTGCCTGGGATTCCAGGAAGACGTTGGTAAAGTCAGACCGAGGGAGTGGTTTGTGTCCCTGACCCTGCATGATGACAACAGAGCAACACTTGGTATCTGACAGCAAGTGATACAGGGTCTTTAGGGTACCCAGGCTGGCACATTCTTAAAAACTTCATTGGGATAACATTTATTCAGTAATTGCAGATTTCTCAAGTGTATAGTTTGATACATTTTGACAAAGATACACAAACATGTAACCATCTTTTGGATCAAGATTAGAAAAAATTTCCATCACGCCAGGAAAGTTCCTTTGTGCCCCTTACCTTCCCTTTCTCTTCCAGAGGCAACCACTCTTCACATTTCTGTCACCATATATTGGCTTTGTCTTTTATGGAACCTCTTATAAATGGACTCACACAGTGCTGTATTGTGTTTGGTTCCTTTCACTCCATGAATACTGAAGGATTGAATGAGTGAATGAGGAATGAATAAATGAACTACTTTCCTGAGTCACAGCAGGCTGCTCACACAAGGACGCCCTAAACTGCAGCCACACGTTCTCAGTGGGAGCAAAACCTGATTTTTGGGGGTGAGGGGGGCAAGAAAAACCTGACTGTGTTTGCGTGTAAAGCACAGATACACGTACAGTACATACACAGATACAGAGCCTTGCCGTGGTATTAAAGTCTCACAAGAAAGTGATTAGGGAAAGGCCTGCTGCCGCGTAGCGGGTGATAATGAAACACTGCTCCAAGGGGTCAGGAAGTTCTGTCCTATGTCTGGTGTCCCTGTCCCTCTCTGTTTCCTCGTCTGTAATACTCAGATAATAGAAATTTCCACTCCCTAAGGCTGAGTGAGGGTTCAGTGAGGGTGCATAGTTCTCAGAAGTGCTGGGTGCTTGGTGAGCCCTCAGCTGTTGGCAGCTGTTACTTAAGTGTTGGATCCCGCCCTCCCACTTCGTCAGTTTACCGGGGATGGCGTGGGCTGGGACGGAGGGCAGTCACACTGCCGGGGTGTGGATCTCACACCTGCCGCTCAGTAGCCTGGGCAAGTTGCTTAACTTCTCTGTACCTGTTTACTCATCTCTAAGGTAGGAATAATCACAATACCAATTGTATCCTGAGGTTGTGAAAATGAAACGGCACAGGGACGTAAAAAGCACACAGTACGTGCCCAAGGATCATAATAAATCCATCGGCCATCTTTGCCTGCTTCTGTTAGAACATCATTTTGTTCTCTCCTCAGCCGTGGTTTAAATCCGAAAACTCTGTGCCGCTACTTCCAGATTATTTATTTCAAGCAGTTATTCCCTGGAATATACCGCTGCTAACACGTCTACTTGTGAAAGCATGTGTAACTTGTCAGTAACTTGGGGGAGTCCAGCCTGAGCGTCCTTAATACCTGTGAATCGTCCTCAGTATGTAAGAACTAGCCTGGGTGCTGATTTTGAAGTCATTTGAGGACATGCTTTTGCCCCACTGTCTTTTTATTCTGTGGTTATATGTTGATTCTTGAACTCTCACTCTGTCAGCACTAAAAACCTACATCCCTCATCGTGTCTTTTTCCCTCGCATGTTGACGTGAAGTGTGAGTATCCTGCATTATTAGTGATTGCTTTCTGTGAGGACATAGTGTGTCTTGTGCTTTGAGGCTCTCAGCACATCAGAGATGTCGATGGGGTGGGGGAGGAATTGTTATCCTCGCATTACCTGGAGAGATGAGGCTGGGAGTAAGTGGCCCAAAACACCCAGTGCAAACAGCCAGTCATGCCGTGTCTCTGGGCCCGGAGCTCCCTCCTCTTCTAGGTCAGTCCTCTGGCTCTCTACTCCGCCCTGACTGAGGAGTGGAGGGGCCCGGTGACCCCTGCTGAGGACACTCTCATCACAGCCAACAATAATGCTCTCTGCTTGGAGTTTGATTTCCTTCCTACTTTCTTGCCTTTCTTGGAAAATTCCATTTTTCATCTAGATATGTTTTCCAGACGTTTATTGATTCATTTTACTCTTTTGTAAACATTTGCACATTTTCCACATTTCTCCTGTGTTTTTATGTCCTGAATGGATGCAGTGCAGAACAGAGCATAGAACACAGCTTCCGAACAAGCCTGAGTTTACCTGTGGGAGAAAGAAGAGCTACCGGCCATATGCGACTTGCAGGGAGGCCTCCCTTGTTCCCATGAGACCAAAATTCCACCCCTGAAAACTTGCTCCTTTATGACATTCTAACCCCCCTCGGTTACCACCTTCAGGATTTGGCCGCACTGTGTCCCACTTATTCTGTGTCCTACCCAGTATGTCCCGTAAATTGACCAGCTTTTTACTTAAATTTACAAAAATCAGTAACTTCATAGTTCTTCTGTAAGTGGATATCCAGCATCATTTTTCCCAAATGGAAGGTCTTCGTGTGTGTGTGTGTGTGTGTGTGTGTGTGTATGTATACACACACATACATACATATATACACAGTCTCTTAAAATGAATAGAATGTTCCTTCTGTGCCTGTGTATGGCCAGTGATAATCAAGGCGTTACCCCTTATCAGAAAGTCGTGGAGTTGTTGTGAGTGTCATTAAGGTCAGACAGCAGGTTGCTTTCCGAATCGCTGGGAGAGGAGGGCTGTCCCTTTCGGGAGGAGAGGTTTGGTAGGTCAGTATTGATAGTGGAGAGTGATGGCAAGGTTGACTGAGAGTCCTCACTGCCCTGGAGGGGCACAGCCCACAGCAGGGGCCATCCTGCAACAGAACGGCCTGGAGCAGACCACTAGGGTGCAGGGAACTGGTGGAGGGAAGAAAGAGAGAAACCCCATACTGGAAAGAGAGAAGGAAGGCTGTGCCGCCAGGTTTGCTCCGTAGTTCTGTCTAGCGCAGACTTAATATCAGAGTAACAGGATTCTTTAATTACTACCACGTCATTTATTCATAAGTGTGTATGATAGGGTCAGCATTTATAGTCACAAGCCAGTTGTGCAGGTGGGGGTTGACGGATGGGGGAGAGTTAATCTTGCAAAGTGAAAGTAATTTAGTCACTCCAGATGGAAAACTTGGTCTCGCAAAGGGGATCAGAATATGCCACCCCCAAAATGCCACTTTATCATAAGAATTATTTTGAACTAAAGGCAGTTGTGCTGTACACCAGAAATTGACACAACATTGTAAACTGATTATACCTCAATTTTTAAAAATAAAAAAAAATAAATAAAGGCAATTGAGAAACAGCAGACCCTGGAGAAGCTCTCTGCCCTCCATCTATCTGCCTGAAATCAGGGCATAAATTTTCCCTTTTAAAGGTGACATAAGTTTACATACATGAAAGTATCCCCCCCCCTTTGTTTTTTACCACTGAAGTCTGCATAACCTATTAAACAACCATTATGTACCATATATTTCTTGGTCACTTTCCAAGGGCCCCAAACCCCCTTTCCTTTGTCTGGTCACTCTCCACAATTCACCAACCTTTACTAAAATGGTGTATAAGCTTCTGAGTCCAACTATGTCTTTGGGTTTTCATCAAAGTGGCCCTGTGCCCTTGAAAATAGTAACATCAACCAAGAAACGTATACCTGTGGGCTGTACCCAGGGAGCTGAGTATACACTGTTCTGCTCTGTTTCCCCAGACTTTTCTCTTCTCTCAGTGGGTGAATCCCACTTAGCTCCCCATCTCGGTCTCTATTTTTCATTCATAGACTTCCTGCGTGGTGGGGAATTGCCCTAACATCCTAGCCTTCTGTCTTGTCTACACCCAATCCTCCAACCTTTGGTTCTCACTTTAAGTCAAGCCCTTCTGGATTTCAAAGAAAACCCCATTTCTCTCTCAAGTACCCAGCTCTCGAAGTCAGAGGTTTTTGCCTTCATCCTGATGTGTCTGCTGTGAATCAAAAACATCCATTAATTTCTTTAGTTGCCTTCTTTCTTCTGGGCTCTGTCTGCCCTTCCCATAAATACAGTTATTTCAGTTGGTAAGGAGCAATTCCCAGCCAATTACAAATACCTGATGAAGAAAAATGTTTGTTTAAAATTTCAAAGATACTTTCAGTGATTCATGTGCTAGGATCCTGGGAAGAAATCCTGGATTGAGGTTGTTGGGGGGGAGGTGAGGGGTGGTTGAAGGTATATTTGCTGGATGTTTTTCTTCGTTTTACACCGCGTTGTCTGTCACCACATGGCATTTTTTTTTTCTTCTCAAGTACTTTCAAGAATATTCTCTCTTTTCCTTCTTCAAAACATTCAGTAGAAAATTGAGGAGGAAATTTGCCAGTTTTCCTGGTCATGATTGATGATCTGTTTGGCAAAAGACTGAGGGGGAGCATAATCGCTTCAGTCAGAACAGGTAGACTGGGGATTTATCCAGTGGTCACCGTTGTCTGGTGAATTTAACCACACCGAGGACTCATCCCCGTGGCCCGCCCCTCACTAGTGCCCACATCTGTGAACTGAATGAACGCTGCCCGACGTATCTCCCTCTCTTCGGGTTATCATTAAGGCTTATGAAAAAAACACTTCATCATTATTAATACACATTGTGCTTACTTTTACTGCAGTCTCCTGTTTGCAGACCATTTAGAATTAATTTTAAGTCTAAGGGCTTTTGAAATCTATTTGCAAGGTTCTATTTATAGTAAAATTGAGATTCATCAACTAAAATAAAAGTGTGTTACAGAGTCCATGAGCAGGAACTAGCATTCTTCCAGTGAAACAGCCCTTTCCCTTCCCCAGGGGAGGAAGAAGTTCTAAGGGGCTGTGTGATAGCTCCCTCCTTGAGCTGTTTCACCATCATTCATGCTTGACAAGCATCCCGCACGTTGTATGAGGTTTACAACAAGGAAACGGATCGACTTAGTGCCACCGACTTTTACAGGGCTCTCTCTTTTCAATGAGCTCACCACATATTCCACTCTCGTTTTATATTCATTCACAAACCTGCAAGCATGGGCTTTAATAAAGTCCATTAAATCAGAGTGCAGGCTGTCACCAGCTCTTCTTGGGCTGTCATCTCCTCCTACCAGACTTTCCAGGACTCACAAAATCAACTGTCTGTTTTTGTTTTCAAGAGAAGCTTCTAAAACTATACACCGTAGTATGATCCTTAATGTGTTTTTCTTACCTACCTTTGAAACGGGAGAAGATTTTTGCTGGTTTTTTTCCCAAGATGCTTCAAACACTGGGTGAAAAATTAGGAATCAGGAACTTTGGCAGGGGTGTGAGGGCAGGTCCTCTGTTCTGGGATGCCTCTCAGGAGACTTGACATTTGCGAACGCCAGAGTCCTCTTGGTGGAAGCAGGGATTTTTATTTTAGCATAATTTTGTCTATGGATTCTGCCCAGGTGATGGCCACATCTTCGCAGAAGTCCCAGGCTAGAGCCAATTTACTGACAGAGTCAGTGTGATTAAGGGCGCTTGCTGGTGGGACCTCTTCAACAGGTGTCCCTCATTCTGTGGCCTCACGGCCTGTTCCATGGCTTCTAGGATTGAAGAAAGCTATGCCTAGAACATGTAGTAGTATCTTCAGAGGAAACAGCTTAGTGGTTAAGAACACAAGGGTTTGGAATCCACCTGCCTAGCTTCAAATTCCAGCTCTACGTGTCCACACTCACACCACAGACTAAAACTGAAATAGTGGAATAATCTTATTTGCACTGAGAGCAGACCACTTGTAAGGTAGGTATCTCTCCAAAGACAGATGTCTGTTTCAGGATCTACTCTTACTGCAAATCCATTTTTAGCTACTCCCTACATGAGCACCATTTTAGTATAAGGGACCCAAGATATTCTTAAAAAATCTGTTGTCAGGTGGTTTTTGCCTTCAGTTTTATCTTCTCATTCATTGTTCCTGCCCTTGCAATTCATTTGGCTTTCATTTTACACAACGTGGGCTCAGACAACTCTGTAAGGGTTATCGTTTAACACGTAACATTTCGTCCCACCTATGCTTCTTTGTTCACGGTGCCCTAGGATTCCCTTTTCTAATTGTTTCATTTCTTGCTCTGGTCTCAGATCCACTAGGAGATCCAGACGATCACCCTTGACTTACCTCACCATGCAGAACATTTCTCATTTGTGTAGTAATTCTCTGCATAGAGTTAGTGATTCTAGGGCCCATTCTGTATAAACTGGGGAGAGTTTTCTTCTTCGGAAACGTAATCCTTGTCCTAATCCTGATGGTCATACCAAACAGGGATGTTTGGGCAGATTGATTACTCTGTGCCTCAGTTTCCTTATCTGTAAAACAGGGGTAGTAATTGTACCTCCCGGTGATACTGTCATTAGGATGAATTACATAAACCTGTAAAGTTCTCCTGCTACTGTTACTCCTGCTGTTACATTTGTTTTTGTTGTTGTTGTTGTTTATTTTTATGTAATGTTTCTGTCTACCAGCCACTCTGTGTCTTAGTTCCAGCTACTATAACAGGATACCGTAGAGCAGGGGTCTTAAACAACAAACATTGATTTCTCATAGTTCTGGAGGCTGGAAGTCCCGAGACCAGGGTGCTGGCACGGGCAGGTCCTGATAAAGGCCCTCTTCCTGGATTTACAGACAGGCAGGCAGCTTCTCGTTGTAGCCCCACAGGGTGGAGAGAGAGGCTGACTCCATCCCTTCCTTATTGGGATACAGATCCCACCTTGGGTTCCATTCTTAAGGCCTAATTATCTCCCAAAGACCCCACCTCCCAATACCATCCCACTGGGGGCTCAGGTTTCATATGTGAGTTTGGGGAGGACACAAACGTGGGGTCCATGATGCCCTGTATCTTGGGCAACTGAGCTCTTCCCTTCTCCTTCTGGAAGAGGGGGAGGAGGACAGAACACACAAGGTGGTTGAACTCTCTCTGCCTTCTCTCTACCCCACCCTCTGATCCAAAGTGTAGCAGACTCCTTGGCTTAGGTAGAAGACAGAGTCTGTGTGGTAAGGAAATCTGGTTCAGTACATGTATTCAGCTCTGCAGGCTTCAGTAGGTGCCGTCTACCTGCCAGAAAGATCATTAGCAGGATCCTTACCCAGTTTTACGTGGAGACACACTGCATAGGAATGTTCGCTTGATAACCATAGCTTCCTGAAGCATACAGCTTGGCCCGACTCCAGAAAGGAACATTCTTTTATGTTACACGTTCTAGCAGAAAATTAGACTACTGAGAAAAATCTAATGAGAATCTCATTTTGTTTTCGTTAATGCATTAATTTTATAATCTAGTGGCTGAATAAGTCAGTACTGGTATATTAAACAAAGTGTTTTTCTTTTAAAGATATTCTGGAGTGTGTACAATAATATCCCTCCTGTGACTAGCCTGCCTTTGAGATGTAGTTACCATTTAATGAGAGGAGAGAGGCGACCACTTTGGTAAGTGTCTCCCGTGTAATGTGAGGTGAAGGTGGGAGGGAAATGGTTGTGAATTTAATAAAAGACTTACTTCATGCCAAAAGGGAATGCCAGAGTGGTTTTTTCCCAGTGTTGTTGGAAAGTCATTTTAGTTTAGCTATGACTTAATTTTGAAGTAAGCCCCTGAGACAATGAGCCGCTGTCCCAGCACCCCGGCACTGAATGCCCCATTGCAGTCTCCCCATAAACGGCTCATCGTTAGCTCACGGACAGTGCGATGCAGGTCTTTGTATGGGGTGTGGCATCATTTGGACTTGTTCTTTCGTTTGTTCAGTCATGACCTGGACAGCGGGGTGAAAAAGCTAATAGGCTGGATAAAGGAACAGATCTGGTTCCCACACCTATTGTCCGGTTGAACACAGATCCTGTCTCCTCAGACGTTATCTCACGTGGACCACACGGAAAGTGTAGGATACTGATCATGGCCCAGGGTCGAGGGGAAGGT